>NW_021318595.1:12829552-12924952 GCF_001605985.2 Dendrobium catenatum
GGTCTGTAATTCATAACGCTTGTCTCAGGTTGTTACGATTCCCCAAGGGTTAGCCATGGATCAAAATTAAAAAGTTTTCAAACTATATTTTATTGAATCCCGCTCTATACCACTGGAATGTTCCTTAGATGTTAACCCATAGAACTGCCCAAGCTAACCAAGAGGGGGGGGGTATGTATTTTAAAAAATTTCTTTCACAAAGAACAAAAATCACTTAAAAAAACCAAAAAAAATTCACACCCCCCAACCACGAGAAAATAAATTACTGGAAATTAAGAATGTGAACAAGAAACAGAACATAGAAATTTATAGTGGTTCATCAACTTCGACCTACGTCCACTCCTCGGAGGCGCCCTCTTGAGTATTGCACTACACCGTTGATCTCTACTTTACCCCCACAGTAGGCGGAAAGCCTTTACAAAGAACCTCCTTTTAACACCCCACAAGGCAGAGAAACCTATCTCCTTTTGATTCCTCCTGAAGCTGCAGAAACCACAACCAAATGCTGAACTCCTTACCTCTAACACCCTTCCATGATGAGAAAACTCTAAACGAAGAAGAAGCAGAGCGATCCTTGAAGCAAACCCTTGTGAATCCCCTCACAAGCTTCCCCCTCAAAAATCCTATCTCTCTCTTCCCTCTCCTCTCTTTCTCTCCTCCAAGCCTTCTCAGGTCAAGTAGCACAGCAAAAGATTGTTAAAATATTGAACAAGAGCTCTTAAATAGGGAGCCTTCAAAGATCTCATTAATTGCAAGTGCCGTCAATATTATCCAGGCCGATATGACATCGTCTGGCTGATCAGTTACAAATCTCAGAATATCGGCCAGAGCATCCCATTAATGCTAATGACGAATTTAAAATTGGCTTTATCGTCCAGGCCGATCTCACGATCGTCTCGGCCATCAGTTCAAATATGAGGAAAAATCGTCCAGAGCATCGCCCTGAATTCGAGCTTGCCGATATTATCCTCCTGAAGTAACTAAGGTTTTGAATAGTATTGTCCAGGACGATATAATCTTATCAATCATCCTTAATTACTCTTCTTATTTCCTAATCAATTAAAGCATAATTTGTGATATCGTCTAGGTCGATCAAAGATCGTCCTCTCTGCATTAATAAAAAATACATAATACCCTTAATTGTCTATCAGAAAACTTCTTCTATTTGAGCTTATCGTCGCTGATACACTATCATCAAGATTATTGTTAATGACAGCTGCCTTAATTAAGAATCCCTATTCAGATTTTCTTTTTTAAGCCTGTCGCCAGGACGATGTAAATATGCCCCTGCTGATGTAGGTAAAAATAGAAATTCTAAGTTCTTCAAGTGTGTGTGTGTGGGTACTTAGCATCAGTCTCTTTGACAATTACAAGTAGATCAATGAAAGAAAAAAATAAAGTACATACTGACTCAACCTAAACCTACGCAATCTTGAAACTGGCTTCATTTGTTCGTCCGATCTTCGATTCCTGAAAATTTAGAGTAACAGGAAGTCCAAGAGAATAATAGTGTTGTTCAATCATCACAAACATAATCATGAAAATAGATTTGCAACATTTTGTGTATGTTGTATATGTTGTGTGTTTTTTTTTTTTTTTGCTTTTTTTTGTTTGTTGTATATTTCTAAAAAATGCCTCCTTATTTACACGTGTTTATCAATTCAGTGGGAGTTTAGGAGATTTTTAGAATTTGAAAATTATACAAACAATAATTTTTTTGTCATCATCAAATAGAGGGAGATTGTTAAGAGA
Source organism: Dendrobium catenatum (assembly GCF_001605985.2). Taxonomy (NCBI): domain Eukaryota; kingdom Viridiplantae; phylum Streptophyta; class Magnoliopsida; order Asparagales; family Orchidaceae; genus Dendrobium; species Dendrobium catenatum. The sequence continues at coordinate 12,831,305 of NW_021318595.1, forward strand.
GTTTCTATTTGCATGTTTTACATTCTTGCAACTTGTATAGTTTTGATGATTTCAAATATTATTGTTTTATGTATAGTTATCTCCTAACAATTTTTGGAAGAGTTATTTTTGCTATTGTACTAACATTTCAGGAAAATCAAACTCCAGACTACAAAGACTTCAAATCAAATTCAGCATGAGATACTTTGTGTATTTAAAACTTATATTTTTATTTGAATTAAGTTTGAAAGGAAGTGATTGTAATTCAGTGAATACATACACACACTTTATGAGATCTTGAGAAATTTATATTGATCGTACGGGACGAACATAGTTCGTATGGGATGATCAAGTCAATTATCTCCTCGTAAAAGCAATGGAACGAATATGAATTGAAGAAAATTTTTCAAAGTCCTGATCATCCAGGACGAAGTGTATTTGTCCTAGGCCGAAATGTTCTCTGGAAATGTTTTGTTCAAAAATAAAGTGTATTTATTCTTGGCAATTTGCTCTCTAGAGTATTTTCGTCCAGGATGAAGTGTATTCGTCCCGAGAAGATTTGCTCTCTTGAAAAATTTCGTCCGGACGAACCCATATTTGTCCCAGGACAAAGTGAACCGACTCTGAAAATTATGTGACGTTCTACAGTTTTTGTAAACCGACCTATGGAATAACCGTTCATACCGGATGAACTTAGTTCGTACGGGATGATGTGTGCGTACGAATTCATTTTGTACCCATATATATTAGGTTCGTTTCCAACACATTTAAGTAAAATCGTCCAAGATGATCTACGATCGTGCGGGACTATCCAATTCATATTGACTTGAATATTTATATTTTTTGGAAAACTTTTTGTCTTTTCTATAAATAGTCCAATCTCAACTGCCACTTAATCTTTTTGTCCACTGATCTTCGTACCTATTGAAAGAAGAGTCAAGGAGAGAGTGTAAGAGAGTGTTTGAAGGATGATTCTTACTACTGGAGCGTGAAGGCTTCACTTGGTGTTCAAAGGTAAGAATCTTTACTTTTTATTTGTGTTTACTTCACTCTTTTCTTTCTTCCTTCTAGATTTCTTGTGAGAAGATCTGTTAAGGAGATCTGATTCTCTGCCGACACTTGGAGAGTGTGAACAGCCGAAGGGTTCTCTTCCCACACTTGGATAGTGTGAACAGCCGAAGGGTTCTCTGCCCACACTTGGAGAGTGTGAACAGTCAAAGGGTTTTCAGCCTACACCAAGAGAGTATAAAAGGATGACGGTTCTCTGCCAACACCGGGGATAGTATAAAAGGACGACGGTTCTCTACCAACACTGAGGACAGTGTAAAAGGATGACGGTTCTCTATCGCACTGGGTAGTGGTGGAAAGAGTTTCTGTAAAGGCTTATCCGCCTTGCTGTGGGTACTAAAGGAGAGTCACTAGTGGTATTAGTGTCATACTCGGAGGGTGCCTCAGGGGAGTGGATGTAGGTCAAGTTTGACTGAACCACTATAAATCTTGTGTTTTTATTTTTCATTGCTTTTTATTTTGTTGATTTTTGTTTCTAATTTTTGGTTGAAAAATCTATTTCTATAAAACTCATTAAAGTTTATTTTTTAGTTTAAAAAATTAAAAAGAGGGATTAATTTTTAATTACCAATTCACCCCCTCTCTTGGTTAGCCGTTGGGACATAAGCTTAGGTTTAATAACCTAATTCATAGTGATCGAGTTTCAACATAGAAAGTCTTCTTGGAACCTCAAAATGATCAAGGTAGAAGCATTAAGAAGGTGAATTTTTTAATCATATTATCGGGATGATCTAATTCATACTCTATTAATCATATTATATAAACATTATTGTACTGTACGATCGACTGATCATAATTACCCATGATTTAATTACCTAATTTTTGGGGTCAAATTAAGCAAGATATTAATATGGTCATGTAGTATGATTGTGGTTGTATTATACAATCAATATAAAAAATAGTATCTTTCTTAACACTCTAGCAGCTAGGGTTTTGCAGATTGAATATAATCATACATTATGATTTAACTCGTACAGTACGAGTTAACATTGAAAAGTATGATTTATAATCATATAGTATGAAAAATATAAAAATCAAATATTACATTTTTCTCCCCCCCCCCCCTTGTGTGTATGCATGGTTACTAAGTAATAGTATGCACTGGATTATATAATTTGACTCAAGAAAGGTAAAAAATACAGACTTTAACCCTAATTTACCAAATCATGAGCTAATCAAAGTTGCAAGTTAATGGTAAACCTAAAAAATTACTAAGTAGGGCAAAATAGATGTGTAAAAAACCAATTATCAGGACATAGCAGTAAAGAAATAATAATATTTGTTATCACCAAAATCACAGTACTTGAGGCCAGATTTGTAACAATAACCCCCTTTTTGATTATTACAAATATTTTTGTTTAAAGATATTAAAATTTTTTGCTATCCTTTAATCTCTCCCTTAGAAGGTGAATTTTTGAAAGTAAGGAGAGTTTAATTTAATATGCAAATAATTACACCAAATAACAAATTATAACAAACTATTGCTACCCCTTTTAACATCACAAAAAAAGGAGGAAACACACTAAACAACAAAACACAGAAAATACACCACATAACATAGATAAAAATAGACACAAATATAATTATTAAAATACCAATGGAAAATAAGATAAAATATAACATAAGAACATATGCATCAAAAAATAAAGACACACAAGTTCTAATATAATTTGAAAGAAGAAAAAAGAAACATGAAAAGTTCAAACATAAAAAACAATGACACATAAATTCTAATATATAGGTGGATCCTAATCAGGTGGTTATTATGTAGGTGGAAACAAATGGAAGATCTACTAAATGGTGGAGTATTGCTGGTGGATTGTGTCAAATAATCCTTGAACCAATTCATTTCATTTTCATATTGGACTTGCTGTTGATCCAGACGTGTTTTGAGCTTGTCAAAATGCTAAATCATCTCCTCATGTGAGTTTTGACAAGGAGGTCGTGTAGATGAATGATCTCCAACAGGGGCAACATCTCCTTCCAAATAAAACATTGTCTCTTTTGGATCAGGTTCCTTATAAAATATCATACATAAAGAAACATCTATTAAGAAGATTGGGTTGTTGTAAGGAGGAGTAGGATATGTGAGATTATATTTTTTATCAAGTATGTACCTAATGGCATGTCATAGCGTAATATTTTGCTCTTTTCTAGTGGATGGGAGTCAAATAGAAGTAAGGTTTCGGTTGTAATTGATCAATATTTGGGCTTCATCCCTTTGGGTATTTTGACATGATGAAATATTTAACAATCAGAAGTAAGGGATAATGTTTACCCGATCTCCAACATTAGAGATGATTGAAGTTCTGAGGACATGTTGGATTGCCTTGGCATTTTCATTAAGGGTATGAACTAAGGGTTGGTGGTAGTTCAAAGAAACATTTATAATCATAAGATTTATAGTACTTCAGTCAAAATCAGACATGGACGTCATAACAAGTAGTATATTACCTTGGGTGTTTAATTACACTTAAACCCCTATATCTTATTTGGTTATTTTAACATTTTGACAACAGATACGAGAGGTCATAATAATGACATGCCCACTAATTCTAATATTGGCTAGGAACTCGAAGAGGATTTCAGATTGAAAAGGATAAGCTAAGGTAATAAGGAATTGGAGTGCATTGGAGTTGAATACATTTATTACCATAAAGTTTAGTGCTTATTGGTTGAGAAGCATATAGGGAGTGATTTTGGCTTATTTGAACTTGTAGTAGGGTGCATTATCAGAAGCTATAAAAAAATGTTTGTCGATAGGATAAAGAAAGGAAGAATTACTTTGGTGACTATGTTTTCCACCGCCAGCCATTACATGGAATGAGAGTACAGGTGGTAAAGATTAGAAGGATTGTGTGAAGAAATTGAATGAATTATTATTATTTAAATAGAATTTTATAAGATCTATAGTATGATTGTAAGATCATACTGGATGATTGTGTGCAATAAACTTAGCCAGATGATTTGTCGAAAAAGGTTATCTAATTGTAACATCATACTTAACAATTAGAGACAAGGCAATTGTCCCAAAGAGTCGGCCTATACGATTATTGACATTTGATTTTCTATAGTACAAACAGGTGGATCGCACTGTATGATGTGGTATTAAAGATCATACCGTTTGAATTCAATTCATCCAACGGTTCTTTCCATGTGGATCATACTATATGAAGATGAAATCATACACTAAGATCACCAATAATTGATTGATTTTGGCTGTTGGATGTGCTCTGATCGAAGATTTAATATTTTGTTCATATCATATGAATCGTATTGGACGATGTGAAAAAAAATAAAAAAAAAGTCATGAGATGGAGTGTGATGATCAGGAAAGATCTAAAAACAAAATAAAATAAGTGTAAAAAAATAAAAATAATAAAGAAAAATAACCATAAAATGTTTTTTTTTTTTTTTTGAAAGAATCAATCAATAGCATTAAAAGAAAAGTTTACCCAGTGATTGAATCAGTAAGAAATGCATTGACAATGTTAAAATCTAGAAAGTTTAGAAAATTAAATTTTGTCAATTCTAGCTTAAGCTCCTTTACAAGTTAAAAGTCCTAATAAAATAAAAATCTAATTCAGAAAATAAATTAGACTAGAAATGTGATCTTTTCACTTATTTTTAGAAATATATCTAAGAGATTTGCATTACAAAGTGATAAACAAAAAATCATAATTTTCAAATTCAGGTGTAGATAATATCAATTGGAACATGGATTTGTCTGAGATTTAATGATTTGGAAGGAAGGGAAGCTAATTCATTATGGGCTAATTTTGTGACCCATTTATCAGTTTTTGGTGCACTTTTTGCTTCTTTCAATTTTTTATACATCTTGTGTATCTTTTTATCTTTTGAGACCATTGCGCATCTTTTAAGTTTTTGGGCTCATTTTGTGCCTTTTTCACTATTGTAAACTTGCTTCCTTTCTTCGCCTTTAAAAGACTCTTAGTTGTGAGATTATCTTGTAAATGTAAGAGAAGAATGTCTTACTCACTAATAGAAGTAAGAGTAAACTACAAACCAAAACTTGATCCATTATATATAATCAAATAACTTGATTTAGAAAATTAGAAATGGATTCAATTATTTGCATAAATATTCAAATGAGGTAGATAACTATAGGAAGATGAAAAAAAATCTCTATTTTTTTCTCAAAATTTTAATTTGAAATAGATTTTTATTCAAAAAAAAAAACACACCCCTAAAGTAGTTAGAGGAAGAGAAATAATCTCCAATTTCTTCCCTTAACTATTTTTAGAGGAGTCAAATACTGCTGACAAAAATATGTATGTTTTTACTGAATTGAGTAGTGATGAGATTATTAATTTTTTAAAAAGAAATAAATAACACCTGAAAAAAATTCATAAAATACTAAAAAACAAAAAGGACAAAATAAAACATAAAAAATAAAATAAACAAAATGAGAAATATCAATTATATTTCAAAGCATTCAGTTGCAAGCATGAATATATATGACACCTAATCTGATTCTTAAGGTGCTGAAGGTTTCAAAAGCTAGTGATTTTGTAAAGATATATGCACTTCCCTGCATGCTTTAGGAAAAGAACTTTAAAACTATGAAAAAGTTAACAAAATCTTACGTTGTCTACCTAGTTCCTATGAAGCAAAAATAACTGCTATTACTGAATCTAAGGATATGAACGTTTACTCCACTGATAATCTACTTGGATCACTCATTGCCTACAAACAACGAGTGAGTCAAAGAAAACTTAATGTAGGTAAAAAGAGAAAGGAGAGAACTATAGCCTTAAAGACTAATGATTCTGATAGTAATAATTCTGCATCAGAGGAAGATAATGATGTAACACTAATGACAAGGCAATTCAAGAGTTTTCTAAAGAAAAAGCAAAAGCATCATTAATAATTGAGCAAAGGTAATGCTAATAAAAATTCTAAGATTTCTACTGATGTTATCTATTTTGAATGTAGAAAGCTAAGGCACTTGAAGTCGGATTGCCCATATTTAAAAACTTACCCAATCAAGGAGAAGTGTAAAGAAAAACCTAAGTTCAAAAAAGGGCAAGCAAATGACTCAAAAGGATTTATGGGCATACTCTATTTCAAACTCATTTAAAATAGAAGCAAAATAGGAGGTAACTAACTTGTGCTTAATAACATATAATCAACTTGATCATTATGATCAAGAGGAGGTATGTGAGCTTTCCTATGATGAACTATTTGAAGTTTCTAAAATAATTCATAATGCATATATGAAGCTCAAGAAAATCTATGCAAGCTTGAATTCTGATTTTTCAAAACTATAGAAAGAGCATGAATGCCTTAGGAAAGATAATTCTACTTTAGATAGTAATCATATGGCTTTATTAGATGAATTTTTTACTTTAAATAAGAAACATCTTGATTTAATTGTTGAACATGATTCCTTAAAAAATCACATGTTGAATTAAAAAATAAACATTCAAAGAACTAAAGACCCTTGCAGCTCAAATAGATAATAGTGAGCATGCTTTAAAATTTGAAAATTAAATCTTAAAAGTAAAAAATAAATCATTGCAAGTGAAATTAACTATATCTAAAAAAAATAAAACACCACCTTCTCTTGTAGAATTTTATAAACCATCGATACAGCATACATTCAAACCTAGGAAGAGACACCATAACCCACATAGATTAGTAAAGCTTTTTCCTGGTAATAGATGTTTTCTTATGGCATGCCAGGACATATCTCCCAAACTTGCATTATCCACCGTAGAACATATTTGGTGTGGAGACTAAAATTGCATATTCCACAGCATGGCATTCATGCATCTCATTCTTCAATTCTTAAGGTGGAACTGAAACTTATTTGGGTTCTTAAATTTGACTTTGGATGATTTTATTGGGATTCTCTCACAAAAATCCTCATGAGAGCATGTGATTCCTAGATAATAGGTGTTAAAGGAACATGATTGGAGATGCAATTAATTCATTTTGCTAGAGGTCAGGGCAAGAGGTAAGGTGACACTTAGAGATAACACCACCAGGAGAGTGGTGGGCTTAGGTATAATTGGTAACTCAAAATGTTTTCTCATTGAAAATATTTTATTGGTAGATGGCTTAAAATATAATCTTCTAATAATAAACCAACTCAGTGATAAAAGCTTCAACATTAATTTTTTGTCTGCCTAATGCATTATAAGTGTAAATAAAAATATTATGCTGCAAGGAAAAAGAATCAATAATGTTTACATGCTTGATTTAAATTGTGTTAAACTTGTTAACTCTCTTCGCATAAAAAATTGTTGCTGATGAATCTTGGTTGTGACACAGAAGACTTTGTCATGGAAGCATGAAAAATCTTAAAAAAAAATACCTAAAAAGACTTAGTGAGAGGCATACCCAAACTAGAATTCATTAAGGACCACCTGTGGCATGCTTATTAGTTAAGAAAATAAGTCAAATCCTCCTTCTAATCAATCAAGGATATTAACACTAGAAAATCTTTAGAAGTCCTTCACAAGGATCTTTTTGGACCCCTTAACACTCCAAACCTAGAAGGGAAAGTCTTTGGGTATGTGAGTATTATTGAGTACTCAATGTTTACTTAAGTTAGATTATTATTCCATAAAAGTAAATTATTTGAGGAATTTATGGCACTCTTCGCTTGGATTCAGAAGAAGTTAGGTTATGAAATTCTGACAAATCATAGTGATCATGATAGAGAGTTTGAGAATAAAAAATTTGAATCTCACTGTATGGAGCAATGGATAGATCACAATTTTTTAGCTCTTAGAACCACTCAACAGAATGAGGTAGCTAAAAGAAGAAATAAGACCTTAGTAGAAGATACCAGAGCCATGTTAGCTGAACACCTACTTCCTAAATACTTCAGAGTAGAAGCAGTAAACAAAGTTTATTATGTTCTTAATAGGGTTAATATTAGATCCAAGCTAAACAACACACCCTATGAAATCCTTATGGGTAAGACACCCAACCTCTCTCGCTTTCATATCTTTGGATGTAAAGTGTTCATTCTAAATAATGGAAAATATCTTTAGAAAGTTTGATCCAAAATCTAAAGAATAGGTCTTCCTAGGATACACATATGCTGGAAAATCCTTTAGAGTTTTTAATAAAAGGACACTGATGGTAGAGGAGACCACACATATAGTTTTTGATAAATTTGATAATTCTTGGGGTCTAAGGTCGATGAAGTGGAAGTTATTAAAGTTACCCAATGAGTAGAATCTACAAATTTGGAAGAAAGGGTTGAACCTAAAAATTCACTACCTAGAGAATGTAGATATTCTTCGAGTCATCATAAAGAATTGATATTAGTAAACCAATCTGAAGGTGTTAGAACTAGGCATAAACTTATGAAATAAGTGAACTGCTCTGCCTTTATCTTAATTATTTAACCTATATATAAATTAAGCACCATCTGATGAATTATGGATCCTAGCTATTCAAGAATAATTAAATTAATTTATGATAAATGATATTTGGGAGCTAGTTAAAACCCTAGGGACTAGAGTATTGTTGGAACTAAATAGATTTTTAAAAATAAAATAAATAATTTTATTATAGTTGTGAGAAATAAGGAAAGATTAGTAGCTAAGGGGTACATCTAGATACAAGGAATTGATTTTGAAAAGGCCATTCCCTTTGTAGCTAGATTGGAAGGCATAAGAGTGCTACTAGTTTTTACTTATTTTATCGGATTCAAACTGTACCGAATGGATATCAAAAGTTCCTTTCTAAATGGGGTAATAAAAGAAGATATATTTGTTGAATAATCCCTATGCTTTGAAAATTCATAATTTTTCAATCATTTGTTCAAATTAAAAAAGACATTATATAGACTGAAACAAGTACCTAGAGCATGATATAAAAGGTTAAGCACATTCCTACTGAATAAAACCTTTGCTAAGGGGAGCATAGACACCACTCTTTTTCATAAAAAATAAGATAGGAACTACTCATTATCCAGATCTATGTTGATGATTTTTTTGGACCTTTTGATACAAAGCTATGTGATGAATTTTCTAAAATAATATATAAGGAGTATGAAATGAGTATGATAAGAGAACTGACAAAATTTCTTAGATTTAGTATAATGCAAAAAGATGATGAAATTTTTCTTTGTCAATTAAAATACATTAAGGATATCTTTAAGAAGTATGAAATGGATAAGTCCTAGGTAATAAACACTCCCATGAGTTCTATTATTCAATTATATAAAGACTCAAATGAAAAGTTAATTGATAAAAAAATAAAGAGGAATAATTGGATCACTTCTTTACTTGACTGCTAGCAAACCTAAATTATTATGCTAAGTTATTAAAGTTACCCAGTGAGTAGAATCTACAAATTTAAAAGAGTCTCACATGACTTTTGTTAAGAGATTTCATAAATATCTCTTAGGAACCTAAAATATGGGAATCTAACATTCTAGGCACAACACTTCCTTTGAAATTATAGGATATTCTGATTCAGAGTATGCCGGATATATGGTTGATAGAAAAAGTACTTATAAAACTTGTCAATTCATAAGAAAAAAAAAATATTTAGTGTCTTGGTCTAGTAGAGAATAGAACTCAATAGCCCTGTCCACCATAGAAGTTGAATACATAGCCTTAGAAAATTGTGTGGCCCATGTCTTTTGGTTAAAGCAATAAATTCTAGATTTATGACTACTTGTAGGCACCATTCCAATCTTAGGTGATAAAACTAGTTCCATATATACTTCAAAGAATCCAATCCAATACTCCATGAACAAATACATAGACATAAGACACCATTTCATTAGGGACCATGTCACCAAGGGAGACACTGAGTTATATCATGTAGCAACTAAAAATTAGCTTGCAGATATCTTTACAAAACCACATGGTTTTGAAACTTTCAATACCCTAAGAATCAGATTAGGTGTCATATATATCCATGCTAAAATTTTGAAATCTGATTGACATTTTTATTTTATTTATTTTATATTTTATGTTTTATTTTGTTTGTTTTATTTTTTAGTTTTTAATGATTTTTTCTCTTCTTATGCATATGTTGTTTATTTCTTTTAAAAATTTAAGAATTCGAGCACTACTCACTTTAGTAGTTGAACTCTTCTTTAAATGAAAAACTTACCTATTTTTGTAAGCAGTGTTTAACTCCTCTAAAAATAGTTAAGGGAAGAAATGTGAGATTATCTCTCTTCCTCTAACTCTTTTAGTGGCGTAATTCCTTTTTATTCAAAATTTATCTCAAATTAAAAATTGGACCAATAAATAAAGATTTGTTTCATCTTTCTACATTTATATATCTCATTTGAATATTTTTACAAATCAATGAATCTATTTCAAACTTTTTTAATCAAGTTGTTTGACTATATCAAATGGTTCAAATTTTGAATTGTGGTTTACTTTTCCTTCTATAAGAGAGTGATCCTTCTCTTATATTTAGAAGATAATCTCACAAGTGAGAGTCTTTAAAGACAAGAAAGGAAGAAAGGATGCAAAAGTGAAAAAATAGGAACAAAATAAGCCAAAAAATTGAAAAGAAGTGCAATGATCACAAGAAATTGAATGATGCACAACGTGTATAAAAAATTAAAAGATGCATAAAGTGCACCAAACATTAATAAAAGAGGCAAAAAAATGAGCCTACAATGAGTTAGCTGAAACTACTAGATCTCCAAGAGGGGGGGGGGGGGAATTGCAAAAATTTGTTGCAATAATTAAAATCCTAAGGAAGAGTTCTAATATTTTTTATGTTTTTAAAATTATAACAATAAAACATTAACTAATATGAAAGCAATTAATTAAACTCAACATGCAACAATGAAATAATTTTTTCTTTCTCAATTACACCAAGCAAATATAATAAAAATAAAGTGAAAGCAAAAATAAAAAGTGATAAGGAAAAAGTACACCAGAATTTTATAGTGATTCGATCAAATCATGACCTATGTCCACTCCCCGGAGTCTCCACTCTGGGAATTTCACTACAAACTATAGTTCTCCTTTTTCCCCCTCGGCATGGCGGAGAAGCCCTCACATGACTCACTTTCACCAACCCGGCGTGGCGGAGTGCCAAGCACTTTTCTCACCCTCCTGGCGATGGCAACATACCTTCTCATTTTTCTCCCTCTTAAAGAAGGTAGAGTGCCTTTGAGGTCACAGATGTAGAAGAGTCTCCCCCTTAGAGAGCCTCCCACAAGTTCTTCTCAGGCCGTAGGAGGAGCAGGATGCAGCAAGAATGGAGCAACCGTGTGATCTCCCTCACACTAATTCTCCCTCACCAAGCTCACCCTCTCCTTCCTCTCTCAAACCCTAAAAACTTCTCAAGAGATCTCTCCCAAGGATTCTCTCTCTAATCACGCTCCCCTTTTCTCTCTCTCTTTCAAAAATATTACTATTTTGATACTTAAAATGGCCTCCAAAATCCTTGAAATTTTCAAAGTTGCTGTTACTATCGTACAATACGATTTACCATCGTATAATACAATTTTTATAGCAGGCTTCATCCTGGTACAAAGGTTTACGAACAGTTCAAAAACTTCTAAATATATTCATACAGTATGATTTACAATCGTACAGTACGATCATCAACTCTTCTGTTCTTACATGATGATAGCCAAGATGATCAAAACTCATCTCTGTACATCTTAGGATACGAACTACTTCGTATAGTACAAATAGTCAAAATTAAGACATCATCCAGGATGAAGTCCAGGACAATCAAAACTCGACTCTGTACATCGTATGGTATGATATACATAGTATAGTACGATTAGGAAAAATAAGAGATCGTCCAGGACGAAGTCTGGGATGACCAAAACTCATCTCTGTTCATCGTATAGTACGAACATATTCATATGGTATAAGTACCAATCAGTGATTAAACCATGATTTACTTCTCTAATCATGGGTTAATTTAAGTAAGTATTCAAAATAAATTGTACAGTATGAATTACTTTGTACAGAACGAACGGCTAATAGAACTTACTTAAACTAATATGGCGGCTAGGGTTTTGAATTTGTAACACATCATACCATACGATATGGTTCGTACAGTACGATCGGTTCATAGAAAATCATTTTACAATATCAGATCGTACAATATGATATAAAGTCATACAATACGATCAATAGAGAAAAATCTTCATCTTTTTTTCTTTTAAAACCCTCTCCCCCTCTATGTGTGCATGGTTGCTTAGACTTACATACAGTTTGTGGCCAGACTCAAAAAAAAATAAAAATAATAGAAAATTACATTATTTCAGACTCACACTCCTACTCTACCCAATCTGAGTCTTCCTGTTATCCTGAGTAGCTCGTTATTTTCCTAAAATGTTAGTACTCATATATAATAGTAGAAATCAAAAGATATTCAATGAATAGTAATTAAGATGACATTATTTGTCATCATCAAAAGCTCAAACTAGGGGTCATGAATTGCAACAATCTCCCCCTTTTTTGTGATGTCAAATAATTTTATTATAGGCAAGTTTGAATGACACTTTTTTGCTATTTTTTTTTATTTTTTTAAATAATAAAAAAATCAAATAGATAGGAAAAGAAAAGAAATGCATTCTATTGAAACATAAGGAAATATAAGCATAAGCAAACTACAATAACCTTCTCCCCCTTTTGACAACACCAAAAAGAGGAGCAAACAACAGTAAAAGAAAAAGTACAACATAGATACATTTCAAAGAGGAGGATCTTGATCACTTGGAGGTGGAGGTGGGTGTGGTTGAAAATATTGAATGATTGTGAAAAATCGATGATCAATCAAAGCAAAGCATTCCCCAAACCACTACATGTTGTCATTGTGTTGCTGATGTTATTCTTGTATGTGTGTGTCAAGATGAATCTGCAGTTGATAGAAGTGTTCGACCAAATCATCATGAGGGTAGGCTGGTGCAGGCGCTCGGGGTGCTGCTTGTTGTCGTGGTCGAGCAGGAGCTGCTGCTGAGGCAGCATCTCCTTCTTCTTCATCAAAGTCGGGTTCATCCGGATCTGGCCCTGATGAAATAAGATACAGAAGGAAGCAATCATTATAGAAAATAGGAATGTTATCGGGTTCACCGGGATAGGTCAACTGATATTTATTTTGAAGAATGTACCCAATAATGTGGCCAAGGGCTATATTTTATTTTCTGCAGGTTACTAGGAGGCAAATTATGGTCATATTTTAAATATAGTCGATTATCAAATCTGCCTCATCAAATTTTGTGTTTAACATGATAAGATAGGTAATGATAGATAAATTAGGGGACATGCAAATTCGATCGCCAGCTTTGGGTACTATAGAAGTTCTAAGTACATGTTAAATTATTCTAGCATTTCGATTGAGGGTTTGGACAAGGGGAAAGTGTTGATAGAAGGCTTAATTTCTAAGGCATGATTGATATCACTCTAATTAAATTCATTTGTGAGAAAGGAACGAACCCTAGTCTTTTCAGAGGATAGCCAAATGTATTGGCTGATGTCAGCTTTGGTAATTTCTATATTTTGGTGACAAACAAAGGAGTGGAAAGTCAGGCTATCAACGATGTAGGTAAGGTTAGTTAAAAATTCCAATAGAAGTTCAGAGTTGTAGGGGAAAGCCAGCGTAAGAAGGAATTGGAAAGTGATTAAAGTGAAGAGGTTTAGTACTTTGAAATTTAGAGCAGCCTGATTGAGCATTTTGGATGGTGTAATCTTGCAGGCTTTGTACTTGTGGTACGCATCCTCATTTTCAGCACTCAAGAAATGAGCGCTATGACGGATAGAGGAAGAGGAGCTTCCCACATTAAGATGGCTGAGCTTGCTAGAGCTTGACATTGTGTAAAGGCTGAGTGAAGGTGAGGAGGTGAATGTGAGTGAAGTGATCTGTAATTGAGGCTTATTTATAGAATTTTTACTAAATCGTACAGTACGATATGGTATCGTACAGTACGATGTGTAATAATTTCTCTAACGAGTCGGTTCAAGAAAATACGGTCAAATCGTAATCTACGATGGGTATCATACAGTACGATCAAAAGGATTTTGATCTTCCCGAGGGTCATCGGTACGACCTTTGATGAAAAGTTTCATACAATACGAATAGGTGTATCGTACAGTACGAATGACGATTATATCGTACCAGTCAACTTTAAGTCGTTCTCATCCGTTTTGCTGAAGTGGATCGTACAATACGAAGCAGAGGTATCATACCATACGATCACCAATAATGTCATACCAAACTGTATAAATTCATCTCAATCTGTTCACTGATGTGGATAGTATAGTACGAAGTGAAAAGATCATACCGTACGATAATCAATAATGTCATACAGAACAAATTGAATAAACTATCACCTGTATTGTATAGTACGATGAATAGAGATGAAAACTTGAGTCAGTACTGTGATTTGTGTAGGTAGATATATCGTACAGTATGATAAGAAGATTATTAAATGTCCAATTTTGTGTGGTGAGTGTGTGATGATCAGGAACAGCCTTAAAAAATTTTATTATTATTATTATTATTATTATTATTATTATTATTATTATTATTATATGCATTAATGTCTATGACACCTAGTCTAGTTCTCAAAGTGCTAAAGGTGTCGAATGCTAGTGGTTTTATGAATATGTCTACTAATTGATCTCCTGTAGCAATGTGATGCAATTCTATATCTCCCTTAGCAACATAATCTCTTATGAAGTGATGTCTAATGTCTATATGTTTCATTCAAGAGTGTTGAATTGGGTTTTTAGAGATGCAAATTGCACTTGTGTTGTCACACATGTTTTAGATGGTTCCTACAGGTAAACCAAGATCAAGAATTTATTATTTTAACCATGGTACTTGTGCAATGCAACTTTTTTACTGTAATATATTCTGCCTCGGCCGTGAAAAGGGCTACTGAATTTTTCTTCCTACTGGACCAAGAAACTAAACATTATCGTATGAATTGGTAGGTACCATAGGTGCTTTTTCTATCTATCCTACATCATGCAAAATCAGAATCTGAGTATCCTAAGATTTCGAAGGAAATGCTGTGCCTAGAATACCAAATTCCTAAGTTCGGGGTATTGCAAATCTGAGATTATGGATTAGACTTTTGATGATAGCAAACATTCATGTTTTTCTATAACTGTCTTACCTACTAACTTTTCAGGTCCACATGATTGAATGCAACACAAGACCAGCTCAAGATTGGGTAGATTTAGTTTGAGTCATTCTGTAATGTTTTTTTTTTCATGAGTCAATTATAAAAGTTCCTGATACTAAGTAACCTTACACACACACACTTGAGGGATTTTGCATTTTTCTATTTTGAGTATATCAGCTTGGACAATGTTAATATCATCCAAGAAGATCCGACTAAAAATAGAAACCCTAATTAGGGCATCCTTAATAAGCAGCCATCATTAAGCACATCATCATGGATGATCCTTATATCGGCCAGGACGATAGGCTCATATCAGAAAGAATCAGCCGCCAGGATCAATTTAGGTATTCTTTATTTTAAGATATTGGCCTAAATGATATATACATCTGCCTAGACGATGCAGCATAATTATGCCTAAATTAATATGATAATTACATAAAGCAATTAAGGCTGATTGAAACGATCACATCAGCCGGGCCAATCATAGGATCGGCCGGGATGATTTCCCGAATGATTGACATCGGCCAGCATCTATTCCAGGCGATGATCAAGATGATTATACTCAGATTTGAACAAATCGGCCAGGACGATATTGTATCGGCCTGGACAACAACAACAACAACAACATCAAGCCTTTATCCCACTAAGTGGGGTCGGCTACATGAATCCTTTTTCTCCATTGTGTCCTATTAAAAGTCAAATTCTCGTTTAAATCTAATAAAGAAAGGTCATTCCTAATATTTTCTAACCAAGTCTTTTTAGGTCTACTCCTACCTTTCTTAACATAAGTCAAATCTAATACCTCTACTCTCCTAACCGGGTCATCGCAAGGTCATCTAATACATTGTATCGGCCTGGACGATGTAATAAATTTTCTTCTAATTATCCCAAATTGTCCCGACTGATTGAGCTTATTTTATACTAATCGGCCATGACGATAGTCCAATCATCCTGGATGATAATGTTAGTTCTTGAAATTCTATTTAAAGGACCTGAATTTTCTCATGCAGAGAGACCTTTAGCTGTTGTCTTAACCTGAGAGAGCCAAGAGGAGAGGGAGAGAGAGGGAGTGGGAGGGAGTAACTTGTGAGGGGGAGTTTGTGAAAGGGATTCACAAAAGTTGCTCCAAGCAAGGTTCCAATGTGTCTTCTCCAATCTTCGTCCTTCATGCTTGGGGTTCAAGGGAGGTAAACTTCAGCAATTAGTCAAGGTTCCTTTCCTTCTTTAAGAGGAAGCAAAAGGAGTTAGGTTCTTTGCCTGCTTCAGGAGGAAGCAAAATGAGTTGGGTTCTCTGCCTGTTTCAGGAGGAAGCAAAAAAAGTTGGGTTCTCTGCCTGCTTCAGGAGGAAGCAAAAGAATTTTGGTTCTCTGCCTCGCCGGGGTTAGCATAAAGGAGTTTTTATGAGGGCTTCTCCGCCTTACTGTGGGAGAAAAAGGAGAGTCACTTTTATAGTGCAATACTCTGAGGGCACCTCCGGAGAGTGGACGTAGGTTGATTTGACCGAACCACTATAAATCTGGTGTGATCTTTCTTTGTTTTGATTTTCATATTTATTTTTCTGCACTTTGATTTTTTTTGTAATTTTGGTTTGTGATTGTGCTTTGATTGTAAGAAGATTTTTTAAAATACCAATTCACCTCCCCCCCCCCTCTTGGTTATCCTCGGGAAAGTTCTTAAGGGCTTAACATCCCTAACAAACTTTTAAGTGGTATCAGAACGGGATTCATAAAAATTTAGTTTGAAAAGTTTTTGAATTTTGATTCACGGCTAACAACGATAATCGTAATATAACTGAAGGATATTCTATAACACGACCACCTCTATTTGATAATCTTCCTTTTGATTTTTGAAAAACTCGTATGTCTACATTTTACAATCGATTTACTATCGTATGTGATGCTTATTAAAGAAGGATATTCTCCACATTCTCGTGAAGTTAATGGAATTAAAACTGAAATACCTTTATTGAATGGACTTTTGATGAAACAGATTTAGCAAAACTTAATGCAAAGTGTTTGAACTATTTTTTTTATGCTTTAAAATCTGAAGATTACATGCATGTTTCTACTTGCACTACTAAAAAAGAAATTTGAGATAAATTGTGTATCACCTATGAAGGCACTAATGAAGTTAAGCAATCTCGTTTGAATATTTTATTGCATGATTATGAACTTTTTCGTATGAAACCTAATGAAATGATTTCTGAAATGTATACAAGGTTTACTCATATTGTTACTTTATTGCATGCGTTAGGAAGAGAACTTACTAACCATGAAAAAATGAACAAAATTTTAAGATGCTTGCCTTCCTCTTTTGATGCTAAAATCACTACAATTTCTGAATCTCAAGATTTAAATACCTATTCGATCGATAACTTACTTGGTTCACTCATTGCTTACGAGCAAGGGGTGAACCAAAGAAATCTTGATGCAGGTGAGAGGAAGAAGGAGAAAACGGTGGCACTTAAGGCGAACAACTCGGACACTGACTCATCCGGGTCTGAAAATGATGATATTGCCTTAATTACAAGGCAAATTAAGAGCTTTCTAAGGAAGAAGCAAAAAGAATCATCAGAAGTGGAATAAAGGTAAGGGTAACAAAAAGTTTAAAAATTCTAATGATACAATATGTTTTGAATGCAGGAAACAAGGACGTGTTAAAACTTAGTATGATCTCACTATCAAAATTTTTTATATGGTTGATTCTATTTAAACAACTAGAATTCTTTCGATTTCTTCACACCATTCTAATCTTCTAATCCTTACTTTCCTCTTGAACTCTCGCTCCTAATAAATTGGTCCCGAGCACTAGTGGAAATTGGTCCCAAGCACTAGTGGGTAGTTCATTAGATCAAATATCAATCCTAGGTTCACTAAGGCTGTTGATGAAGAAGCCTATCAGTTGTACAAAATAATTGGGATCACACCATCCAAAATTGTCAATCAGGAAATTCAAAATGTTTAGCTACTTGATCTCTTTACTCATACTACTATTGGCTTCATTCTCACCCTAGCTATTCCATTTAATTATGAGCTCTTTTATTTGAATTCTTCACAAGCCTTCACATTAATAATGAGGTCACTGCCTTACAATATTATGTTAATAAATGGCCTATAGAAATTACATACTGAGGACAAAATTCATATTTTAGTCTCAGATTCTGACTACAATTGGACCCTTACTAACACTATCTTTAGGGAGACCAATGTTAATTATCATATCACATAAGTTAATATTATATTCAAGGATGCTCGTATCATCCAGCATATACTAAAAAATTTTTAATTCTTAAAGCTAGTGATACTATTAACATTCAACATTACACATATTCTCTCACTTGCTAACTGTTATATCATAGATCAAATGAATGTTAATGCATTTTACCTTCAAATTTGATATCTTAATAATCTAACATGCATTAAAGATTCTAAACATAAAAGAAAGCCTAAACTTATCTTAGGACATATCATTGGCTATGTCCTAGAAAAAAAATACAACCTTTAATATCTTGCACCACCTGATCATTTCTAAATCTTCTATTCTAATAGCTCCTTCCATGTCAATCCCAGTGTTCATCACCACCATGTTTAATATGCTGACCCCGAGATGGAGAGAGTGGGATAACAACCTCAAGCACTATCTCCTATCCACCAATAGTCTCAGATTAATCAGCTAGTACAGAAATTTGATCTGTGGGAAGCTAGATTTAAAAACTACGTTGTTGAGTAGTGGCAACATCATGAAAATGATTAGGCTCATTTTGAATGCTACGCAGCATAACAGCAACAACATCAAGAAAAAGATATGGCTTGATTAGGGGAGAAATTTGCATCCACTCACCACTTCTTTCAACCACCACCACCTCCTCCACCAAATCAAGATTCTTCCTTTTTTTTCTAAATTGCTCTATGTTTTATTCCTTTGTTTGTATTATTCTTTACTTTGTATTTTCTGATTTATGTACTTTTCTTATTTTATAGTTTCTTATTTATTTGATGTTGTTTTCTCTTCTTTTTGAGATGTCAAAAGGGAGAGTAGTATGTATTGGTAGTTAATATTTTGCTTTGAAATGTTCAATTTTAGATTTATTTTTTCATCTGCTATGTTCACCTATTTTGTGTTATTCTTTTATTTTTCTTTTTAAAATAAAAAATAATAATTAAAAAAATTTTTTGACAACTCCGTTATTTTTGAAAAATTAAATTAGTAAGGGGGAGTTTAGAGAATAGAAAATACTCTTGAATTATAAACAAATAATATTTTCATTATAAAAAAGGAGGAGATTGTTCCAAATATAGATCCAACTCTTATGATTTTGATGATAACAAATATTATTGAACTTTTTACTATGCTATTTCATTCTATTGCATATCTATTTTGTCCTTCTCACTAACATTTTAGTTCCACAATTCACTTGTAACTTCAATCAGCGTAAGATTGGGTAGATTAGGATTTAGTCTGTTTGTAATTTTTGCTTTAATATACATTATCTTTCTTGAGTCCACACATGTATATGGTGGATACTAAGCTAATTAACCTTGCACACACACAATGAATGGATTGAGTTGGTGAGTTAAAAAAATTATTTTTTAAACTAATCATATAATATGATTTAGATTGTATTAAATAATACATTAAAATAAAAACCTTAATTAAGGCGCCTCAATTAATTAAGATCGATTAAACTCATCATATTGTTCGATCTAGATAGTATAAAATGATTAGTTATAATAAATAAAATAGACGCCAATCATAATTTAGGTAGTATTTTAATATTTAAAATCCTAGTCTAATCATACCGTATGATTTTCATTGTGCTGTATGATCGATGATAATTATATGTAAATTTATCCTGTAATTGGGTGTTTATTTATGGTTAAATTATTCAATTAAATCGTATATGATGATTTGAGACGATCGTAATATATGACCCGATTCTTGCATGAGATGATAATTAAAAATCGCCCGTTGTCCAAGATGAAAAAGCCATTTTCTTTCACTGATCGTACAGGATGATCCCCAAATTTTGTACGGTATGAACCAATCTCTACATTGGATTATATTTAATTACTAGCTATAATAGTGGAAAATTAGTTAAATGTATTGAACTAATCATACCAGATGATAAAAGTATAGTATAGGACGATTAGTATAATCTATTAAACAGATCATCCAGATCAATGCAATTCATACTGGCTGCAAGTGTTGTTTTGAACTAATCGTATAGGACAATCTTGGATCATACTAGACGATAAGAAGCGTCATATTAAAATTTAGGGCTTCATTAGAACCACTCTATTTAAGCTCTCATATTATCTTATAAGAAGATCTTTTATTGTTGAGTTAGTTCAGATGTAGCTTAGAGAGAGAGTTGAAAAGAGCTTTGGGAGAGACAAAAGAGAGCGTTCTTTTGAGGGAGAGTTCTGAGAGATTCATAAGGTTAAACTAAATAAAGTTCCATCAAACCTTCTTCACACCTTAGCAATAATTTTGGGTGGCTCTAGCAAGACATTCTTTAATAATAGATCGTGGTTCTATGCCAACTCTAGGAGGGAGTAAAAGGATTCGTGGTTCTCTGCTAATTCTAAGAGGGAGCAAAATGATTTTTTGGTTCTTTTCCATCTCCAAGAGAGAGAAAAAAGATTTCAAGTTCTTGACCATCATTTGGAGGGTTAAAAAGAGTTAAAATTATTTGGCGCACAAGGTTGGTGGAAGAGATTCTTGTAAAGAATTATGCGCCTAGCTATGGGGTTTAAAGGACAGACACTAAAAGGTTTAGTGCAATACTTGGAGTGGAGGTCTCCGAGGAGTTGACGTATATCATATTTGACCAAACCACTATAAAATATGGTGTGTTTGTTCTTTTATTTTTTAACATTTTAATTCTGCACTTTTTGTGATTTACTATATAGTTGAAAATTCTGATTTATTTTGTTACTGTGAATTTAATCTACTTTCACATCAAAGGATAAAATTGATATTTTAAGATATTTAAAAAGCTTTAAATATGGGATTTTTTTTCTTAAAAAAGTTTTTAAATTACCAATTCACCCCACTCGCATCCTTCTTGGTTAGCCTCAGGCTAGTTCTTAGAGGTTTAATAACCTCCACGATCTTTCAACTAATTATACATATTATTGGAACTAATATATTTATTCTCATATGTCTAAACATGTATTAAAAGGGTGAGGAGGAGAAAATGCAAGTGACTTGTTGTTAATATTTTATGTGCATTTAGGTGGATTTATAAGGCCTTGTACACATATGCCTGAAAAAGTGTGAAAATGGAGAGGACGAGAAAATGCAAGTAGTGATATTTTAGTGTATTCAAGTGGACATATAAGGGCTTGTGTACATATATAGTTATCTATTTGTGCATTTGAGATACTTGAATAGATGATGAACAAGTGAAGGTAAAAAGAGAATGGAGGAATATAAACAATGGAGGTATATGTTGAAGTAGATGTATATAAGAGCAAAGTGGAATACTGTTCAAGTAGAGGCATAAGTTAAGGTGAAGGTATAAGGAGCAAAAAGAAAATATGATGAAGTGGAGGGATAAGTAGAAGTAGAGGTATAAAAGGGCAAAAGCGAAATGTGTACAAGTAGAGATATAAGTGGACTTGGAGGAATAAAGGGGGGAGGGAATAGCATAAAATGCTTTGAGATAAATTGTCATTCATTAATTTTTTTTATTTGTAATTTTATTTTTTACGAAATGTGAAAAAAATGCTTATGTTGCCATTTCTAACATGTATGTAACGTTGAGATTTATTTTCTAATGATAGAAAATTAGTCGTTATAAAATATGGCATAGACATCATGTTAGTTCACAGTAAATTTATATGACTATTCATAGGATATATATTGGCATGCAAGTTATTTCATGTGTATAGATTAAATTCTATAGTTAGTTTTGAGTAACTTTCCGAGCAAGGGTTATTCACCTCTACTTACTTATTTGTGTTTTTTTAGGAATGAATAAGACTTTAGTTGACTAGAGATAATTGATGCCTATAAGGCACCTGATTATAGGTACGTTTATTTTATAAACTCAAAGGGTTGACATTCATTATTAATGTATATGATTGGTTGATATATAACTTTATTTGATTTTATAGTATGGAGAAGTAAACAAAAGAATATAAGTAGTGCTGTTTATTGTTATGAGATGATATAAAAAAATTGTTTATAAATCTTGAGGAAAATATGTATATAAGATTTCTTTTTAAAATAGATATTAGGATGTGACATACGATACTGAAATTTTTGTTACTCGTCAACTATGGTCCAGGGTCATTCATTGCTCGACTATGGTCCTCATATTATTGTCACCTGATTGCGGTCATTCCAACCCCCATCTTCTGCAAAATATTGTGCTTTTGACTTGCATCAGATGACAACTATAATCCTATGACTTATAATTTTTTCTTTCTATTATCACCAGGCTACTCGAACATTAGTTGGCTTCATCACCTACAATCACTAAAAAGTCAACACATCCCATCACTTATAAGATTTATGTTGGCCATCAACATCAACTCGAACTCCAAACTTTATTTTTGCTGGATTTTTGCCTAAGTGCTCTTCCAACATCAACAAAGACTAACTTTGCTTTGAATCATAGTCATCGCTCAAGGAAAGATATCATTTACAATCAATGCAAGTACAACTGAAATCATTTTAAATGGGTCATGCCCCATAGTTTTTTTCTTTCTCGAACATTTCATATAAAACCTTTTGTATCTCTTATAATTTTTGCACTCCTCTTTTCAGTGTGCTTTGAAGATCTTCATGCAAAACTGTAACAGTAAATTCTATCGCTCAACTATTATAAACATTCGGACACACAATAAAAAAATAAAATTAAGTTTTAAAACTTACATTAAATTCACCTAAGAAATTTTAAGTTGGACATTAAAATAAAATTTAAAAATAACTCTATGTTATGATTTTTTTAAAAAATTATAATATAGATTATAAAAATAAATTCCAATCCAATAATCAATAACGCAATCTAAACATCAATGAGATTCTGAATTTTTGTGTTCAACTGAGGATTCAAGGCCATCTGCTCCCAGGACAGACTACGTGTGCTTTTATTCTGGAAATTCGTTATGCAATCGCAGTAGTTTTTTTGTTTTTCACTATGTTTATTTTCGTTCGGAGGTGGTCGCACGGACAATAGCTATCTCGGCCAAGTCGACGGCTGTCCTTATTCAGCGGCAGCTGTTGACGCAAGTCTGCATGGCCACCACCTCACTTCATTAAGAATGCCATAAATATTTGTCGCTTATGAGGTTTCTCCCCCCACCCCACAAAAAAAAAAAAAGTTTCTTCGCCGCAAAAAATAATTTTAATATTATTATTATTATTTTTTAACATAAAGATATTATAATTTTAATTTTATTATATTTATTTTGAAATGAATATAATAAAAATTTCATATTATTTTTAAATATACTATATGCTTGAAAATAAAAAATTTACTTTAATATTCTAATAAAAATATATTTAAGATAATTTTTTAAAAAAAGTTTCTTTAAAAGAACTTGATACGTCATAATTAAATTATCTTGACCGGGCACGAATCTTGGCGTAAAAATCAAGTTTGGAAAATTCAGAAATTAAATTCGTGTACACCCGAACTCCGATTTTAGCAAGCTTACAGTCAAACTGAGCGTCTCGGAAATTCGAATCCAACGACACCAAATTCGACTCAATCCGAGCCCATATGAGCCCAAATCGAAGACTCGAAGTGTTGTTTGAAGGTTCGAATCACAATTTGAGTTACCAAACGGTCTCTGATTTTAACGAGCTTATACTCGAATCGAATGGCTCAACGAGACGAATCCAACGAGCCCAAATTACCGAATTCCGACATCACTAAGGCCTTCAAATGTCTATGAACGGTGCACAATCATAGGATTCAATATCGGCAGTCAACTCGACCACTCCCTATTCACCCTGATCTCATGCCTATTTACGAGCTATGCCACTCCAGAAAAACTATAAATAGAGCCCTCATTCTTCACAAAGGGGGGGCCAAGCAAGAAGAGTAGGAAGAAAAGGAAGAAGCTCCTCCTCGACCACCGCCGGAACCTCGCTGGACCACCGCAGGAGCCTCGCCGGAACACCGCAAGAGCCTCGCCGGACCACCACCGGAGCCTCGCTGGACCACCGCCGGAGCTTCGTCGGACCACCACATGAGGCCCTCACTGTCGCCGGACAACCACCTTAGCCTCGTCGGACCACGACCGGACCACCGCCGGAGCCTCACCGGAACATAGCCGGAGCCTCGCCGGAACATCGCCAGAGCTTTGCCGGACCACCACATGAGGCCCTCACCTTCGCCAGAGGCCATCACCTTCGCCGCAACACCATCTGAGGCCCGGACTTCTACTAGGCCACTACCTGACGCCTAAAGTTCTTCCAGAGTACCGCCCTACTATAACGGTCTTTCTAACCCCGGTCTCCTTCCGACTACGGTCCTTCTGACCTCCGTCGCCTACTATGGTCCTTCTAACCTCCATCAACAAACAACGATCTTTCTAACTCCGGTCTCCTGCCGACTACGGTCCTTCCGACCTCCGTCGCCTACTATGGTATTTCTGACCTCCATCAACTAACAACGGTCTTTCTGACCCAAGTCTCCTGCCGACTACGGTCTTCCGACCTTCGTCGCCTACTATGGTCCTTCCTACCTCCATCAACAGACAACGGTCTTTCTAACCCCTGTCTCCTGCCGATTACTATCCTTTTGACCTCCGTCGCTTACTATGATCATTCCGACCTCCATCAACAGACAATGGTCTTTCTGACCCCGGTCTCCTGCCGACTACGATCCTTCCGACCAACCAAACATGTATATGTAACTCCCACCATGTAATGCAATCTATATGATGTACATTTGCTACATCAATCCAAGGCCTTCTCCCAAGGAAGGGCCTCATTTGTAATAGATTGCAAATATTAGTGGATTCATTCAAACTGGGCCAGGCCCCATGGTTTTTCCCCTTTTTTAGGGGTTTTCCACGTAAAAACTCTGATGTCTCTTATGAATGTTAAACCCTCTCACTTTTCTGATTGTGTGCTGGATTTTCGTACAATACTAAGACATTAAACTATATATTTCTCTACCACCATGAATACTCCAGGACGCTACAGTTTGGTGCCGTCTGTAGGAAAGTGATTCCTGATTGGGGGGCTATTGTTGCTCCAATCTTAAAAGATAGACCTTATCAACTTCTTGACATCAGCAATGTCATTGCTGCATTAATTTTTTAAGAATCAGATGCGGACTAGGGTGAAATTTTGACTCCAATCATGGTAAAAAAGATCCTCTAATGCTTTCAATATCAAGATGATATATTAGGAAACTCCTAGCAAATGCAATGATGCTTTTGAAAGCCATTTATAGTCCCTTATCAGACTTCTACGCCTTGGACAAGGTCTTAATCTTGACCTCAAAAAGGCAATAACGGTCTAAAAATAGACCATTATTTACCCATGATTTGGGATACGCGCGGTGTTCTCCCCCTCCCAATCAAGACAAAATCGATCCCAGGGGGATCCGATTCGTCCTCTTCCACACAGGATAACTTTGTCGAGCAAAGGCTCTAACATACAACCTCGAATAGGTCTCACATCCTTGGTGGATTCTCTCGACCTCTTCCACACAGGTTAATGTCGTCGATCAAAGGCTACATACAACCTCGGATAGGTCCTACATCCTTAGTGGATTCTCTCGACCTCTTTCATACAGGTTAACGTCGTCGAGCAAAGGCTCCGACATACAACCTCGGATAGGTCTTACATCCTTGGTGGATTCTCTCAACCTCTTCCAGACAGGTTAACGTCGTCGAGCAAAGGCTCCAACATACAACCTTGGATAAGTCCTACATCCTTCGTGGATTCTCTTGACCTCTTCCACACAGGTTAACGTCGTCAAGCAAAGGCTCCGACATACAACCTCATATAGGTCCTACATCATTAGTGGATTCTCTCGACTTCTTCCACATAGGTTAACGTCGTCGAGCAAAGGCTCCGACATACAACCTCGGATAGGTCCTACATCCTTAGTGGATTCTCTTGACCTCTTCCATATAGGTTAACGTCGTTGAGCAAAGGCTTAGATATACAACCTCAGATAGGTCTCACATCCTTGATGGATTCTCTCAACCTCTTCCACACAGGTTAACGTCATCGAGCAAGGCTCTGGCATACAACCTCAGATAGGTCTTACATCATTCATGGATTCTTTTAACCTCTTTCAAACAGGTTAACATCATCAAGTAAAGACACTGACATACAACCTCAGATAAATCATACATCCTTGGTTAACGTCACCAGAATGCCGTCAATGGACTTCCGTCGGACTTCTCCATAAAGTTAAAAATCTATCTGATGTTGAATTTCCTCCTGTCGCTGAATTTTTTCCTTGCAGAACTTTCGTCTGACTTCTGCCAGTCAATGGACTTTCATCGGTCTTCTGCCCGATGATGTACTTCTGCCCAACGTTAGACTCCTGCTCGTCATTGAACTTTCATTGGCTTTCTGCCCGTTGTCAGACTTCTGTCCAATGCCAAGCTTCTTCCCGTTATCGGAATTTTGTATAGCATAAGTTTTATCGGATTTCTACCCGACGCAGAGCTTTCTCCCGTCGTTGGACTTCTACACAATGCTGGAATTCTCCCTGTCGTTGGACTTTCGTTGGGATTCTGCCTGACGCAGAGTTTCCTCCCATCATTAGACTTCTTCCCCTCGATGGACTTTCGTAGGTCTTCTACCCAACATTGTACTTCTACCCGACTACGGACTTCTGCATTCCGTCGGGCTACTACCCGTCGTCGGACTTCTTCCCGTCGATGGACTTTCATCGGTCCTCTACCCAACTATGGACTTATGCCTGCCGTCAGACTACTACCCGTCATCAGACTTTTGCCCGTCGATGGACTTTCGTCGATCTTCTACCCGACGTTGTACCTCTACCCGACTACGAACTTCTGCATGTCGTTAGACTACTACCCTGAGTTGGACTTCTGCATGCCGTCGGACTACTAATCGTCGTCGGACTTCTGCCTGTCGATGGACTTTTTTCGGTCTTCTACCCGACGCTACACCTCTACCCAACTACAAACTTCTTCCTTCCGTCGGACTACTACCCATCGTCGGACTTTTGCCCGTTGATAGACTTTCGTCGGTCTTCTACCCGACATTGTACCTCTACCCGACTACGGACTTCTGCCTGTCGTCGGACTACTACCAGTCGTCGAACTTCTGCCCGTCGATGGACTTTCATTGGGCTTCTACTCTATGTTGAATTTTTACCCCTCATCGTACTTTTTCCTGACATCAGAATTCTACTCGACACCAAGTCTCCACCCTTCATCGGACTTCTGTTCACCGTTAGCCTCCTACTTGACGCCGTATTTCTACCCGACACCGGGTTTCTGCACTTCAACAGTCTTTTCAACCTCCCTCCTCAGAACGATCTCTCCGACCTCCATCTCCAAACAACTAACATCAGAACTCCGCAGGATATCTCAAAGAATAAAATAAGAATTGGGGATCTTCGGACTTCATTGCAAAGAGAGGGGCCTTGTAGAACCATGGGAAAGCCTCAATTGTAAGAATAGAGGGAGAAGGGAAATTCTCTGGACTTCCTTGCAAAGAGAGGGGCCTTGGAGAACCAAGGGAAAGCCTCAATTATAAGAATAGAGGGATAAGGGAAAATCTTCGGACTTCCTTGCAAAGAGAGGGGCCTTGGAGAACCAAGGGAAAGCCTCGCTTGTAGGAATAGAAGGGGATGGGAAAATCTTCGGACTTCCTTGCAAAGAGAGGGGCCTTGGAGAACCAAGGAATAGCCTTAATTGTAAGAATAGAGAGAGAAGGGAAAATATCCGGACTTCCTTGCAAAGATAGGGGCCTTGGAGAACCAAGGAAAAGCCTCAATTATAAGAATAGAGGGAGAAGGGAAAATCTCCGGACTTCCTTGCAAAAAGAGGGGCCTTGTAGAACCAAGGGAAAGCCTCAATTGTAAGAATAGAGGGAGAAAGGAAAATCTTCGGACTTCCTTGCAAAGAGAGGGGCCTTCTGAGAACCAAGGGAAAGCCTCAATTGTAAGAATAGAGGGAGAAGGGAAAATCTCCAGACTTCCTTGCAAAGAGAGGAGCCTTGGAAGACCAAGGGAAAGCCTCAATTGTAAGAATAGAGAGAGAATGGGGAATCTCCAGACTTCCTTGCAAATAGAGGGGCCTTGCAGAACAAGGGAAAGCCTCAATTGTAAGAATAGAGGGAGAAGGGAAAATCTCCGGACTTCCTTGCAAAGAGAGGGGCCTTGGAAGACCAAGGGAAAGCGCCTGTTCGCGCCGCGTGCTCGCCGGCGGCCGGCCGGTTTGGTCGTCAAACATTCCTGGGCTCCGATTTTTGGCCCGGACGGACCAGATTGGACATTTTTGGGGTCCCCGAACACATTTTTTGACGTTCTGGACTCGATTTTGACATTTTCGGAGCTGAACGGGACTTCTTTGAGCAAGCTTGTGCAAGTGTTCAACTTTTGGAACGCAATTTTATGTGATTCGGCCAATGCAAATTATCAACGTATATATTTTCGGACTTCTAGGGCTTCGATGTCCGAAAATAGGAGGGCAACTGATATGTCATAATGAAATTATCTTGATCGGGCACGAATCTCGACGTAAAAATCAAGTTGGAAACTTTAGAAATTAAATTCGGGTACACCCAAACTCCAATTTTAGCAATCTTATATTCAAACTGAACATCTCGAAAATACAAATCCAACGACACCAAATTCGACTCAATCTGAGCCCAAATGAGCCCAAATCGAAGACTCGAAGTGCTGTTAGAAGGTTCGAATCACAATTTGAGTTACCAAACGGTTTGCAATTTTAACGAGCTCATACTCGAATCGAACGGCTCGACGAGACGAATCCAATGAGCCTAATATCACTGAATTCCTACATCACTGAGGCTTTCAAATGTCTGACGAACGGTGCAAAATCGTATGATTCAATATCGGCCATCCATTCAACCACTCCCCATTCGTCCCTGATCTCTAGCCTATTTACGAGCTATGCCACTCCAGAAAAACTATAAATAGAGCTCTTTTTCTTCACAAAGTGGGGGCCAAGCAACAAGAAAAGAGGAGAAGAGAAGGAAGAAGAGAAGGAAGAGAAGGAAGAAGCTCCTCCTCGACCACCGTCGAAACCTCGCTGGACCACCGTAGGAGCCTCGCCGGACCACCGCCGGAGTTTCGCTGAATCGCCGCCGGAGCTTCGCCGGACCACCACATGAGGCCCTCACTGTCGCTGGACCATCGTCAGAGCCTCGCTAGACCCTCGCTGGACCACCGCCGGAGCCTTGCCGGACAACCGCCGGAGCTTCGCCGGACCACCACCCGAGGCCCTCTCCTTCGCAAGAGGCCCTCGCCTTCGCTAGAGGCCATCACCTTCGCTGCAACAGCGGCCCGGACTTCTGCTGGGCTACTACCTGACGCCTAGAGTTCTACCAGAGTACTGCCCTACTACAATGGTCTTTCTAACCCCGGTCTCCTGCCGACTACGGTCCTTCCGACCTCCGTCGCCTATTATGGTCCTTCTGACCTCCATCAACAGACCACGAACTTTCTGACCCTGGTCTCCTACCGACTACGGTCCTTCCGACCTCCGTCTCATACTATGGTTCTTCTGACCTCCATCAATTGATAACGGTCTTTTTGACCCAGGTCGATCTCCTGCTGACTACGGTCCTTCTGACCTCCGTCGACTACTATGGTCCTTCCGACCTCCATCAATAGACAACGGTCTTTCTGACCCCTGTCTCGTGCCTATTACTTTCCTTCTGACCTCCGTCGCTTACTATGGTCCTTCCGACCTTCATCAACAGACAACGATCTTTCTAACCCCGGTCTCCTGCCGACTACAATCCTTCAGACCAACCAAACATGTATATATAACTCCCACCATGTAATGCAATCTATATGATGTACATTTGCTACATCAATCCAAGGCCTTCTCTCAAGGAAGGGCCTCATTTGTAATCGACTGCAAATATTAGTGGATTCATTCAAATTGGACCAGGCCCCGTGGTTTTTTCCCCTTTTTAGGGGTTTTCCACGTAAAAATTCTGGTGTCTCTTATGAATGTTACGCCCTCTCACTTTTCTGATTGTGTGCTGGATTTTCGTACAATGCTAAGACATTAAACTATATATTTCTCTACCGCCGCGAATACTCCAGGACGCAACAGAATTTAATATAAGTTTATCATATAATATTCTACATTATTAAAAAAATAAGAAAAAAATTTTATTGTTATTCATGAAAAAATATTAGTCTTTATTTAATAGTATGATATTTTTTTTATTTTAAAACACATTTTACTAAAAATTTAAACACAATATAATATATTTTAAACTAAGTTTATCATATGTTGGATTATCCTAACAATATATAAAATTGTGTAACTTGGAGCATCTCATTTCATTCATTAATTTATGAAACTTACGGGTAAAGAGGAGTTACTTTTAAAACTTATAGATATTAAACTAAATATATCATTTGTTGGAATATCCTAACAAATTTTCAATCTGCTAAAAAAATTAAAAAAGACATTTCTAGTATTAATCCTTAGATCATAATACAGTCCAATATCTAATATTATAAAATTTGACACACAATTATTTTTTAATATCATTCTGATGATTACTTAGATCACCTTGTCCTCGTTAAGATACTTTGTCTTGAGCATATATTGTTGCTTCTTCGCTCCGCAAATTCTCATTATGAATGGTCCGTGCCGATCCCGAATTGGATTTAAAGTTTTTTTTTTTTTTTTTCCTTTTTTTTTTTGTTGAAGTATACCACAGGGTGAACTTTGAAGTGCGAGCTGCATTCAATCATATCTAATAGGATTTTATTCAGCTACCGGCGATGGCGGCGTCAAAACCGGTGAGCTGCAAGAACTTGGCGGCGGCGGTTTTGGAGGTAACGTCAGATCCGCAAGAACATCTCGAAGATGGCGCCGGAATATCAACGTTGCAACCAATGGAGATAGCGGCCGTATTTCCGCTAGTATGGCAGTCTTCCATATACTCCCGTACACTGGACGAGATACAGAACACCGTGTGTGTGCCAGGGAAGAACTTTGGCTCCATGAACATGGATGAGTTCCTTACCAACATTTGGAATGTCGAAGATGGCTTCGATGCTTCAGGACCTGCCGTTCAAGCCCAATACCCTGTCGAAGGTCAGCCGCCGCTGAACAGGCAGGGGTCTCTCTCTCTTCCATCCCAGCTCTGCAGAAAGACGGTGGACGAGGTGTGGGCCGAGATCCACCGCGAGCAGCAGAATATAGACCGCTTGAAACAGAACAACGGCGAAGCAACGCGGAAGCCTACTTTCGGTGAGATGACACTGGAAGATTTTCTCATTAAGGCAGGGGTGGTCAGGAAAGGCAACGGATTGACGGCTTGCGCAATGGAGGCGAACGGAGCACCAGGTTTGGGCCATTTGAACGATGGAGGAGCGCTCGGAAATGTGAGAAGAGGAGATTTTTACTGCAAAACCGGTGATGCTGGCGGTGGATTGCAGTTGGGAATGGTTGGGTCGCCGGCAAGCCCGCTGTCGGCGGATGGGAAGGGGGGATGCTACGGAGGCGTCGATTCGTACGGAATCGGAATTGATGGGTTTTCTGAGAAGGGATGTGGAGGACGGAAGCGAATGATGGAAGGGATGGTGGAGAAGGTCGTGGAGCGGCGCCAACGGAGGATGATAAAGAACAGGGAGTCTGCGGCAAGATCACGCGCTCGAAAACAGGTAACGTCGCTTTTCCATTTTTTTTTTTTTTGGTTTATTTATTTATTTCTTTCTTTTGGTTGTTTTGATTAAGATATTCAAATATCTTTTTATTCTTTTTTAATTAAATAATTAGATCAAGTTTAATAACAGTTTTTGTCGTTGTTGGTTTCCTTGTTTATGTTTAGCTGCTATTGTTTGAATTTTGTGCGAGTGTTCTAGTTAGATTATTTGGCATTAATTCTTTGGGAGTATTCAGGCTTATACGGTGGAGCTGGAGACGGAGCTTAACATCCTTAAGGAGCAGAATGCCCGGCTAAGAGAAGAGGAGGTAAATATTCTTTTCTGTACTTTAACTTTATTAAAACCCAAAGCCAGCTTAGGGATGATATAAAATTAGATTTTATTTGGACGGTTTTCTTATTATTTTTTCAAAAAAAAAATTGTACAAATTTTTTTTTATCAAAAAATTGCTTTAGAAAACAATAACAAAATTATCCTAAATGGAACTTTAATTTAGTAGGAAAGACTTTTGATTTAATTGCGAGTTAAGTTTCTTTTAATTTTGAATTAATACTTGTGTTATCACTCTCACTTCACTTCTTTTTCGATTTTTAAAGATCATTGAATACTTCTTAAATCTTCTTGCACTGCAAGTTACTAATGTCTTTTGTGTTCATTTCTTTTTTTAAACTTCGATTTTTTCCAGAGGAAGGCAATGCAAATAAGGAAGCAAATGGTATGTTCTTGCACTATCTTCAATTTCTTGTTGCAGATTTCACCCTCATTCCAGAATTGTTTAGTTTGATAAAAGCCTATTAAAAACTCGATAGTTACATTTATTAGAAATTTCATTCAGTAAATTTTAAATTATCAGGGTTGTATAGTTTAAAATAAGTTCGATAAAATCTATTAAAAAATCTAACTTTAAACTGACATTTGCAAGTAAACCGATATCATCAGAATCTCATTCGTTTGCGACCTGCTTTGGCTTTATTATTTGTAGCTTTTGGAGGCAATGGCAAAGCAGACACATCACCACATGGACAAAACTAGCCGCTCACTTCAACGAAGCAATAGCAGCCCCTCTTGAAGAATCACCTTCTATGTAACGGATGTTAGGCCAGCTGCGAGCCTTACTTTTTGTCCTGTTGGTATAAATAGCTGCCAACTTTTCTTATCTAGTGATAAATTAGGATTTATTTGGGATTATTTTTTTATTGTTTCTTAATATAGTTTTTAGTATGAAAATTTAACTTTTCATACTAAAAAACTGATTAAAAAAATAGTAACAAAGTCATCCCTACCGAAGCCTTAGAATAACTTGTGTGTGTTGAGATTTGTAGCTTTCCTACTGTTATAAGAGGTGTTTGTAACAGCTACAGTAATTATAATCCTACAAAAAAAAAAAAAAAACCAGCAGCTTCATGTTTGATGATCTTTGCTGTTTCGTCAATCTAGCAACATGAATACTTGACTTTTAGTGCGATGAGTGCAAATTTATCGTTGTTAACAAGGAATGCCAGTTTCCTTGTAATCACGTGTGCTGTGAACTGTTTTGTTGTTGTTGTTGCTTTAACTTTGGGTAGGTAATTAATTTATAAGATATGAATTATGTGTTTTAGAGGTACCTAACAAGTTTGGCTGAAACAAATATATTCATATCACAATCAGTTAGTTTCTTGTGAGAGAAGCTTTAGGATTCTGGTGAGAGACTATCTTGCATACAATTTCGATATAGGTGGCTCCTCGCATTAAATCTTTTGGTGGCAAGAAGAGGATCAAGGAGGACGGTGGTTCTGAGGATTCTGACCTTCAAGTTAGATAATTCAAAATAAATAATACTAGATCTGTCAGTTCGTGAAGAACAATCCAGTTTAGCAATCGGATTACAAGATCAGGGGTGAGGAAAGAATTTCATTTAGGTGCCATATCTGAAAATTTTAAGGTTGGTATTAATCTGTAAAGGGAGAGGAAATGCTCTTCATTCTTAATTACAATGGAAGATGCTAAGAAAGATCTTCTTGTCAATAAGGAGTTACAACAATCTGGAAATCTATCTTCTAATTCATTTCAAATCTCTAACGAAGATACTCATCTATTTTCAATAGAAAAAGATAGTAATTCAAGCCATTTTAATCTACTTTTTGAAGAGAAGAATGTTGATCTTTTGGAAGTAAAAAAAAAGGAGAATTGAAGTTTCAAAATTCTGAAACTGCCAAATGTCGTGTTCGAATGCAAAATGACATTCATGGTGTTAATCTACAAGCCCAGTTGGGTTTAGGATTTATGAATTCTTCCTCTTTGGTTGAACCATAAGCGACACGCTTAAATTTTGAAAAAGATCCTTTAATCATTTAGTTCCAAACTGTAAAATTAATGACATTAATGCTCATGTCCACCAAACATCTTGATCTATGAAGACCGTTTTCAAAATGTACAAGTGACGAGAATTTAAATCTCTAGATTAAAAAGCCCATCTCAATCAGGTTTCTTCCTATATTAAAGCTTTGCAAAAGCCTAAAGTCTCTCTTATTTATGAAGTGGAAGATATTGCTGCAATATTAGGTGATGGGGTAACGGTGTTACCAAGTATTGAAGATGCCAAGCAGAATGTGAGACGCCTAAATACTGCTCTTATACGGAAGGTGTTGGGTCTTGGAAAGGTATTCAAAATGTGGAATATGAAATTATTTATACCTTATATTTTAAATGTGGCATCTTGGGACATATAAGTCCTAATTTTCCAACCAAACCAGCGAATTCAAATTTGGCAAATATAGTTACTTAAGTTAAGCAGACAGACACGACATTGAAAAGAGAGGTAAATGTTCATACTAATTTTAATTCAATTCAGCAGGGATTGCTCAAAGAAAACAACTATGGGCCTTGGAACATTATTTCTTGGTCATAATATAAGCCCGCTATCAAAAATAAAATAAACCCCAATATTATGAGGACGAACTCGTTTCTTACCTTGGGTAAGCAGGCAGACCAACAAAGGGATGGCGAAAGTTAAATAGCACAACTGATGGTGATCTCTTTAAGGGAAAGGAAAATGTTGTAGACAAAGAAAAGGAAGATGGTTCTTGGAATTATGTGACCGAAAGATGGAATTATCCAAGTCTCAATTCTTTTTAATGAGACCTCATAGAAAAAACCGAACATAATGCTTCAAATAAATTGGTCAATTGCCATAAGACTGTGGATCATTCAATTTAACAACTTTTTAGTTTGGGATGTAGTTCTAAGAGGCTGCAAAAATTTGATATGTTGGCTTCAAGTATGCGTATGGAAGTAGACCAATAGTAGGCTGATTCAGCATCCTTCCTCAAATGTCAAGAAAGTAAAGTAAATTCTACTTATGCTTATATTAATAAATGTTTCATTACTCATAAGGCGAGGACACATTCCCTTTAGTTAAATGAATTTTCCAATGTAAGCCAAAACAGTGATGCTCGTTGGTTCATGACATAGAATGTGCACATAAGCCTAAGTGCATAGGTTGTTTGTTTTGTTACCTTCTATCAATCTATGCTTTTTTTTTTAAACTTCAAATAGGTTGATTCAAATAGTTGTTTCTTGGAGGCTAACTGATATTTTCTTTGAACATCATTGGAACCACTTGGATGTTAACCAACCCTTATGGTTGTTCTCAAAATATTGGCATCCCCATCATTCCAATTTGATCAAAGAAATAATTGTTATGTCACAAACTCACTATATTAATGGCACGTTATTGGTAAATGGGAGCAAGAGGCTGGTAAATGATAATCTTCACTCCATGGTCCTCTTAGTTGACAATATTTGTGCTAAAATTTCTTGTAGTTGCAATTTTGTCTTCATTAGTATTTTCTCTCTCTTTTCTTTTATAAAGAGATGAATAGTTCTCAGGTTTGATTTCCTTGTTGATATCTTTGTAATTCTTTCCTTATTTTTGTTAAAAAATGTATTATACAACCTTTTAAAAAAAGGTTATATAAAAAGAAGTTTATTGGAACTATCATACTATCCGTTAAAGGGACCTGAATTAGGGAACAACTCATCCCTATTTACTAGATCAAGGACTCATTCTAGGATTATACACCAACGTACTCATGCAGATTTGTCCAACCTTTTGTGAATTGCTTAATTTTGCAAAAACTGTCCATTTGAGGTCCGTTTCTATCATTTATGCCTTCAAGATTATAATGATATTCTTTAATCCAACTAAAGGAAGTGCATATCTTAAGGGTCCATGACTACGATCCTCAAGACTTTTAGACAATATTTAGTTAGTGTCATTCTTATCCAAAAGGGCTCGTCCCTTGACATAGAGTTCCATATATTATCTCTAAGGCTCAAACTGCATATATAGGTATAACATACATAGATTCATCTTGCATAGTATATCTTGACGCTCACCCAACACACTTTCCCTTGAAGACTCACCCTCAAGCAAAGGCCCATCTGAAAAGCAGTAAGCCATGAGAGCATTATGAGCCTATCAACATATCTTTTATAATTTATAATGGATCAGAATGAATATTGCAGTTTGTTTAGTGTAGCTATCCCTATAAACCATCTAAATCCTATAAATAAAGAGAAAAATATCTTTTTTGGATCTTTAGGGATATTCTTTGATTTTTTGGCTTGCTTTATGCTCCCTTCCCTTTTTCTTTCTTTGTTCTCAAACATACTCGAATATATCTATATTCTCTAGTTTTTTACTAAAAAAAACTTGCTAGTATAGTTAGGTTTAACTTAGAAAGTTGTTTTTTTTTTCTCATTGGCGAAGGGGATGGCAGTAGTCAACATCAACAAACCAATTGACAAGTCGTTAAAAACATACTTGGCTTTCTAATCCCCAGCCTGGTTCATATGGGCACATGTCATCTATGCACCTAAAGAAAATTTAATGTACATGTCCTTGAACGATGATAGTTTAAAAAGTAATATCTTTAAAGTTATCCTCTTTACAATAAATTTTTCTAACTTCATGAGTTTGTGCAATAAATTTCAAAGAAAAATGAAAAAAATGTAGAATATTTGACCTTAAGACAGATAACAAGGAGCTTTTATGAGTTGGTTTTCAGTGCCATTCAAGAACCGCATTGCTAAATCTCCACAACACTGTAGTTCTTTCAAGGAAGTCAAAGCGTCGAATCCCTAGAGTACCATTGTGGAGCAATTAATTCAATTATTCTGTGAAAATGACCTGTCGATTTGGAATTAGAGGCACAACACTATTCATTATAAACACAATGGTGCTAGTTCAATTAATGAGTGCCACAGCACTACTACGTTGAATGTCTATGTGTTACTTCTAGGTAGGGTCCAATAGTGAGCAATGAGTGTGTGTGAGCAAGTAGAAAAGCATCAAAAGGAAAGAAGAGTTTTATTATGCTTTTTCAAGGGAAAATCTTGTTCTACCCGTTGTTAGCTTTATTCTTGTACTTATTTTTATAATTATAATGAAGTTTTTTATAATTATGTTGATTTTCATGATAGGGCTAAATTATTCTTTAGACTTATGATTTGATAAGAATGTCATATCACGTCTAAGTGTTAAAAACAATTTTTTGAAACTTGTACGCTCGACCTAGTGTTTTGATGAATAGAAACATTATTGGTTTGATCATTTATGGATTTTTTTGCATTATATATATAGTTTTCTTTGTGTGCTAATAACTTTTCAAGTGCAATGTATAGTGAGCCACGGTAGAGAAAAGAACTCAAGAAGTGCAACAGTGAGTCTAGTTACATGTTGACTGTTGTAATAACAAAACTCTATAATTTTTTTTTTATTTCTTGAGTTAGTTTGTATTGGGTGTATGTTGGAAAGGAGAACAAGCATGCATACACATGTGGGGGTGAGAAAATTAAAAACTTAATTTTCTTTGTTATATTTTAATGTACAATTAGCTATTTCAAAAATTAAATTAATTTTTAACATAACTAATTATATTGTACAACTTACAATTGTATAAGATGATTAGATACTTTAGTAAAACCCCATTGTCGAATTTTGGTTACCAAAGTTAAGCAAATTTGATATTTGATTTTGGCCTAGTTGTACTATACAAAATATTTCATACTATATAATTTTTAATAAATATTGCTTAATTTTGTCTGTTGATTAAAGAAATAAATCAAGATTAAAAATTTCAATTAACAACTAGATGAATTTGACATCCAGATCTAATTAATTTCATTAAAGAAAATAAATAATAATAAAGAAAAAACTTTATTAGATTTATATAGTCAATATCTACATTTTACTATCATTTGCTTAAAACAATATGTATAATTGTTGATTTAAGCTACAAAAGAATACATATTAACTCAATGATTTAAAATATAACCAAAACATCTTTACTACTAAGCTTCAAACTATAGGTTTCTTATATTTACTTGAAAAATATATAAAATCATGTGATGTGCAGATAGCCCAACATGTAATCAAAATCATACATTTAAAATCAATGCAATAAAAAAGAGAAATAATATGTTATAAATCATCTAAGAAAATTAAATTAGAAAAGTTATCTTATTTAATCAATTAACCAGCCTGTCCTTATCATTCAGTTAGTTTCATTTACTCTTATCATCTAATCATTCACATATGTCTATTAGTTAAACATATTTGTCTATTAGTTATAACAATAGTATCAAAACAAAAATTAACTATTAGAAGCATTAATAGGAATGATCATATGTAATATCATTATCAATATAGTATTAATGTTGGTAATGATTAATCAGTAATAGTATACAATATAAAATTAATAACAATAATTAGTATTAGTTATTACTATTTAGTATTAATAATCATTATTCATATATTAAGAAAAGGGTGTCTTGATCTTGCTTTTGTACTTATAACTAATAATCAGTCTCCTCTTATGATTCTCAATCAGTGCACTCCTTATAACTTCCCTTGTCTGACCTGAATCGGTCGCCCCGACTCCTTATTACTCCTATTAGTTATTCACGTAAATCTTGAGGATATCTTATGTGGTTATTATATTTGGTATTATTCATTACATAATTTCACTAGTATCAAGACTACATGCTAGTACATGTCAATCATATAATTATTATATTTTAGTTATTATCAATCATTTCCATTCATCATACCATTTATCTCATAACACCAATCACAATACATCACTCTTCTCACTTCATTTTAGTATACTTTTTCTCACACATTTTATAGAGAAATTTATATTCTCAAATTTAGCTAGTTGAAATATAATATAATTATATCATATTATTCAGAATGATCAAATCTATACATGTAAAAAGTTATATGGTGAAAGCTCATGTAAAAAGTTATATGGTGAAAGCTTGTGAAATCTAAAGATAATGCATTTTTAGTAAATTTATGAGAGATAGAATTCATATAAATTAAAATCATCAAAGACAAAGATAAGACGATAATTTCTTACACTAAATAGAATAATTTTAGTGAAAGGAACGATGGACGAATGGCCCCTATGGACTTTCTCTTCTAACCCTCTCTCTTCCTCCTTTCCCTTCTTAGGTTTCATCCCAGCCAAGCAAAGAGTGAAGGAAATGGTGGCTGTAAAATGGCATAGATATTTGGAGTAAAATATATTTCAAATCATTTTTAACCTAGCACTGAAGCACTCTGACCCAAGGCCATTAGGTCGTATGTTTACTTGAGAGTTACTATAGAATAGAGTCATAAACATCACAACAATAGCTTCTAGTATCGATGTGCTCTTGGGTTAGTGCTATAATGCTCCAAAGCACACAACCAAAATGCTCTAGTTCAAACAAACATTTATAAATTTGTATTTTTCTATTTACAAAATGTTTTTTTTTTTTAATATTTGGGTTATTACAATCTTTGTACTTTAAAAAGATAACATCTTTGACATTTCTATAATAATATGAGAGAGGGAACACAAGCTCAAAATTAAATTTGAAAATCAAATTGTAGTATCAGTATTTAAATAATGATGAGTCAGAGATCATGTTAAAATAAATTCAAATTTATCTCAAAACTTAACTTGTAATTTATAAAATAACATAAAAATCATACCAACCATATCCTCAAACACTTCAAGAAATTTTTTCATTGTTTCTAACAATCCACATTTAGTTTGAGCTTATCCTTCCCTATCCTAAGAATGGGCGCGCATTATGTCATCAACACTCCTAAAATATTATCTAATCGCCCTATATTAGGATCTTACATGTCTCCTTCCACACTAAATACATTTTATAGTGATAGATTCTTTAATAGTTTTAATAATCCTTTCCTAACTAATTTCCTCTATCTTCTTATAGCTATACCTAGAATATTTTGTCAATCGATCACTTATAATCTGACCAATCATATTGACAAACCTTTCCATATTCTCCAAAGTAACTAAAATTCCTTTAGTGTCAGGTTTAATTTTTTTTTCCTTTTTCAGTTGGGTCCATTTGCCTAATTAATTAATAAATCATAAATTCAAAATAGATTATTCAAACAAAATAAATTCATATAAAACAAACCATTAGAAATAAAATAAATCTATAAATACATGAATAATGTAAACAATAATGTAGCTCTAATCGCAATCAAATTCATTCACTAAGCATTGCTATGAAACCAATTTGTCACACCCTAAGATTTATTTTACTCTGAATATAATGCGGAGAAGCCCTTACAAAAGCTTTCCACCGACCCAGTGAGGTAGAAAATCTTGAATTCTTTTACTCCCTCCTGAGTAAGTAAAGAACCTAAAAATCCCTTTTCACCCTCTAGATGAAGGCAAAGACCTAAGAAATCTTTTTACTCCCTTAATTTGGAGTAGGCAAAGAATCTACAAATCTTTTTTCACCCACTTGGTGAAGGTAGAGAACCCAAAAATTCTTTTACTCCCTCCTATAGTAAGTAGAGAACCTTGAAATCTTTTTTCACCCACATGGTGAAGGAAGAAAACCTGGATCTAATGCCGATGAAGATCTCTCTCAAAGCCCCTAAGGAACCTAGACAGCAGCTTGAAGGAGATGATGAACACTTTGCTTGGAGCAACCTTGATGAATCCCTTATAACTCCCCCTCACAAGAATCTCTCTTTTCCAAGCTCGCCCTCTTCCTTCTCTAAGCTCTCTCTTCAATCTCCTCCGCAGTAAAAGATTAACTCAAGGGTTAATATAATTGCTAAAATAGAGAGCCTCCAAAAGAAGCCCTAATTTTCAATTATGCACAACTAATCCTCCAGTATGTTTGATAGATCATCCTGTATAATTAGTACAAAATAGCCCTTTCATCCGGGATGATCAGCATTGCCCTGCACGATTAGTTCAAGAGAAATAGGCTGACCGTCTCAGACTATTATAATATTGACCTAAATAATAAGTTTAAATCTATTGAACTTCGTCTAGTACGATACCTGGAAATGCCTAGTCATCCCATGCACTTTTTTATCATCTAGGATAAAAGAAGAGGTCAATCGTTCTAGATGATTAGTTTAAAAATTATGGTATTTATCGGGTAAGATAGGTTGCGATCCCTTATCATACCATACATATTCTCCATTATTCAGGACAATTGTCACCAATCATCTATACAATCGTATCGAATTAAATTTTACCGTAATTGTTCTCTTAATTATGGGATTACTTTAGGCACGATTGTCCTGAATTGTCCAGGATGATGTATATCATCCTCTACAATTAGTACAAAATTTGAAAATTAAAATATTGCCTAAATTATGATTGGCAGCTATTTTTCATCATGTAAATCGATCATCCTGGATGATAGAGATCATCCAATATAATTAGTTTAATTACTTGTAATTAGCATGGATGCACTAATTAGGGTTTATGCTTTTAACTAATGATCCTCTACGATTTAAAATTGTTATATACGATTATATCAAAAATAGAGAATTCTCTAACTCACCAAATTTCTCCCCTTGAGTGTGTGTGTACAAGGTGTCTTAGCTTGAAGTCCACCAGATATATGAATTGACTTAAGAAAAGTAAAAAAATACATTAAAATTTAAATTACAAATAGACTCAACCCTTATATACCCAATCTTGAGCTAATTTGTATTACAAGTGATCTTGTTGACCTGAAAGGTTAGTAAGTAGAGAAAACAGAAAAGATATTCAATAATAGTAGTGATAAAGAAATAATAATATTTGTTATCATCAAAATCACAATACTTGTTTCCAGATTTACAACTATTTGAGGATACTCCACAGGTCAATAAGTGAATCAATTTTAGACCAAATCCTTCTATGTGGGTCAATAGGAGTCGACATGGTTTGATCCATCAAATAAATATATGTTTATAGTGTCGACCGATATATTTATTTTAAAATAATCATATTAGTCTTTCAAGGCTTGTAATAAGAAAATTTTATTAATAAAAGTATACAATTGACAACAAACCTGATCATCTAGCAGCGAGCAAACAAGATTTAATAAATGAAATGAAAATGCCTATTAATACCCTCATGATGTCCGTATTAATAGAATATATCAACCATATGGGATCCTAATTATTTAAAATGCCTGCCTCTCACATTCCTATGGAGATATAAGTGATTTCAAAGTCACCTTGATGATGGCCACATTGATAGTAAATCTTTATCGGTGAAGTCCTCAAATATCTAAAAACGCCTCCTAAATGCCCATGAGAATCAAAATTTCAAAACTTACCAAAATCCAAATATTTAAAATTGAAATAAGTAATCAAACAATTAAAGAAAAGCTTCCCCCCCCCCCATAGTAGTTTATCGAGGTGGATAAATTAAAAATATACTTCAGCTATCAAAGACCTAATATTTTGTCAAGAATATCAATATGATTCATTCTCAAACGGTCTTCTACCAGTAAGGATGTGACACGTGACCTCTAAATGAGAAATTTTTTATCAAATGGAACCAAAGGTAAATGATTATGATCAAGGCCCTCAGAACCGAGTAGATTTCTACCAAATGACATAACTAAATTACATTCACGGCTAAAGCCCGTATGCTCTCCAATGGCACTAAATCCTTGAGATATGAATCAATGGGATATAATTGATAGGACACAAAGCCCTCTACCAACTAAACTGGATTCAAATTCATCCCCTTAGATAAATATTCACCCCAGTTCTACAAGGTACCCTTGGAGGATGCCCTTTGGCTACCAACAAGGATCCTTTTGTCAGGTTGGTTTAACTATCTCCTCTGTCTAAGAAGACTAGGGACCACGATGATGCAGGATGATGGAACTATGGGATCTTTATAGGGCTCATCATCACTTCCCCCATCTTCTGATTTCAAGTACACGGTGGTAAATTTCTAATTTTAAATATAAAACTCTCAAACACCCAAACCCATGAAACCATTATACACTAGATACCATGTATTTTCTATGTATCAAATTAAATACTAGCCTTAATCAAAAGTTCTCTCTCATTATCGTGAAGGGACATTAACAATAAGGGCTTGCACATATAGGAAACTACAACTCGGATCATAATGTCCCACAAAATGAGGGTGAAATATCTTATTATTATCTTAGTTCAAACCC
Source organism: Dendrobium catenatum (assembly GCF_001605985.2). NCBI lineage: Eukaryota > Viridiplantae > Streptophyta > Magnoliopsida > Asparagales > Orchidaceae > Dendrobium > Dendrobium catenatum. The sequence goes on from NW_021318595.1 coordinate 12,874,807, forward strand.
AATCTACCTTCTGAAAAATTACCCCAAAACTTAATTCGTTAAAACTTTTCCAAAGGCGAGGGGAGGCAGGGGTACAAATTTTTGGAGCCCACATTACTCTAAACATATAGTGTCTCAAAAATTTTAGAGTAAGTACATCAAAATAAGTTCTTGATCATATGTTAGATGGTTCTTTTCATGTGGTTCAATTGTTTTGAGGCATAAAACATATCCCAATCCTTTCAGTGATACATCACAAATCCTTGAAATCATTTTGCATCAAATGGATGTTGCAGAACTGAAGCAAAAGTTAGAGAATCCTTCAGTCATAAAAAGCTAGCCTCAATATTATATGTCCCAAAAGAAGAAACAAACTTCAAAGTTTATCTCATTAGAGGTGAAATAATCTGAAAAAATCCATGCTTAGAAAGCTTCTTACCTCAAGTATAGTTGTAGACCTCGGCCAATAAACAATATCCCAAACCTTCTGGGAATCTATAGAAATACATGCTTTTCTCATCATATGCCTAAAAAAAGAAATACTAAGCCAGAACTCACACATAAAAAAATTTAATATATAACTAATGGTGTCAAAGAAAATAAACAAATAAACAAAGAAAGGGAGCCAAAAGGATAGAACAAGGATTTGTAATTAATTAGAAATAGTCAAATATATATCACATGCACTCATCCTTTTACCAAAAATATGAAACACACACTCTACACAAATAGGAACTAAAACAAAATGAGTACAAAACTACGAAAATGTCAAAAATGTCTCCTCCTTTCATTTCAAAATAAGTTTATACTTATGCAAAATGAACTACATCACTGTGACACTTGATTGGAGTGATGCAACACTCTCAATGAATTATCACTTCTATTCAAAAATTTTGAGAATTGTCATCTTGCCATTGTGTTGTAGTTCTGTGTCACCATGATATTAATCTTGGCACTAGAGCACTGAGGCAATTTGGTGTTATGATGTCAAGATCTATATCTTTAATTCAGAAGTGTCATTCCAACACAGCGGTGTTCCTAGTCTAAGTGCGGAGATGTTCAAATCAACGATGTGGTGCTAAAATTAACATTATATCACTAATCTCTTTGTTTGAAATCATGCCTTTAGATTATCGTGGTGCTGGAACATGGCACTGCGATGTTGAGAACTTTCTTTAAATCCTCTCTTTGAAGTGCTATAATGTTGGACATGGTGCTACGACGCTAAGCTCTCTATTTTAGTACATAATATAAGCCTATGATGCTACATCGCTTCAGTGTGAAACGTCGCGACGCTCCTCCAGATAGTTGCAATATTTGAAAATTTTCTACACCATAATAATAATTTAAGTAATTTTCTTAAAAAAAATTAGTACACACCAAACATTGCAATTTTCAAACTTAATAATATTAACTTTTTAAAAAAAAACTTTATATTAACTAAAATTAATATTTTTATATAAATTCATGAATAAACTGTTGTGTTAAAAAAAAAACTTATTTCCAAATCTACTATTATATTTCAAATCTTATTCAAATCATCTCCAAATTCAACGCTGAAAAATGAAGCTTTACATTGGACCAATCATATTAATGTGCATAGTTAACTTCTTAAAGGTAGTTTGACTTTATAATTATCCTGATAGGGATATTTGAACAAAAATCTTCTTATTATATTTTGATTTGGCCAAACATCCCTCAAAATCCTTCATGATGATAATACGCATCAAAGTACATATTTCTGGCTTATACCACAAAGAAACACCATTAGTTCCAATCTCTTTTATAGTTAATATTACATTTCCTCTCATAGGCATTGGTAATTTTTCAATTCATTTATGTAGTATTTCTTCCTAAAGCATCATAAGAAGATTGTAGGATAAAAAAAAAAACAGTTGAGCAAAGTGGATTTAAGTAGACATTAGGCAACTTTTTTTTTTTTTTTTTTTTTTTTTTGGAGAAACCAACGAAGGAGCCTATGTGTTAATAAAAAATAATGATTACAAGGTCCTTAAATGGAACTCAAGCTCTTTACATCTCCGAAGAGCTACAAAATTTAAAGTACAAAAAAAACCTACAAACTCGAGTTCCCTACTAAGCAAAATAACATAAAAATCTAGGTACATTCTATGGTGGACAAGAACGAGCACCTAAAAAACCATAAAGGTACAAAAAATAGTAACCAGCTCCATATTCCTTCTGATCCACTCAACAACACGAACAAATGCAAGGAAAACACTCTGCAGAACCAAATAAAAGACAACAACACAAAAATGGCAGAAAAAATAGGACAAAAACCTATTATAGCAACCATAATTGTCACAATTACCACTAAGAATAAGCCAAAATAGCCTACAGATGTACTGTCTGTAAAGACAACAATTGATCAAGCCATTATATATAAAATGAATAATACCAATAACAACAATATACAGAGAATAAGCCAGAAGCTCCCATATCCTAGTATCAAAATCCCTCCATAATTACAAACCAAAAAGATTAGGCCAAACCATACCAAAAATTTCCCACCAACTGCACCAACATAGCAAGTAGCTAGAAGAAACCAGAGGGCCAAACCAATCGCTAAAGCTCCAAGGCAAGCAATGACCCAAACTCCCAAGACCATCGGTTCTCACCAACACCAGCAGCAAACTCAAAACACCAAGAACATCCAGCATCCCATCAAAGAAACATAATTACTTACCAGAAAAAATGGTGTCCAACAGCACACACCAAGAAATAATCAGAGAGAAAAACTTACACAACCTAGGCCACCAGTCCACAAACCCTCTTCCAAACCAAAGTTCGAAAGCAAGAAAACATGAAGACCACATCCAAGAACAGTAAGATAAAGAGAAACCAATAGAAAATAGCCTCAACCAAGGCTGAGAACCAACAAAAATAAGAGAACCAGTATGGAGAGCAACAATCCAGCCACCCAATAAAAACCCTAAAGAAAAAGCATAAAAACCACCAAAAAACAACAGCCTCCACCACCTTAAAAATTAACATAAGAAATATCATGTTTGTCCAACTTTAACAAGACCCTAACAGAAAGAGGCAAATTAGAACCATTAAAATCCTTCATAGAGTCCAAAGCACAACCCAACCTAACCATGACTTTAGCACAAGCATTCCCATTCCTCTCAATAGCCGAAAAGGAAAAATTAAGCATGCTCAGAACCCTTTTAATATCCCTCTGAATGTAAAACAAATTAGAAGAGCAAATATTCTCATTCCTCAAGATAAGGGACTGGAAATAATAAGAAGAGCTAACTTCTACCATAATATTAATGAAATCAAGAGAGAGACATAACCTTAAACCATAGAGGATAGCAAAAGAGATAGCAGTAATCACATCCCCATTGTAAATAGGACCCGCAAAGCCAATAATGTGATTAGTATTGGAATCCCTTAAGACAACACCACAACCAACCATAGGTTTATCAAAAAACCCATCCACATTTAACTTGCAGAAATTATCAGGAGGTTTAAGCCACATAATACATATGTAACCTTTTGACTGTTATCCCCTTCAAGCTTAATCCCAAAATCAACAGCAACAGTTTGGTACTTAGTGAAATTCTTGGAAGAAATTAACTTGGCAGAAAAGAGGTTCCTAATTTTATCTTTCACATTTTGAATAATCCTAAGATGATTCATAGGCACACCATTATATTGGTAATTATTTCTATCCAACCATAAGAACCAAAGGATAATATAAGAGATAACATTCCTGATATGACCTTTGGAATTAACAAACCAGCCCTTCAATAAAACATAAATAGAAGCCTTAGCATTGAAATAATTTAAATGGAAAATATTCTCAAAATAAGTACAGGCCTTAACAGCACAAGGGTCAGAGACAAACATATGGTACATATTATCCAAGTGATAACAACATTGACATTTAGAAGGCAGAATGAAATCATGTTTAATAAAATTATCATAAGTAGGAATAAAATTATGGAGAATTCGCCAAACAAAAATAGAAATCGTAGAAGGATTACTATGGTGCCAAAGCATTTTATAAATATTAGAAGTTTCTTTCATAGTTCTAAAGGAATGCTAAGCACCCTTAAAAAAATTTATCGGATCTATTGAAAGCACAAATTTAAACACCAGGAGAGTTCATATTTAAGGGGATCTTCAAAATTTGTTGAATCATAAAATTAGGAAGCACATTGGAGAGTTTCTTAATATCCCAACCAATATCCGTGAAGAAATAATTAACCTTCACATAAATATTGGAAGAGGTATTAAGGATAGAATCAAGGGAATAGCCACCCAACCAACAATCCTGCCAAAAGAAAATATTACAACCACCTAAACCCCAACCGATAAAGGACTCAACCAGCTATTTAACTTTGCAAAGGTGCTGCCAAACTTTAGAGTTCCCTTTAGTAAAACAATACATGGTGGGATGCTTATTCCCATAATACTTAACATTCATAAAATTAGCCCAAAGGCTCGTGTTAGCACATAAACTATACCATAATTTAAAAGAAAAATATAAAGCCAAATCCTTCAATGACTTACACCCCAAAGCCCCTTCATTCAAAATACCACAACATTTATTCCATGAAGACCAGTGAATTTTAGAACTTCTACTAGTCCCTTTCCGAAAGAATTTATAAATAATTTTCTTAAGCCTTTTACACACATCCTGAGTAGGAAATAAAGTTTGAAAGCTATAAACATAAATAGAGCAGAGGACACTTTTAAGAATAGTAAGTCTACCTCCAAAACTAAGAAAGTTGGAATCCCAAGAAAGAAGCTTGTTTTGCACAGTCAAAATTAAATCATCAAAAAGAAAAGATTTTTTCCTACCCTTATAAAGGGGTACACCAAGGTATTTTAATGGTAAACCAATATGATTGAAACCAGTTAAGTTCTGAATAGCCAGAATATGATCCAAGGACACTTTCTTAGCCTAAATAAAGCCACATTTATGACTATTAAGGGCCAAACCACTCACCAATTCAAAGTGTTTAAAGAACAACAATTTACTAAAATTATTTAAAGAAGCATTATCAAAAATAATAAAGTCATCCACAAAACATAAGTGAGATATATAGAAACCACCAGAAGTTTTAAAATACAAGCTAGGAGACTTATCAAAGAGATCAGCTAGACCTCTAGAAAGGTAATAAGCCACGATAATAAAAAGAGCCGGAGAAATGGGATCACCCTGTCTCAGACCATGAGAAGCCTTAATAAAATCATTAGATTTGCCATTAACAATGATAGAGAAATACGAACTTTCAATACAAAGCTTAATGAGATTGATAAACTTAAAATCAAAATAAAATAACTTCATAATATAATAAAGAAAGTTCCAATCAATATTATCATAAGCCTTAGTAATATCATGTTTTAAAATCATATTGCCACCTCTCACATTGGCATCTAAATCATGACAAAACTCTTGAGCTAAAAGAATGTTAGCAGTAATGGCACGACCTTTAACAAAACCCATTTGGAAAGGATAAATATGTTTCAACAAGAAAATAAATAAACGATTCATCATAATTTTAGATATCAACTTATAATAAAAGGTGCAAAGACTAATAGACTATAATCATTCCAAGTAGAAGTAGAATTAATTTTGGGAATAACGACAATAGAAGTAGCAGTAAAAAATTTAGGGATAGCATTACCTTCAAAAAAATCTAGAACCGCAAAGAATAAATCATTACCAATGATATGCCAAGTTTTTTGGAAGAACTTGGAGGTGAAACCATCAGGCCCAGCAACCGACTCCGAGTTCATACCAAAAATAGTATCTTTAACTTCTTCCAACAAAGGAGGCTTAGAAAGGAAAATGATATTCTTATGAGAAATAAGAGGAGGAATAATATTAGGATTATGAATAGTGGATGGAATGAAATTTTTATTAAGATGATTTTGAAAATGATCAACCGTAAGGCTAGCAATTTAGAATCATCATTAGTAATAGTACCATCAGCCCCCTAAATTTTATGAATACAATTAATATTGCGCTTCCTCTGAACTAAAGCATAAAAATATTTAGTGTTGTTGTCCCCATTAACAATATGTTTAAAAGCCACTTTTTGCTTCCAAAATATTTCTTCTTGAGCTTGTAACTTGAAAAGCCCATCTTTAGCTTCCCTAAAAAGATAGAAATTAGTCTCATAAGGATACAATTGTCATTGAGATTCCTGGCAATTAACTAGATCATCCACAATTAAAATGTTAGCAAAAATATTCTTAAACACATTATGATTCCACCAGTTTAAGACAAACTTAAGTCTTTTCAGTTTGTACCAGAGTCTATACATACCCGAAATATAATTGTTAGGGTGTAAAGGGGTAATCCAGTTATCTTTCACCACATTCTTAAAAGAATCATGCCAAATCCACATATTTTGAAACCTAAATTGAGAAGGCACATCTTTCAATTTTGGTTTAATTTTAATGAGTAGAGGAGAATGATCCGAGAGGGTCCTGCTCAGATGTTCAACATTAGTATAATCAAAAGAATGCAACCAAGAATTATTAAAAAGAACACGATCAAATCTTTTCCATAAATAACCATGATGCCAAGCAAATTTTGTCACCAATAAAACCAATAGCAATAAGATTACAATCCATAATCAAGTTATTAAAATCTTCCATAGATTGATAGATAGGGAGAGAGCCCCCTATACATTCTAAAGGGTTAGCAATGGTATTAAAGTCTCCTCCAATAAGCCAAGAAAGAGAGGCAGATAGTGTGAAATTGAAAATTTTGATCCCATAAAATTTGCTAGTATACCTAGAAGAAGCAGCATAAACAAAGGAAGCACAACATTGCATATAAAACTATCAATATTACAATAAATAACTTGATTAAAATCACCAATAACGTCAACCATGACATAATCATTCCAAAAAACCCAAATTTTATTAAAAACATTAAAGAAAGAATGTTTAAAACCCATGAATTTAGTAGTACTAAGTAACTTATCAGAAGGTAAAAGAGGCTCAAGTAAAACAAGAAGAGAAACATTATGAATACGGCATAAGTTTTTAACTCTAATCTTATAAGTGGGGCAACCAATACCCCTAAAGTTTCAAATAATAGCATTAAACATAAAAAAAAAACAAAATTACTTCAAAGTGAGAGAACAGGTATTTCTAGAACTATGAGTTTGAATAACAATAGCTTTAGGTTTCCTTCCTCTCCTACCACGGCCCTTAGTAAAACTAGTATCATTATCATCTCTAGAATAACACTGAGCCAAAATGTCCATGTCCTCATTATCAGTAAAAGCATCACTATTGTAATTAGTATTCAATAGAAAATTACTATCATTACCCATACCTGAGTGCTCCTTAGTAAACGCCATTTCTCTATCCTCATAGAAAACATCACCTGCCATATGGATTACTATTTTCAATGTTTAAATAATATTATGGCACATGATTTAAGTGATTATTTAATAAATGATTAGAGTTATATTTATAACAAGTTAGAGAATTTATGAAAATGGAGCTATGTTTAATAGAATCTAAATACATAACCAAAATAATATTTGAATTAGGTTGAATATTGATTAAAATAATGTTTAAAGAAGTTTTAGACATTGTTCAACTTAGTTTGAATCTTGTTTAAACCTATTTCATGCCTAGTTTTACGATGTTTGAATTAGGTTTTGAAATTGGTTCAAATCATATTAAAATAGTTTTGAACTTGTTTTGAATCTTGTTAGATATGTTTGAACCTTTTGAATTTAATTTAAAAACATTTGTAAATAATTTGAAGGGCATGCTCCATTGTTAGACTTCCAAAGATAAACATCAAAGATATGCATGGTTATTTGAATGATATAATTACCTCAATGAATGTATAAATAAATTTATCAAAATAGATCAATGAAGCATTAAAAAAGCTCTTAGCTAAGGCTCAAGCAATAATTTTTTTACACAATCAGTCAGTTTAAATTGTATGTACTTGATGGTGAGATTAATTTGCAAGGAAAATATGTACAATTTTAAAAAAATTGATGTAATAAGTCTTTCAAGGGAGCATGCATTGGTTTGTAGCTCATGATCAAAGTGTAAGCTATTATGGCCTAAGTTCCATTTCTTGTACTTAGTAAGTATATATGATTACTTCATACCATGATAATATATATCTAGTAGGCAATGAGGTGAAATTAGATATTCCAAAAGAAATAAATGTCATTGTCATTGTATTACTATTAGTGAATCTTAAGATTTTTCACTTGAAGAAAACTAGAAGTCCTTCGAAGATGAAAATAAAGTGGTGCAACACTATGTAGCTGATGTAAAGTAAATGGTCCTAAATGCTAAACACTAGATTGTTAATTAATAGTAATGTTTAATTTTGTTTGTTATTTTAATTGGTGTTAGTACCTAGGTGTATTCAATTTATGAAATTGTTTGCAATTAACGATTCTATAAGCCTTTGCTAAAGTGTTGTTTGCTTCTGATAAGTTGATGAAAAGGTTTTATCAATTGTCCAGTAAGATTCAAAGAATGTATCAACCTATGTTAAACTTTTTTTTTTTAACCAAAAGAAAATTCTATTAGAAAATAGTAACTGTACACCACCAGGCCAAAAGCTGGCCACATAGAGCAAGATTATAATAAGATAAATACAATCCACATCAAGGGAAACCAAACTAAACAACCCCAAAGGCAGTTGGACTCAGACCGACACCTGGTTGTCAGGCTTAGGCCATCAAAGCTGGAAAAGAAAAAAGCATCAGAAGTTACAAGTGCAATCTGTTCTCAAAAATATAAATTCACCAAAGTCCACCTAGGTTGCAAACCAAGCCATGGTCGTGTTAAGAGAGTTGCTATTTGCATATGTTACATTCTTGTAACTTGTATAGTTTTGATGATTTCAAATATTATTGTTTTAATCTCTTAACACTTTTTGGAAGATTTGTTTTTGCTCTTGTGTGTACTAACATTTCAGGAAAACTGAACTCCAAACTATGTAGACTTCATTTCAAATTCAGCATACAATCCTTTGCAAATTGAAATTTTAAATTGTTCTTTGAATTGAGAGTGAGTGATTGTAATTGAGTGAATAAAAACACACACATATACATACTTAAGGAGATCTTAAAATATTTGTACTGATCGTACGGGACGATCAGGTCAGTTATCTCGTCTTAGGAGCAATGGAACGAACAGGATTTGGAGGAAATTTTTCTAAGTCTTGATCGTCCAAGATGAAATTAATTTCATCCTAGGATGAGTTAGGCTCTGTAAAAATTTTGTCCAGTTGAAATCTAAATTGTCCCAGGACGAATTCTTCTCTATAAAAATTTCATTCAGACGAAGTTCATTATCGTGCCAGAATGAGTTGCTCTATGTAAAAATTTTGTCGGGATGAAGTCTTGCTCGTCCCAGGATGATGTGAACCGACTTACTAAAATTGGTTACGTCCAAGCAGTTATTTGAGAACCGACCTATGATATAATTGATCGTACCGGATGAACCTAGTTCGTACGGGATGATGATCGTGTACGAACATAGTTCGTACCAATATACATAAGGATCATTTTCAACACTTTAAGTAAAATTTTCCAGGACGATCCACGATCGTACGGGACGATCCATTTCATGTTAACTTGAATATTTTCTAGTCTTGGATGGTTTTTCTTGTCTCTCCTATATAAGGTCCAATTTTTAGTGCCACTCAATCTTTTTGTCATTTGATCTTTGTGCCTATTGAAGGAAGAGTCAAGAAGAGAGTGTGAGAGAGCATTTAAAGGAGGATTCCTACCACTGGAGCGTGAAGGCTTCGCTTGGTGTTCAAAGGTAAGAATCTCTACTTGTAATTTGGGATTACTTCACTCTTTTCTTTCTTCCTTCTAGAATTCTTATGATAAGATCTGTCAAGGAGATCCAAATCTCTGCCGACACTTGGAGAGTGTGAACAGCCGCGGGTTCTTTACCCACACTAGGAGACTGTGAAAGGATGAAAGGTTTTCTGCCCACACTAGGAGAGTGTGGAAGGATGAAGGGTTCTCTGCCCACACTAGGAGAGTGTGAAAGGATGAACGGTTCTCTACCAACACTGTGGATAAGTGTAAAAGGAAATTCGGTTCTCTATCGACACTTGGAGAGTGTGAATAGCCGCGGGTTCTCTGCGCACACTAGGAGAGTGTGAAAGGACGAAAGGTTTCCTTCCCACACTAGGAGAGTGTGAAAAGATGAATGATTCTCTGCCCACACTAGGAGAGTATGAAAGGATGAACGATTCTCTTCCAACACTGGGGATAAAAGCAAAAGGAAGACAGTTCTCTGTCGCACCGGGTAGTGGTGGAAAGAGTTTTTGTAAAGGCTTCTCCACCTTGCTGTGGGTGCTAAAGGAGAGTCACTAATGGTATTAGTGCAACACTCGGAGGGTGCTTTCGAGGAGTAGATGTAGGTCTGGTTTAGATCGAACCACTATAAATCCTGTGTCTTTTAAATTTTTACTGCTTTTTATTTTCCGCATTTTATTTAGTTCTAAAAGTTATGGTTCAAAAACTTTTTCTAAAAATTCATTAAAGTTTTTTTTTTTAGTTTAACATACTCAAGAGAGATAATTTTTTAAAATACCAATTCACCCCCCCCTCTTGGATAGCCTTGGGACATAAGCTTAGGTTTAACAACCTAATTCATAGTAAACGAATCTCAACAAGTGGTATCAGAGCCTTGATTCAAAATCATAAGTTTAGACTACTTTTTGATTAACGTAGATGGATACATTTGGAAATAGAAACACACCTAAGGGTTACTCTATTACTAGATCTCCACTGTTTTACCTTTTGAATTTTGAAAAACACGCATGTCTACTTTCTTACTATCACATGATTATCGTATGTGGATCTTAGTCCAGGAAGGATATATAAAACCAACTAGATTAGTTGATGGAGTTAGAGTTGAAACACCTTTTGCAGACTAGACAGTAGAAGAACGTGACTTAGCACAACTAAACGCCAAATGCTTGAATAGTTTTTTTTGTACTTTAAAATCAGAAGACTACATGCGGGTTTCCACTTAAAAAAGTGGAAATGACATATGGGATAGACTTTGTATAACATATGAGGGGATAAATGAGGTTAAACAATCTAAATTCAATATCTTGTTGCATGATTATGAACTGTTTCGTATGAAACCAAATGAATCTATTTCTGATATGTACACAAGATTCACACAAATAGTCACCTCTTTGCATGCATTGGGTAGGGAGTTAACAATGCTAAAATGGTTAATAAGATTCTTCATTGTTTACCTAATGAATATGATGCTAAAATTACTGCAATTACAGAGTCTAAGGATTTAAACATTTATTCTATTGACAATCTTCTTGGTTCGCTTATTGCTTACGAGCAAGGAGTTAGCCAAAGAAAGATTGATGCAGGTGAACCACGAAGGGAGAAGAACATAGCACTGAATGTGGAAGAGTCTGAGAGTGAACACTCACAACCTGAGGATGAAGAAGACATCACTTTGATGACTAGATAATTCAGAAGCTTTGTGAAGAGGAAGCAGAAGAAACGCCAGCAATGGAATAGAGGTAAATTAAATAAAAATATGAAGATTTCAAATGATGTTATTTGCTATGAGTGCGAAAAACCTGGACATATAAAGACGGATTGCCCTAAACTCAAAGCCAATCCTAATAAGAAAAAGGTAGAGGAGAAACCTACTGTAAAGAAGGGCAGAAAGAAGTTTCAAAAAGCTTTCTGGACGGACTCAGCTTCAATTTCATCAGAGACTGAAAAAGAAGAGAAAGTCATTAATTTGTGCTAAATGGTTGACAACCTTGATTACTCATATCAAGAAGAGGTATATGACTTAACTTATGATGAATTATTTGAAGTTTCTGAACACATGCATGATTTTACTAATCCTATTATGTATCCTAAATTTATGCAATCCCTGAAAAGACAGATGAATGTTAGAAAACTTAGGAATCCATTTTCTAAAGTAAAATGTAATAATTGTGTATTGTTTGGACATATAACTCACACATGTACTTTGAAGATAAAAACTAATTTGGTGTGGAGACCTAAGATGCATAAACCTAGACATATTATACACGCATCTGATTATAAATTGCTAAAAGGTGAACCCAAACTTGTTTAGGTTCCCAGGTCTAACATTTGATAATTTTGTAGGGTCGCTCTCTCACAAGACCTCGTGAGAGCATATGGTACTTGGACAGCGGATGTTCAAAGCACATGACTCGAGATACTGCTCAATTCATAACACTGGAAGCCAGGAGTGGAGGCAATGTTACACATGGAGATAATACCACAAAGAAGGTGGTTGGGACAGGTATGATTGGAAATTTAAAGAATTTTTTCATAGACAATGTATTATTGATTGAAGGCTTAAAATATAATTTGTTAAGTATAAGTTAGCTATGTGATAAAGGTTACTCTGTAAAATTTTTTCCTACTAGCTGCATATTAAGCCTAAATGGTAAAGGTGTTTTAAATGAAAAAAGGGTAAACAATGTTTATATGCTAGATTTAAATTGCATTCAAACTCTTATTGCTTTTTATTTGAAAACTGTATCTGATGAGTCATGTCTTTGGCATAGGAGACTTTATTATTCTAGCATGAAAAACCTTAGGAGGATTACCCAAAAGAACTTAATGAGAGGTATACCAAAACTAGACTTTACTAAAGACCACCTTTGTGATGCATGTCAATTAGGAAAGCAAGTGAAGTCCTCTTTTCAGTCTAATAAGGATCTTAGAACTAGTAAACCTTTAGAGATTTTGCATATGGATCTTTTTGGACCAGTTTGAATTATAAGTCTAGGATGGAAGGTATACAGATTTGTGATTGTGGATAATTACTTAAGATTCACTTGGGTTAGATTTTTATTTCATAAGAGTGAATCATTTGAGGAATTTGAAAATTTTTTAACTTAGATTCAAAGGAAATTAGGGTGTGAAATTATTTCTATTCAAAGAAATCATTGAGGAGAATTTGAGAATGAGATATTTGAAGAATTTTGTAAGGAAAAAGGAATTGATCACAACTTTACTACACCTAGAACCTCTCAGCAGAATGGGGTAGTCGAAAGAAAAAATAGAACATTAATAGAAGCCGCCCGAGCAATGTTGGCAGAATATTCACTTCCTAAATATTTTTGGACTGAGGCGGTTAGTACTGTATGTTATATTCTGAATAGGGTAAATATAAGATCTAAATTGAATAAAATACCCTATGAGTTGCTAAAAGGGAGAACATCTAATTTGTCTCATTTGCATGTTTTTTATTGCAAGGTGTTCATTCATAACAATGGAAAATCTGCCTTAGAAAAATTTGATCCAAAATCAGATAAAGAAATTTTTATTGGATACTCAAGTGTTGGAAAATCTTATAGAGTATTCAATAGAAGAACTTTGGTAATTAAGAACACCACACATGTTGTATTTGATAAATCTAGAAATTTGGAAGAACCAAATATTGTAGAAGATGAAATTGAGATTAACTATCAAAAGATTGATAAATTAAACTTGGAAGAAAATGTAGAAGAAAATTTAGAGATAGAAAATCCTTTGCCTAGAGATTTGAGATTTTCTAAAAATCACCCAAGGGAATTGATTATAGGTGAACCAAGTGAGGGTGTAAGGACTAGGCGTGGATTAAATAAGGAAGTCATTCATTCAGCCTTCATTTCAACTATAGAACACACTAATATTGATCAAGTACTTTCTGATGAATTTTGGATTTTAGCCATGCAAGAAGAGTTGAATTAATTTGTAAGAAATAAAGTTTGAGAATTAACTACAAGACCAAAAGATCGAAGTGTAGTTGGAACTAAGTGGATATTCAAAAATAAAATGAATGACTCAGGAGTAGTCATTAGAAATAAGGCTAGATTAGTTGCTAAGGGGTATGATCAGATTAAAGGGATTGATTTTGAGGAGACTTTTGCCCCTATAGCTAGATTAGTTGCTAGCCTTTGCGTGTTTTAAAGGTTTCAAATTGTTTCAAATGGATGTGAAAAGTGCCTTTTTAAATGGGGTAATTGAAGATGATATTTTTGTAGAAAAACCTCCAGGTTTTGAAAAATTTAAATACCTAAATTATGTTTTCAAGTTGAAAAAGATATTATATGGATTAAAACAGGCACCTAGGGCTAGATATGAGAGGTTGAGCACCTTCCTACTTGAAAGATCATTTGAAAAAGGAAGTGTGGATACAACTCTCTTTTTGAAAAGATGTGGAAAGGATATACTCGTTGTTCAAGTTTATGTGGATGATATAATTTTTGGATCTACAAATAAAAATCTTTGTGATGATTTTTCTAAAATAGTGAGTAGTAAATTTGAGATGAGTCTAATGAGAGATTTAAATTACTTTCTAGGTTTTAGCATTAAGCAAATTGAGGAAAGGAACATTTCTAAGTCAATCAAAATATGTTAAGGACATCCTCAAAAAGTATGAAATGGACAATGGTAAACCTGTAATTACACCAATGAGTTCCTCAATTCAGTTGGATAAGGACCCTAAGAGAAAATCTGTTGATCAAAAGAAATTTAGAGGGATAATTTGATCTTTACTTTACTTAACTGCTAGCCGGCCCGATATCAAGTTTAGTATTTGCTTATGTGCTAGATTTTAATTAGATCCAAAAGAATCACATTTGACAACAGTGAAAAAGATTTTAAGATATATGTTAGGAATTCAGAACTTAGGAATTTGGTATCCTAAGTTTAGCTCTTCATTTGAAATAATTAGTTATTCAGATTCTGACTTTATAAGATGTAGGATGGATAGGAAAAGCACTTCTGAAACATGTGAATTCATTAGAAATTCTTTAGTCTCTTAGTCCAGTAGAAAACAAAATTCAGTAGCCCTATCTACTGCAGAAGTTGAATACATTGTATTAGGAAGTTGTGTGGCACAAGTACTTTGGTTGAAATAATAGTTGATTGATTTAGGATTGTCTACAGGCACTATTCAAATTTATTGTAATAACACTAGTGCTATTTATATTTCTAAAAATCCTATTCAACATTCAAGAATCAAACACATAGACATAAGGCATCATTTCATAAGGGATCATGTATCTAAGGGAGAAATTGAACTCATTCATGTTACAACTGAAAATCAACTTGCAGACATTTTTACAAAACCTTTAGCCTTTGATATTTTCAGTGCATTAAGAACAAAGCTTGGTGTGATTAATTTAAATCCCTAAATAAAATGTTCTTGCAACATTGATGCTTGTTTGTTAATTAAATGTTTTGTATGTGTTTACGATTTTGTTTGTGTGATTTTTCCTTTTAGAGTCTGTGCTTCTTCATTGTTTTTGGTATTTATTTTGTTTTGTTTTGTTTTTGAATTGTAATTTTTTTTATTTGAGTGCAAAATTTGTTTTTGGTCATCATCGTCCGGGACAAATTTTTTTTGTACAGGACGATTTGTGTAGTGTGACAAGCTGTCAAATTTTGAACCGTTTTAGTGCTATTTTTTAATGTACTTCATCTGTACGATCGTAACGATCGTCCAAGACAAAATATTTTTCAAATGACGGGATGATTGAATGGAGCAGTTAAATGGATAATGTAGTTTTTAATATGAACTTCATCTGTACGAACCTTTGGTTCGTTTGTACGAACCTTTGATTCGTCTGGACGAACACATGTCGGTTCGATGTAGGGGACGGTTTCAACTGTCATTAAAACGATATAAGTTCTAATCGTCCTGGGACGAACACGTGTTCGTCCGTACGATCAGATTAGTCAAAAGCCTGTACAAAAGGGTGCTTCGTAAGTCGTGTTAATTACGAAAGTCCGTTTCATTCTGGTCGTATTGGATCGTCTGTACGAAATAGTTTCGTACGGGGCAAAAAATTTTCATCTGGTACGAACATGTCATTTTTAATATATAGGCGGGCATTTTAACTCAATAGTCACACGCTAAACATCACTTTCAACTCCTTTCTTACTCTAAATCATTTTCAAATGGCCAGTTCAAGTAAGCGTCAAAAGGTCTAAGTGAAGAAGCCACATAGGAATTCATCCGAAAACTTTCTGTCCAAAGCAAATAAGGATTCTTTTCCTAGATTTGCTTCTGCCAAAATCACTCCTTGAATTTTAATTCAAGAAGATATTACCTTTAAGGTAATGCATTTATTTGCTTCAACTCAGTTTCACTTTATCCTTACTCTAGTCCACCTCTATAACAAAGAAACCTTCCACTACTTTCTAGCCAATATGTCATTCAATTCCGACCACTCTGTGATTCGCTCCTTTATTTTCAAACAAAAAGTTGAAATCACTAAATACGACTTAGGAGCTTTTCTATATTTAAGGACTGAGGGGAGTAGAGCCCATACCTTAATCACCAACGATACATATAAATAATATGAAATCAATAGGGTGATTAGAGGAAATGGTTTAACTGAGCATGTGGCTAGGGTATCCGGTCTTGTCCGTAATGCTCGCATCATCCAGCATGTTCTTAGAACTTCAATCATTCCAAAAGCTGGTAATATAGTCAATATTACTCCCCTTCTCTCTATGGTGACTTTTTTAATCATAACAAATGAGCCTATAGATGAAGCCACACTTATTCTTGACTACCTTTATAGGCTTTCTGAAATTGGTCATACAAAACAGAAAAGAAAGAGGAATATTTCTTTAAGACACTTAATTTCCTATGTTCTGCAAAAGAAGTCCAACTTGGTTCATCCTGATCAAGAATATGAAGAACCGCTCTATTACAATGATGGATCATTTAAAGCGATCTTCAAGGAGGAATCAGGAAAAGCACATATCATCAGTGATACAGAAGAAGAGCCTGAAGGTGCACCTGCTCCTGCAAATGAATCAAATTATCAGAATTTGATCAGTTAGAGACTCATTTTGATCATCGCCTTGATCAAATTGAGACTCATTTACAGTAGCAGGCTGCTCAATATCAACATGACATGGGCTATATGAGGGAGCAAATGAATGATATTAGTACCAATGTACTTATGATGAGTACATATTTTAATCTCTTTGATAGCGCTCCTCCTCATCCTCCTCCTCCAGATCAGGGATCGTCCGAGTGATTGTTGTACTTTATGTTTTGTGTTTGTGTTGTTATGATTTATGTGTTAGTTGTTATTTTGTATTTTGATGTATTTCTTCTTTATTTTAGTTATTGTATTGATATCTTGAATGAATCCTTATAATATTTAAAATGACATCAATATAAGTTCTTGTGTTTTGATTTGAATTTACTTTTGAAATATTTGTTAGACTTTATGTAAATTATCAGATTTTTTAATCTTAATCGTGTTATAACCTAAATAGCAAGAAAAATTAAATTTATTAGAAAATCTAATTATTCTAAGTTTAAGTTTTGTTTATAACTTGATATTATTAGAATTATCAATTTCATGTCTCTTCTTTAGACTGTATTATTGTTAGTATTATTATTGCAACTGCGATGTTTTCTTATTTTATATTTCACTTATCAATCATTATTTATGCACTTAGAAAGATTTAAAATTTTAGATTATTATTTTTGGAAAGAATAAAATTACTCTTGCAAATTATGTAAAAGTACAATAAAAAAAATAAAAAATAAACGCGCAAAGGTTTGCAATGTGAAAAAGATGCACAAAATAAGCCCAAAATAAAAATGATGCACAAAAATGTGCCACTACTATGAAAAAGAAGCGCAAAGCGCCACATGTGGTAGTTTTTTCTTTCCAAACTCTTTTAATCTTTTAATTCAAATTTGATTTTGTGTTCATTTATAATTGATATTGAAATTTAAAATATACAATTTTTCATTTATCCTTATTGCAATGATATTCTCTATCTTAGTGTCTAAACTAACTCATGTCTTTGATAAATTCTTTTTATTATCTATGTTATATTACTTCTTAAATTATATGAATTTCTATGATTTGCCTAGTGTTTTAATTTTATTTGCATAACTTTTTACAATCACTGTAAAGATTACATTATCAAATGATTTTCATATCTATGCTTTCATTTCAAGTTATTTTTCTTCACTTTTTGCTGTTGTCAAAAAATGAGAGAAATTGTTTGTTGAATTATGTCTTGTGTCTTGTATATTGTGTTGTGTCTTGTGTATCTTGTGTTGTGTCTTCTGAGTCTTGTATCTTGTGTTAGTATTTGTGTTTATTTTTTTTTTGTGATTATGTTGTTATTTTGTTTGTATAAAATTAAAAAAAATAATAAAAATAATTTTTTAATCAATGCCTCCTTATTTTCATGCATTCATCAATTCAGGGGGAGTTTAGGAGATACTTAAAATTTGAAATCCTACAAATAATAATTATTTTGCTATCATCAAAAAGGGGGAGATTGATAAGAGAGTTGCTATTTGCATATGTTACATTTTTGCAACTTGTATAGTTTTGATGATTTCAAATATTATTATTTTATGTTTAATTATCACCTAACACTTTTTGAAAGATTTGTTTTTACTTTTGTGTGTACTAACATTTTAGGAAAATTGAACTCCAAACTATGAAGACTTCAAATCAAATTCAGCATACATTCCTTTGCAAATTGAAACTTTACATTGTTCTTTGAATTGAGAGGGAGTGATTGTAATTGATTGAATAAACACACACACACACACATACTTAAGGAGATCTTACAAAATTTGTACAGATCATTGTACAGGACGAACCTAGTTCGTACGGGACGAACCTAGTTCGTTCGGGACAAGTAGGTCAGTTATCTCGTCATAGGAGCAATGGAATGAACAAGATTTGGAGGAAATTTTTCTAAGTCCTGATCGTCCAGGACAAAATTAATTTTGTCCTGGGACGAGTTAGGCTCTATAAAACTTTCATCCAGACGAAATCTAAATCGTCCAAGGATGAATTCTTCTCTGTAAAAATTTCGTTCAAACGAAGTTCATTATTGTGCCAGGATGAGTTGCTCTCTGTAAAAATTTTGTCCGTACGAAGTCCTGTTCGTCCCAAGATGATGTGAACCGACTTACTAAAGTTTGTTACGTCCATGCAGTTATTTGAGAACCGACCTATGGAATAACTGATCGTATCGGATGAACCTAGTTCGTAAGGGATGATGATCATGTACGAACATAGTTCGTACCAATATGCATAAGGATCGTTTCCGACACTTTAAGTAAAATCATCCAGGATTATCCACGATCGTACGGGATGATCCATTTCGTGTTAACTTGAATATTTTGTAGTTTTGGACGGTTTTTCTTGTCTATCCTATATAAGGTCCAATTTTTACTGTCACTCAATCTTTTTGCCATTTGATCTTCGTGGCTATTGAAAGAAGAGTCAAGGAGAGAGTGTGAGAGAGCATTCAAAGGAGGATTCCTACCACTAGAGCGTGAAGGCTTCGCTTGGTGTTCAAAGGTAGGAATCTCTACTTGTGATTTGATATTACTTCACTCTTTTCTTTCTCCCTTCTAGAATTCTTGTGAGAAGATCTGTCAAGGAGAACCGGTTCAATGGCCGACACTTGGAGAGTGTGAACAGCCAAGGGTTCTCTGCCCACACTAGGAGAGTGTGAAATGATGAAAGGTTCTCTGCCCACACAATGAGAGTGTGAAAGGACGAAGGGTTCTCTGCCCACACTAGGAGAGTGTGAAAGGACGGACGGTTCTCTGCCAACACTGGGGATAAGTGTAAAAGGAAATTTTGTTATCTGCCGACACTTAGAGAGTGTGAACAACCACGGGTTCTCTGCCCACACTAAGAGAGTATGAAAGGACGAAAGATTCTCTGCCCACACTAGGAGAGTGTGAAAGGAAGAAGGGTTCTCTGCCAACACTAGGAGAGTGTGAAAGGACAGACGGTTCTCTGCCAACACTGGGGATAAGTGAAAAAGGAAGACGGTTCTCTGCCGCACCGGGTAGTGGTGGAAAGAGTTTTTGTAAAGGCTTCTCCGCCTTGTTGTGGGTGCTAAAGGAGAGTCACTAGTGGTATTAGTGGAATACTCAGAGGGTGCTTCCGGGGAGTGGATGTAGGTCTGGTTTAGACCGAACCACTATAAATCTTGTGTCTTTTAAATTTTTATTGCTTTTTATTTTCCGCATTTTGTTTAATTCTAAAAATTGAGGTTGAAAACTTTTTCTAAAAATTCATTAAAATTTATTTTCCGTTCAACATACGCAAGAGGGATAATTTTTTAAAATACCAATTCACACCCCCCCCCCCTCTTGGATAGCCTTGGGACATAAGCTTAGGTTTAACAACCTAATTCATAGTGAACAAATCTCAACAGGCCGTCCAAGGTGCATGCAGGAAATTTGCTTCATCATTGTCCAAATGCAAAATTGGTGACATAATTAAATCCACAACATATAAGTGCCCATCAACCACCCGAATATAACCCACAAAAAAAAAAAAAAGAACAAAGCCATTGCAAAAACCTCCCAAAATAAAAGACAACAAAATTACCATCAGGTCAACACACCTACAAAAAAAAACCTACAGCACCATTCCAACGCCTAAACTAATATCTTTTTAGCTTTGTATTTTCTATGCTTACCACTATTTTTAAAAAAACCAACATCCGCAATTTGAAGGAGACTAAGGTCAAAGTTGTCCAGCGCCTGAAATTTATTTTCATTCATATCCTCCCCTCCTGTAGAAGAATTTCCATCTTCTAAGAAGTCACCTTACAGCAGCACATTATTCCTAGCAAGGTGAGTTAACATATCATCACTGGAAATAACAGAAATATGAACTTTAACTAGAGGCAACTCAACTTTAACACTACCCACATAATACACTAAAGTATGACTAAATAAATTAAACAACCTAGAAGTCACAACATCCAAATTACCCTGCCACACTGAAGTTCCAACACCCCAAGCAGCTAAAGGAATCGAGCTGTCATCCGACTCATCCACAACATCAGCATAAGTAAGACTAGCTTTAAGGTTCATGCAAAGTTATTGGCATTCCTTTCAATATCAACAACATCAACATCATCTATATTAGCACAATCGATATTCACAGGAACATAATTAGCTAAAGGTGCAACTTCCTCCTCAACATAAACAAAGTCATTCAAGGGTGAGATAGGAGCTACAGGATTAGCAGCTTTCACCGAGATACCAGCATCTTGCCTGACATCAACATCACTAGGACCCAAAGACTGAACCAAATCATTGGCACCACAAGAAACATCATTACCCATCCTAACCCCCTCATAGCTAGCATTACTGTTAACATTAAGAGGTTTAGAGGAATTAGGACAAATAGTAGGCGGGACAGAAATAGGCTGACAATTACTACTCAAATGCCCTATGCATTTACAAGAAGCACAAAACGAGGGGAAAGCCTCCATAACAACATGTTGAATATAGTCAAATTTCTCAAGTCACAACCACACTTTATCCGAATAAGTTTTTGTGATGTCAAGCTCAACGAGGACGCGAGCAACAAAAGGATGTGAACCAACATAAGTAGTGTTATCAACCTTTAATGGTCTGCCAAACAGCGCGCCAAAGCCATGAAGGATACAGGGGGAGAATAGATGAGGGCGAAGCTTAGGGAAAGATACCCAACTAGGAATAATAGATGATTCATCACCAACATAAATAAGAGGAGCCTATTTGGTCAATTTCATATAACAATTCTTAACTAAATAAGATCTATGATAGAAAACTATACTATAATTAATATCATTAATCATTTTAATCAAAATATGCGATGGATCAAGAAAGGTAACCGACGTTCACCAATCAGCTTAAGGTTGAAGAAGAATCTACGAATGGATTCAAAAGAAGGGAGCTTAGAGGAAAAAAAACCAACTAATGAAAATGGAAAAGGGACCGCTAAGTTTGTGATTTCCTCCTCCGAGATCCAAAGTGACGACAAGCCCCGAAAAGAAGTAGGTATGGATTAGGAAATTTCCCATCAGATGAACTTCCATCAAGAACATCGAGAAAGGAACAAGATTTGAGGGGCCCTCTAAAAACTAGGGCCGCACAGGCGTTTCACCACCATTCCGGCCGAGGGGGCCGAAGGAGGGTGACAAAACGAACAACAAAGAAAATCAGAAAAGAGAGAAAAGATAACTTCCCTGGAAGAACAATCGGTGAGGAGGCGCGGAAGCGCCACTATCACGGAGCCCTAACAGAGAGCGGGAGCCCTGAGAGAAAAAGTGGCATATGAACCTATATTAATAAAATTTAAATCATGTTCAAATTAGATTTAAGCCAGATTGAACAAGGTTTATATAGACAAATAGATTTGAACTTGGCATGAAAAATTTCGAATATGACTCTTAAGTTTTAAAGAGGTTCAAATGAAGTTTGAACATGGTCTAAAAAGGTTCGAATTAGGTTCAAATGTAATCAGACCATACTAAATTTGAATTATGTTAAAAAAAAGGTTCCAATAAGCTTCGAACCTTATCCAACAAGAAATTGCCACTTCAAAAGCATTAATCATAGTATAAGATCGACGGAGCAATAAAAAAAAAAGAAGCAAAACATGTATTATAATATCATTCTACAAAGCTATACAATTATTTATAATAACATAATTGTAAGTATTATAATACATCGGACAACGTGAGGATCCAAACTATTTAAGAACAAATCTGTAAATTTACCTTGGAAGCTATGAATATGAAGTTCCATTAATGTTTGAATGTTTATTTCAAACCTCAATCCGATTCTAATGGTTGAACCCCATACTCAAACTTTGTTCAAACCAAATACTTAAATTGGAAACTTGTTTAAATTTCAATTTGAACCTCTTACGATTGTAACAAGTTCTTTTTTGAACCTTTAGTTCCAACCAACTATTCAAATATATATATTTTTTTAACATAGCTGTCAAACCCATCTCCTTATTTTTCGTTCCTACCGTAAGCTATAAGGACTACAATCATGCGTTCCGATTCAAGTAAAGACAAATATTAAAGCATACCTTGCAAGAGGAAATGCCTGTTGAAGGCTTCGGAATATCACTATGTCCCAGTAAGTGGCAAAGAAAATGCTTGAAATATGACAGTTCGAGTAATGCACATATATATAAAGGCATTTTTTTATGCAAATGGAGCACTGAGGAATATTTTTTATAGAAAATATATACTGAGGCATATTAGTCTAAATTCCTCTATTTTGAAGGATATAAAAAATCAAATTTTCTTACAAAAATTCAGCCCGCTAAACTTCCTTAGAAGTTTATTCATTATTGTTCTGATGTTCAGTGAAAGCACAACGTTAGTATTGTTGCGTGCGAGAATATACGCGGCGGTAGAGTTTCTAAATTCACGTCTTAGCGTTGCACGAGTATTTCACACACAATCAGAAAAGAGAAAGTGAACACCAACGTTTTTACGTGGAAAACCCAAAAATGGGAAAAACCACGGGGCCTCGCCCAGTTGCAAAGTTCCACTAGTGTTTTTGTAGATTACAAATGGCGGATTTCGTCCCACAAGTCGGGATAATCCAAATACAACTTGTTTCTTCCTCGAAATTCACAAGATCCTGCGAATTCCTTTCATTATGAATAATTATCAAACACGAATATCTTCGTACTCTGCGAACAAACCGTAAGACCTATTGTTTAAATCTGGCTTGATCTACATCTTATTGGATAAATATATAAAATATTATTTATATGTATATTTCTAAACTTAAAAGGTGCTTAAAAAAAGTGTTTTGGCCTAGCGATATTCATCACCGCAGTCTCCGATCGCTTTCAAAAGATCTCTCCCGTTCATTGACACCTCTGTGATACTTCTCATATCTTCTTCATCCAGATCAAGGGACAATATGGCACATGTGTCTTTTATATGCTCAGATAGACCTAGCCTAACTCCAACCATTGATCCTGCAACTGATGCCTGCAATCATCCAGATGACATCAAATGACAGTAATACATAAGTTTGAGAACGCAATGATGTACTTGGATTGAATTTCATTTCCAGCTTTTCGTAATTTCTTGTAGTATCTTTTCAGGAAACAAAGTAAATAAAAATAGTTATGATTATTTATCAGCTATGAGTAAATATTATGAAGTTTTAATATTTATTACCTGATTCAAAACATATCTAACGGCTACGGAAGGAATAGAAACCCCGTGCTTTGATGCAATGTTCTTCAGTGTTTGAAGCAAAACTTGAAAGAGGCTCCAACTTCCCCAAGCATCAACCATCTAAAATATCCAGATAATAGAAATCAGAAAAGATCTAATGGAAACCAGTTTGCAATAGAATCTGTCCATATTAGATGCATCTTTTACCCTTTTATACTTCTTCAGAGATGGGGTATTTAAAGTAGGGCCTGAAAAAGGGATTGATAAATTGACATCTAGGAACTTCTCAGACAGGAGGCCACCCATAACAGTTCCATACCTGCATCAGTAAGCATATTAAAATGATGTCTTAATCTGCGTTTGAGATAGCTGAATATATTGAGAGAGAGTGTGTGTTTGAGAGAGAGAGAGAGAGAGAGAGAGAAGGATAGACGTTATAAGTTTAACTCCAGTTTGCTGACAAAGCTCTGCCATTTTTTGTTGAGGTCGCATGTCAATAACAGAGTGTTGCACCTGGAAGAATCATTTAAACGCATAGGCATGAAAGATAACTATGGAACTTATGAGATAATTGAAGGAAAAAAAAAAGGCCTTATTACCTGATTGCTAACTATTGGAATACCGTTTTCCAGTATAATTTGTAATCTCTCCGTATCGAAATTTGTTAAACCCAGGGTTTTTATTTTACCTGTACGTGCTTAATTAATTGATTTAAAATCTGATCAGAACCTAATAAAGTGTTAGGTGAAATTTTTACAAATAAATACTCAGACCTTCCACCTTGAGATCGGCCAAGTGTTTGAGAGCATCAAGGTATCCAGAGTTGGAGTAATCCCACCTATTTTTTTAAAAAAGGAATTTACCAACTTAAAATACAGAAATGAACTAAAGAAACAAAGCTACCATTTCTTGCATCCAGCATTTGTAGAGGTAATTGAAAACATACTTATTGCCTATCGTCTTCGAAATGTGCTTTTTTCAAGAACAATTTTTTTAAAACTAGCACATTACAAATTCGTTAATTAAAATAAATAAGAGAAAAAAGTTTAAGATCTTGTACAGTCGTCCGAATTTATCAGTGACCGACTATTGACTGACAGCCAGTTCCTATATTCGGGCAACTGAATATAGTTAAATTCTTTTTCCGGCGATTGGATTTTAGAATTTTTTTTTTTGACAGTTCGATTTTAAAATTGTGTCATTTTTCTTTAAATTAAATACAGAATTTAAGAAAATTAGAGAGTTTAATAAAATAATATTATTTTGAAAGTAATGAATGTTAATTATTGTTTATTTAGATTATTAGAAAGAAATTATTTATTTTTAGTATAAGTAATTAAATTATTTTTTTGTTTTCAATGATTGAGATAGATTAAAATGAAAAAAATCACATAATAAATTTAAAATTTCCTACATCGTAATTCATCAAATTTAACTTCAAGAAAGATGTTCTATAACTATTTAATAGTTAGTGATTTACATAACCTAAATATCGATGATATTTGCAAAGCCAATTTTGGTTTCGGAAATTGCTAAAATATTCCCAAAATAATAAATGCTGAGCATTTTATTGGATCTTTCATTTACAGCTCATCTTAGTCTGTTGATTTAGAGCTATCAACTAAGAGATCTTGAGTTCGAGTCTTGGGTATTGTGTGTGTGAGTTTGGAACTTTTATTACGTTCGGTGCAAGGACGTAGAGGAACGTCCGGTCGAAGGCAATTTTCCGTCTAAAAACTAGGTATTTGCTCGGTACAACTAGGTATTATTTGATAATAATGAAGAATACCGTTCTCTGAAGACCAATACCGAGTTATACCGAGCTGTACCGAGAAATACCGAGTTGTACCGAGTTTTTCAGGGAAAAACTCGGTACAACTTTGGTATAACTCGGTATTTACTCGGTAAAGCCCGGTATACTCGGAATTGGGTCTTCAAATGATGGTATTCTTCATTATTATTTGGTATTGCTCGGTATTTGCTCGGTACAACTCATTTTTTGGCGGGAATTTGCCTCCGACCGGACGTTCCTCTACGTCCGGTCGGAGGACGTAATAATTGTTCGTGAGTTTGCCCCACCCCCCCCAAAAAAAAAAGAACCGTCATTTTTCTATTAGAGTTGCAATCATGCACAATTTGTACAAGGTTTCCATTTTTATAGAGATGTCAAAATGGGTTTTTGGGTCCTGTTCAAATCCAACCGTAAACCGACCCGCCTTTAATTGACTAGACCCAAACCAGATCTGATTTGGAAAATGTGTTAGAAATTCAAACCCAAACCCAACATGCCCCTATCCCAGGATTGAACCGCCTTTAACCAATCAACAAATTCTAACAACCTTCCATGATGTGAACATTTTATTTATGGAAAGCATAATATTTTCTTAGGTTGGACATATGAAGCTGTGTATATAATGTGGGTGGTCGACAAAAGTATTCTTTATATCGTGTTTACCAATTCGGCATAAGAGACCCAAAAAGGTCGTGGTGACATTCTTGAAGACCATAAAAGATTAGTTTCATAGTGACAAATGTGCTTGTGTACCAATGTTCAATTTATGGCTTAGTATAATCAAGTGGTGGTTGATTCTAGTGAGTGTCATGGTAGTTTTACTTTAGCCAAATTGAATTTGAGTCAATTCTAATAGATTTGATACCATCATGAATTCCCAAATTTATAATATCGAGATTTTTTATTTTCCATATGATTTTACTCTTATGTATACATGTGATTGTTGGTGACTTATAATATTTCTGTTAATTTATTGGGTTACTTCAATCATAGTGCATACTTGAAAGATCGCTCCAAGATCAGCATAGCAAGAGTGACCATAAGTTCTAAATCCTTGACATTTAAATATCATGTTATTAGTGAGTAATAAATTTTTATACTCTTTAAATTTTTGTCTCATCGATATTTTATACCTTGTGAGTTCTTCAATAATTTAAAATAGTAGTGAATTGAGTGAATAAAAACCTCTTGAACTTGCAAATGATGTTATTTTCCCTAGCAAAAGGAGAATGAACCATCTAGTGATGATTACTTGAAAGTAGTAACTAATAAGTGACACTTCAACACATCATTGATGTTCAATATGGAGGTTGCCAACTAAAAGTAAGACACATGGTTAGGATGATCCATCCTCCTTTTATATGATTCAAGGTAGTTGAGTTTGAACTTATTGGGAGGTTTCACCTTTGACAATTCACAGGTCCATTGGGTTTGCTTCCCAATTCATCACGGAGGGGGATTGGATACTTCACTGATATCTAAACTATAAGTTTCCTCTAATATTGAACTAGAGGTTAGTGCTCTTGTACTCTTCATTGCCTTCAAACTATTCAACCTGAAGATCCCTTTAATATCTCTACCATTGGAGTTATTTTAGGAACATGCTCCAAACATCCCTTGATTATTCTTGTTATACTTTCTTCAATTCATGTAGTTTATTTATATATAATAAAACTTTTTGTTGTCTAGCTTCCCCCATGATTCTTTGTTTCATTATTATGCTCCTTATAATGATTGGCTTTTTCTTATTGTCATCAATTCGCTCTCACTAAAACTTAGAAGATGTTGGATCCAAATCTGTTCATGGACAATAACATAATCTTTATAACAAGAATAACAAGGAAGATAAGATGAAAAGTTATGTGATTAAAAAACAAAAAAATTTGGAGTGAGAATATTTAAGATTTCTCAAGAATACCTACCAATGATTGGGTCCATGGATCTTTCTTGTAATACATTTTTCTATCTATGCAGATTGTTTGTTTGTCAAGAAACTTTGGTTTTCCATGTTCCATGAGGCTTCTTTGTTTCGCTCTTGTGATCCTTGTAATGCTTAGTTTCTACTTATTACCATATATTCATGCTTACCAAACCATATATGATGTTGTTTCCAAATTTTTTCATAGGAAACAATATAACATTGATAACAAGAATTACAAGGTAGATAGAATAAACATTTTAGAGATAAAAAAAGAATTTTGTAGTGAGAAGCTCTAACATTTCACCAGATTGCCTTCGAATGACTTGGTTTCCAAAAACTCCTCTTGACTATCTATTTCTATATTCAGGCCAAAGTTTTGGGTGTTACAGAAAAGATTACTTAAGAAATAAAAAAAACACATCAAAATACACCACGCATGGAGCAAAAAAATGTAAAAAAAAAAATATGGACAATCAGCCAAGTCAATTACTAGTATGAAATTTTTAGATGCTTAATAGCCAACTGGCCAGGCAGAGTCATCAAATTTGTTGGGTCAAGTTATTGATTTTTCTAGATGAAGAGCAGATGAGTAGCTTTAGAAAAGTGGGCTTTGTGCTTTTGTAATTTGACATAGTTGAGATTTAAACCGATTATGCATTTGGCAAACAAACATGACCAACTCATTATAAGCCCGACGATTCACTATATGAATAGCAAGCTTTGCACCGAGCATGCCACTCTTAGGCTTCATTTGGGATGGCTTACTTCTTGCTTCTTATAGCGGCTTTCTAGTACAAAAATTAAAATGTTTGTGCTAAAAATCCGCTTTAAGAAGCAGTAAGAGAGTCGTCCCAAATGAAGCCTTAGTTACATCGTGAATCTGTTAAGTTAATTACAACATTTGTGCATTCATTGTATATTTAGCAAGCTTTGGACTTAGTACAACTATGGTGGGCTCATCATAAACTTGACAAGTTCTAATAAAGTCCCTGCAAAGGTTAGAAGAACAGAATGAATGGAGAAGAAGGCAGATGAGTTTCAATATTCATTGTATTTCTTTTGAGCGTGTAATACATGAATTTTATAGAGAGAATTGGAGACAGGTAGTTAGAATGTCAGGCAGTCGTTTGAGACAGACTGCAGAGACACTGCAACAGGATTTCATGCTGCTGAGCACGATAGCTATTTTGTGCTGCGAGTATATGAGAGGTTGTGTTAACACCCCCCCTCAAATTGATTGTTTGGTTTGCAGATTGTCAATTTGTTGCGAAGGTCAGCGAACCTGAGTCTAGTTAAAGGTTTTGTTAGAATATCCACCGGCTGATCAAAGGAGCTTATGTGGGAGACGTCGATTGCTTTGCACTGAATGTGATCACTGATGAAGTAGTGATCTATTTCGATGTGCTTGGTCCTGGCATGAAAGGTAGGGTTGTTTGCGATGGCGATGGCGGATACATTATCGAAAAAATCGTTGTGGGTTGAGACTGCTAGGCATGAAAGTCATGTAGGAGACGGCGTAGCCATATAACATCATAGGTTGCAGCAGTGAGAGCTCTTTATTCTACTTCGATTAAAGATTTGGCCATCATGGTTTGTTTCTTTACGCTCCATGATATGAGGTTTGGACCTAGGTATGTGCAGAATCCTATGATGGACTTTCTATCCTCCGTGCTAGATGCCCAGTCGGCATCTGCATATGTTGTGAGAGTCAGTTGGCCAGCAGAAATGGGTACTCCATAATCTTGAGTGCCTTTGATGTATCTGAGAAGGCATTTGAACTGCTTGAAGTCTGTAGCTGTCGAGCAATGCATATGCTGACAAATGATGTTGGTGGCGAAGGCAATGTTCGACCTCGTCACGGTGAGATATTGCAGGGAGCCTGCTATCTACGATAGAAGGTGGGGTTCTCATACAAAGATTGGTCTGTGGGAAACCAAGAATATTTTAGAGAGATTGGAATATTGACTGGTTTGGATGAGTCCAGTCTAGAAGAGTGAAGGATTTCTCTAGCATAATGTGCTTGATGTAAAAATAGACCTGCTGGGGTATGCTGAATCTGTATACCGAGAAAAAGATTGGCCTTTCCCATTTGTTTTAGTGCAAACGTCTGTTTTAGTTGGTAGAGGAGCACCTAAATGGTGGGTTCGTGATTTCCCGTCAGAAGGAGATCATCCACATATACTAGTAGTTATAGTTTAATGTCCTGAGTGTTGTAGATGAGCAAGGATGGATCGACTTTGCTGAATTGAAAGCCGAAGTTGAGCAGGAACATTGTCAGTTTGTGAAACCATTAGCGTGGCGCCTGCTTAAGACCATAAATGGCCTTGTTTAGTTTTCACACATGATTGGGGTACTTAGGATCAATGAAACCTTGAGGTTGCTGTACATAGACCTCTTCTTGGAGGTCTCCATGAAGAAAGTATTATTGACGTCGAATTGGAGAATTGGCCAGCTCCTTTGGAAGGAAATGATGAGAAGAACCCAGATTGTTGGCATCTTTGACATAGGACTGAAGGTTTGTTAGTAATTTATACCATATTATTGGCAGTATCCTTGAGCAACCTGTCGTGCTTTGTAGCGATGAATTGTGCCATCTATGTTTAACTTTATTTTTTATGTCCACTTGCAGCCGAGGTCTGGGGCATGACTGGTAGAAGGAGTGAGATGCCAGGTACCCTGTTTTTGAAGGGCCATAAACTCGGCTGACATTGCGTTGCGCCAATGAAAAGCTTTGGCAACTTGAGTGTAGCAAGAGGGAGTAAGACCTGTATATGTTACAACTAGTAAGTCGAATATTATTTTTTGTTATGAGGTGGCCAGTTTGAATATGTGTTTGCATAGGATGTTTGGGTGCAGGGCAGGAAGTAGTGGAACTGGATGTGAGTGTGTTAGATGTCTAAGAGATGTTGGGGGAAATTGTAGATTGTTGAGAGGGAGTGGGTTGATGTATGTGAGTCGTTGATCCATGGGAGTTGGGAGGAGTTGGTTGTGGTGGATTGGAGTATGTGGAGGTGGGAATTAGAAGGAGAGGTGGAGTGGAGTCTGGTGTGAGAGGGGTGTGGACAGTTGATTGAGTTGTGAAGGGAAAGTGTTGTTTGTTGAAGATGACATAGCGGGAAAAATGAAGTTTTTGATTTTGAGGTTTGTAGCAGCGGTAACCTTTGTGAGAGGTTGAGTAGCCAAGGAATATGTAGGGTGTGGAGCGAGGTGCTACTTTGTGTGGGGTCTGAGGCTAAAGCCAGGGAAAGCATGAGCATCCAAATACTTTGAGATGGTCATAGGTTGGTGGATGGTCATGTAGTATTTGGATGGGGATCTGAGAGTTTAGAGAAGAGGTTGGTAGTTTGTTGATTAGATAGTTGGATGTTTGAACGGCCTCAGCCCAGAATTTAGATGGCAGATTTGCAGCATGTAGGAGAGTGTGGGTGGTTTCAAGGAGATGCATGTGTTTTCTTTCGGATACACCATTGCTCCGGAGTGTAGGGGCAGCTGAACTCATGACGGATGCCATGATTTAAGAGAAAATTTTTGAAGTCATGACCAGTGAATTCCCCTCCTCCATCTGAGCATAATGTGCGGATGGAAGAGGCAAATTGATTCTTTATTAAATGATAGAAGTGCTGAATTTAATGTTAGTTTCATTTTTAGAGTGCATTAGGTACAACCAGTAGAAGAGAGAGCAATCATCTATGAATAGTATGTAATATATGTACCCAAATAATGAGGGAAGAGGATAGGGACCCCAAACTTCAGTGTGTATTAAGCTAAAGGGAGTAGATACAAGAGCTGCGTCCTTTGGAAAGGGAAGCTTGTGGCTTTTGGCCACTTTACAGGAAGTACAGATAAAAGGTAGAAAGCTACTGCTAGTAGTTGGTAATAGCTTGGAAAATGTAGCATCGATCGGTGATGAGGGTGACCCAAGCGTGCATGCCAGAAAAAGGTGAAGTCTGGTGTCGTGCGGAGAGTGTGAACTGGAAGATGACTTTGAAGAAAAATAGGGTAGATACCTTCCTGATTATGTCCATGGAGCATAATTTTGTTGTCCTCAAGATCCTTGAGGACAAAGCCATTTGAATCAAAGGAGACTGAGCGGTTATTATCAGTATTGAGTTTTGAAATAGAAAGTAAATTGTCAGTAAGGGAAGGCACATGAAGAAGGTTTTGAAGTTTGAGCTTACGGTTAGAGTCGGGTAGTGGTAGGAGGCCTACACCTATATTGTGAATGAGAAGTGAGGAACCGCTTGCTGTAGAGATCGAGTCTTGCCCCTGATATGGAAAGGAATGGTGCAGGTTCGCAATGTCAGACGTGAGGTGTGTCGAAGCTCCCGAGTCGAGTACCCAGTCCGTGGTCGAGTTTGGTTGAGTCTGAGTGAGAACAACAAGGGAAGTTGAAGTTTGTGGTGTGTAATTGGAGTTGCACCTATGTCAGCAGGCCAGTGCTATATGGCCTGGCTTTCCACATATTTGACAGGTGGGTCGATCTGCCCTTGTAGATGGATGTGTGTCCTCTGCCTCTGGAAATATACAGAGCTTGATGCTCCGGTGTAGTGGTCACATCCTGTTATATCTCAGTTTGCAGGTTTATCTCCTCACTACAGAGTAATGAGTAGAGGGATTCAAGAGTTATGGTATGAGGTTATGTCCAGATTGCTGCTTTGAAGGGGTTGTAATAGGGTGGCAGCCCTTTGAGTGTGTAGAGTATGATATCCTCAGTGTCAATGTGACTTCCCACTACAGCGATGTTGTCTACCCGTGACTTTATTTTCACCAGGTATTGTGTAATCGTTTGATGTCGCATTTGAACGTTTTGGAGCTCATTTTTCAACTGAATGACTCTCGACTGGTTGGTGGGTTGCAGTCGAAGCTCTAAGGCTGTCCAAATTTTATGTGATGTTTTGAGATGTAGAATGTAAGGAAGCACTGAGGGTGAGATCGTAGAGAATAGAGCTGAGATGAGGTTATGGTTGACTAGTTTCTAGAGTTTGTAGTCAACTGAGATTGAGCCGAACTCGGAGGATTCTTGAGGACAGAGTAGAGATCCGATGATGTATCCATCGAAGCCATTTGCCGCAAACGCTTGGTAGATCTGTAATCTCAAGATGGCATAGTTGTCTATTGTGAGTTGAGTGTGCACTATGAGCATGAGATTTGACATCAGAAATTTGAGGGATGGCAGAATGATGGTAGCAACCATGGAGGAAGATAGAGTGGATGTTGTCCTAAAATGGGAAGAGGAGCCCTATTTTTCCATAGCGGCTTGGAGAAGAAGACTGTCCCAGAGTTACCACTCTGATACCATGATAGAGTCCCTGTAAAGGTTAGAAGAACAGAAAGAACGGAGAAGAAGGCAGATGAGTTTCAATATTCATTGTATATCTTTTTTGCATGTAATACATGAATTTTATAGAGATTATTGGAGACAGGTAGTTAGAATGTATGGCAGCCGTTTGAGACAGACTGCGGAGACAGTGCAGCAGGAGTTCGTGCTGCTGAGCACGATAGCTATTTTGTGCTGCGAGTATATGAAAGGTTGTGTTAACAAGTTCACCATCATCTCCTTTCTTATTCTACTGAGTTACTTTGTAACAAACTGATTATGCTTTATTAGATCTTGAGAGATACGTGGATGTAATCTAAGAGAGGAGAGGCAAGCTCTCCATTGTTGAAAAGCACATTATAGCTAATAGAGGGAGAAGAGAATAAGGTCACCATCAACAAAGGACATCTCACTATCATAGTAACTTAGAAAACCCCAGGAAAGTCTTCCTGGAGAGATAAGAACCCATGCCATAATCTTGGAAGCCTCTTTTGGGAGCTAGGCTTTCCACGATCTAGCGAACATGCTGAAGAAAATTTTGGCTTAGCTGGAGATCTTGTTCAAAAAAGAATGCAGCGTGTAGCACTACACTGAAAAACTGGTGTCACATGCACATGTTTATCCAAACAAATCCTAATCTATTATTGATGCGCCTTATTAACTTTTGCTTAATACTGAACCAAAAGAGAATGCAATATATAAGAAGTATTATTAGCATATGACAAATTTATTATGTGAATTACAAATTCAAAAATAGACATCAAAAGTAACCGTTCTTACTTAAGAATGAACAGAAGAACAAAAATGAATTCCAAAGCTTAAATTTATCAACCATATTCTTTGCATATTTGAAGTTTACAAATTTTGACAGGGAGAATGATTTGTTAGGAACTCTACTTTTATATATATATATATATACACATACATACAAATTTTGACAGGTAGAATAGGAAAAATACAAGCACTCATATATACTTACCAGTGGAACTGAAGCATGTCCAATGAAGAAACATCCATCCTTTTAAGTGACGTTTTGATGCTCTCCCTCACATAATTGCTTGTCATCTTAACAGGAGATGGCACCCATTTTGTAAGGCTATAAAAAAAGACAACTTGAATCAGAAGTTATGGATGACATGATTTATCCAACTCAAGTGCCTAAAACTCATCATATGATGAACTATTTTAATATAATCAAATTTTTTATTGATGCTTGTTACAAGCATGATTAAGATGTTATTACAAATGTTCCAGATTCTTATACAAGTAAAATAAAGAGAAAGCATTGTATGAAACACTGACCCTTTGATCTTTTCAAGGAACTCTGGAGGTCGTTCCCGACGAACTCTGTTGATGAAAAAGCCATACAAGTCTTCTGCAGGACCGTCTAATAAAACAAAAAAATTATTTTACTTGCATGCAGGTATCAGAGACACTGAAAATGTAAGAAATGACTATTGCCCATAACTACACGTTGTAGTAAGAATTTTTTTTTATAGTTTTTGTAATTTATGTATACACAAAATCTAAGGTAACTTGATATTTTGATTGTTTAATGGTTTTTTATAGACACAAGCTATTATGATTAGTTACACCTCTCGATTGCAAGAAAAAAAAGTTTTGATAAAAGCTAGTTGTTTGATAGTCATTAAATAACAAGTAAATAGTAACAACGAATTTTATATTAATATTTAAAATTTACCATTCTATCGATAAAGAAGATTGTGGAAGAAAAAAATGTGAACTTGATCAAGATCCCATTTTTTTGTCTTCTCGGGTTATTATTTCTCATGGTTTACTTAGTAAAAAAAGTTAATCGATCCAACATGACCAAAGGATTCTTGTTGATATAATGTGTTGCTTAATCTAAGGGTACCTTATAGATTTAAATTGGATGTTGTCTAAGCAGATAAATTCAAGATGACCCTAATAAATAAAGGACTTTGTTCTTATCAAGTGCACCCCTATAAGTCATCATTCAAAAGTTTTATCCATTAAGAACTTATGGGTTTTGATCGTGATCATAATTTAATGGTGTCATTTTAATGTAAAACCACTGGATTAGAGGGCTCCTGTCACAATCATTTACCTTTGGTGTCATTTGTCTATAAAAACAACCAATTAGAGGACATAGGTCATGCCATTACTCATGAGAATTATTTGATATTAAATAGTAGTGATATACCCAACAGGATATTGGTTTTTTATGAACTAAAAATGTTCTCAAATTTTTTAACCTTGATAAACAATTGTGGAGGATTAAAGGATTTTTTCTTTTAGTTTAATCGGTGATATATTCTTTTACTTGACATGTTTTCTTTTTTTATAATTCCTTCTAGATTTTTGTACTTTTATATGGATAAGGCACTGAAATGATATATATTATGCTTGGGGATATTTGAAAAGATAAGAGTTCCCACAGGTTAAGTTTGGCTTTCAACACAACCATCACCAGGGTAGTTGAATATTTTCATTTTGCTATTTTTTGAACTTGTTCACTTTGATATCCTGCTTGCTAAGGACCAAATATGATATGAGTTTCTATCATTTTATTTTATCCGCACAGCATTCATAGACAAGTTTTGACATTTATTTTACTTGTCAGAGCACATGTAGAAAATTTTAATTTTTAAGAACTTAAACATAAATTTAGTTAGAGTGCATACTTTTTAGTGCATTTAAATAATACATTTTCATGTCATTTAATGAATTTTCTTGGTGCACATACATATTTTTTTATGCTAATATATGACATACTTGCATGTTTTCAACATGAATATAGTTGAAATTTATTCTTTGCTTTAACCCATGAAGCATTCTCAAACCTTAGGTTAAGGAGTTCAATGTATTTGGTCGAAGCACATGTGAGTATTTTAATTCAAAGAGTTTACACATTTTAAAGTTATTGTGAGCTATGCATCATAGTTGCACATTTTTTAAATGGAGAGATTTTAGCTCAACTTGCTTTTAATGCAGTGCAATATTTTTAAACTTTTTATTTGAGCATCTAGCACTTATTGAAGCACATGTAGGGAACTTGACTTTTCATTTAAATGAAATGTATGGTATTTTAATATTTTTACACAATTTACTTGCACGGACTTCGATGCATTCATATAGTGTACTCAAACACCTTTCAAGACATTTACATGCTTTTTAGTGCACATACATGATGCACTTATACATTTTTTAGTTTATTTATATAATTTTCATTGTAGTTTATTTGTTATATTTTCTTTCTTTTAAAGTGACGGTCCTCTTTTTGAGATAGCTTCTGGCAGTGGCACACTATTGGGGCTATGCAATGCTTCTCGAAATCATGCACTTAAAATTTTATAATCACATTTTTATCTATGCAAGATTTTTAAAATATTCAAATTTGTTAATTTGTTTAGGCATTTGTTGTTGAATGGGGTGTAGCATTATGGATATAATCATTTTGAAATTTTATGGATTTGATGGTGTTGAAAACAAGTAAGAATATTTTTTTGCACTGTTAAAATTGTTGCAATCCAGGATCCTTAGCTTGTGATTTTGGTGATAACAAATATTATTGATTGAAATTTTATTTCTTCTACTATATATATTGGATATTGTTGTTCTATCTGTACTAACATTTCAGGTAAATCATACACCACTCACGTTTGATTAAGGATCAAGTTTGGGTAGAATATGATGTCTTTCAAAATAGTCTATATTTTTCATTTACTTTTATTTATATTTCTTGAGTTCGGCCATATAAGGTTATATAATAAATTGGTGACCGTGCACACACATAGGGGAGTGAGAAAAGAGACCGGAGATCTTTTGAACTAATCATATCGTACAATTATGATCATACTATAATTAATGCTTATGAACTAATCATAATATATGATGTATATCGTACTGTACAATTTATTTTCATTAGGAAACATTAGCTGCCAAATAATTTGGGTATTTTAAAAAATGAATTTTGAACTATTCATA
Organism: Dendrobium catenatum; assembly: GCF_001605985.2. Taxonomy (NCBI): domain Eukaryota; kingdom Viridiplantae; phylum Streptophyta; class Magnoliopsida; order Asparagales; family Orchidaceae; genus Dendrobium; species Dendrobium catenatum. The sequence continues at coordinate 12,911,802 of NW_021318595.1, forward strand.
CTGTACGATCATAATTATATTTTATGATATTTAAAATCTTACTTAAGTTATTCCCTATGATTATTCATTTGAATTAATGTTTAATAAATATGAAAATCATATTATACGATATAGATCTTACTGTGTGATAGAAAAAGATGAAATTCAATCATCATCCTGGATATCGTGCTACATGACAATATTAATTTTTGAACTAACTGTATAGTAGGATGTTTATCGTACTATATAAACTCTTAAAATTTTAAGTAAACATACAATACAATGTTAATCATACTAGAAAATTGATAGAGACAAATTCCAATCATCCCAGTAATCATCTTATATGAATAGAATTAAATTGAACTAATCGTACCGTATGAACTTACAATTGTACTGTACGATAATTAATAGAATTTGAATAGTTTATATGAACGACTGTTCCACCGTACTGGACAAACCCCTATTTTGAAATAATTTTACTGTCTGAAATTATATCGTGTTATATGAATAGTGATAGCCTAATTAAAATTTATTTTTTTTACAAGCCTTATACTAAAGTAACTCAGCCAAATCTCAAGTTAAAGTTTTGGCTATTGAAGGGACTTTGAGGAATAATTCTTGAGAGAGCTTTGGGATTATACGTGGGAGAAGGTGAGGTTGTGCATGAGGGAGGAGTGTGAGGGGTGTTCACACAGTTGCTCAAGGAAAGATTGCACCTTGCTTCTTTTAGTGGCCTTGGTGAGTTCTTGGAGTTACTCTTGCGAGAAAAGCTTCAAAGTCAAACGTCGTAGGTTCTCTGCCTTCACCAAGAGGGTGAAAAAGGATTAAAGGTTCCTTTCCATCATGAAGAGAATGAAAAAGATTTTGTAGGTTCTCTACCTTTACCAGGAGGGTAAAAAAGGATTGAAGTTTCACTACCGTCACGAGGAGGTTAATGTAGCTTTCATTTCTCTGTTGTGCTGAGTTTGGTGGAAGTGATTTATAAGAGCCTCTCCTCCTTACTATGGGGGGAAAAGAAGAGTCACAATATTATTAGTGCAATACCCAGAGAGGAGGATACTGTGGAGTGGATGTAGGTTAACACTGAATGAATCACCATAAAATTTCTAGTGTGCTATTTCTGAATTTTCTTTTATTCTCTTTTATTTTCTACACTTTAAATTTCTAAATTGAGTTTAAATTTTCATTGCATTCTACAACTAGATTTAATTTGTGTTAGCAAAAAAAAATATTCCTCTTGATTTGTTTGTGTTTCAAAACTTTGAAAAAGAAAATCAAGTTTTTTTAAATTGCAGCTGGTGTTAGGTACTCAAAATTTCAAAAGTTGTGATATTGCTTAAAATAAAAAAGGGGATATTTGTATTAGTATATTTAAAATTATCAATTCAACCCCCCTCCCCCCTCTCTTGGTGCGCCTAGGGATAGTTCTATTCGTCCTTATAACCTCTCTAAACTTTCAAAATTTTCATTTTTGCCTAATTGTACTTAAGCATGAAGGGTTAATAAGTAGAAAGATTGTATACTCCAAATTTCAAATATTATTATAATGTTATAGCATTTTTTTTATGATGGAAATAGATCAAAATTATCAAAATTTACCCAACATCATAGTGACACGGATCCAACATCGTAGTTCTACATTTTCCTCTAGCATTGCAGAACTATAGAGCGTCGACTGTGAAATCCTAGTTGAGCGCTAAAAAAGCTTAGCGCATAGGTGCTACCCAAGGAGTGTTGCAGCTGTAGATCGAGCGTTGTAATGTCAAATTTCCCCAATGCCACTATGAAAAATAGTTGAAAACGGGTGAACCCAGGCTTAGTGTTCTATAAATAGGAGGCTTGGTGTGAGCTCAATTATTTTGGAATTCTATAAATAGAAGGCTTAGTGTTGATTTTAGAAAGTTGACAACTGTGAGATACATGAGTGAGTGTGTATGTGTGTGTATGTGTGAGTGTGTGAAGCTAGTTTTGGTGGAGGTTAGCTTTTTTGTATTTGTTTTGTGAGTCTTGTACTAGTATGGAGAGGAGTGAAAAGGAGTCTATATTACTTCGCTAGGTCATATCTATACTTATTCTATATTTTAACATTTATTTATTTAGTGAATTATAATATTTGTTGAATTTAATTTTATCTCTATATATAGCTTAAATCTTCTGTTTAAACTTATGGTAATTTAGGAAATAGATACTACATAAATTTGACATATAAATTTATAAATTGCTTAATGTTATTTTAACTCCTCCATGCCTCCTTTAGTTTGTGTATATATTGTGTATAAACTTAAAACCTAGTGTGATATATAGCCTCAACTGAGAAGTAGAAAAAAAAAAATAGAGGATTTAAAATATAATCTTCACATGCATGGACATATGCTGGTTAGGATTATGGGATCTTAAGGAGATACTAAAATAATAGGTGGGAGGAATTATAGCTAATACTTCAACAAGCTCGAAAGAGTGGAGTACTTATGCTTTGATTTACAACAGCATTAGAAAGAAATCTCTCTATTGCAATCATATATTTTTAAATATCATTGGTTCAAAGTTTTATAATTATTGTATTAATCTTTTGTAACTGTAGTTTTTTCCTTTTCATTGCATCACCCTTGTTACTCATCCAACAAGATAAATATAGTAATTTTATTTAGCAATACTAGAGTGAGCTAAGGATAACTCAAATTTCTTATGGGAATAATACTCATCTCATCACTTTATTAGTTGACATGTCACGTGCATTTGTTTAGAACATGAATTACACCTTAGCGTAACAAATATTATTTAATAGACTAAGTAGTCTGTAGAATTGTCTGTCAAAATTTTGGTACCATTGTTGAGGAATTTGAGTTAATTTTCCTTTCTTGAATTTTATATTGTCGAACGAACTACAAATTTAATCTTTCTTTTTTTTTATTTAACCTACTTCATGGTTTTTATTTTATTGAAGTAATAGAATTATTATTTTGTTAATTATTAATTATTTATTATTTTATAATTTTCCTATTTTATTTCTTACTATTGCACGTATAGTAATAAACCACTAGTAAAAAATTTTTTGATGCCCTGTGGGCATGCAGATTGAATATGACATACTAAGTTGAAATATACTTACGTTTTCTTTGATATAAAATTAATGAAAGCTATTAAAATATACAAGTATATGTGTCAAATCAAATAATAAAATAATAGAGTGGAGTGTCAAACACAAGAGGAAGTATTCTGCCTAATTACAATTAAACTGCTACCTAAATATACAAAAATAACCTGAATGAGTAATTAGGATAGTTGAAGGAGACCACCACCACCTTTTCCTCAGAGATTGATCAGATAAAATCAAGATAAGCAATTCTCAACAAATGTTTAGATGTTTTTAAAAAAATTAACTATTAATACACCTTTCTTTGAAGCTTTAGAACAGATGTCCACATCTCCAAAATTCATGAAGGATATTTTAACATGAAAATGAAGCTAGGGGAATTTGAAAATGTGGCATTAATTGAAAAGTATATTGTTATAATAAGGAAAGAAACTTCTAGAAAAACTTAAAGACACATGGAGTTTCTCTATTCTTATAACTATTGGAGATAAATTTTATGGTAGGGATTTATGTGATTTGGGATCTAATATTAAACTCATACCATTTTTTATCTTTTAATGACTACATATTAGAGAGGTTTAACCTACTTTTGTTACTCTTCAGTAAGCTGATAGATCTTTCACTTACCTTAGAGGATTAATAGAAGATGTGTTGATTAAAGTTGATAAATTCATTTTCCTGGTTGATTTTATTGTTCAAGATATGGAAGAATATAAGAAAACACTTTTCATTTTAGGAAGACCATTTTTTAACCACTAAAAAAGCAATGATTGATGTACAAAAAGGTGAATTGACTATAAGGGTTCAAAATTAGAAATTTAAAATTGATGTACTTAAAACTATAAATTCTCTCAAGAGAAGAATAAAGATTGCTTCATGTTTTTCTTTTTAAGTAGGGGCTTCATGATTTTATTTGCTTCATGGTGGATTTAGAAGATGTTATAATAAAGAATCTTAAGGAAGAATTGTTAGAAGGGAAGTTATCGAAAGATGAAAAAGTCGAAGAGAATAAAGGAATGTCAAGAGTGTTGCGTATCTATTTTCAGAAATAGAATTTTGATGATTGCAAAAACTTTTATTTTACTTCAACTGCCTTGCCTACTAACATTTCAGGTCCACATGATCAAGATTGCAATTTGAACCAGCTCAATATTGGGTAGATTAGGTCTGAGTCAGTTTGTAATGTATTTTTTCCTTTTCTTGAGTCAATTGTAATCTTTGTGGCGCCTGATGCTAAGTAATCCTGCACACACACACTTAAGTAACTTTTTCTATCTAAATTAGAGTTTTTTTATTTTTGCTCACTCGTCCGGGATGATCCCAAAATCTTCCTGGACTATTTGTAAAAAATAGAAACCATAATTAGGGCATCCTGGTTAAGGCAGCAGTCATTAAGCATGTCGTCCTAGATGATTTTTATATCATCCTGGACGATAGGCTCAAATCAGAAAGAATCAGCCGCCAGAACAATTTAGGTAGCTTTATTTTTTAATTATCATCTAGGACATCGGCCTGGATGATGAAGTATAATTATGCCTAAATTGATCTGGAGATTAAGGAAAGTAATTAAGGTTGATTGACACGATCATATCGTCCTAGACGATTGCAAGATCGGCCCGAACGATCAGTTCAAAAAACTTGATTTCTCTTGGACGACCAACGTCTGTTCAGAGCGATGTTCTTGACGATTTGGGCAGATTTTGAACTAATTGGCTAGGACGATCAAGAGATCGGCCTAGACGATAAAGCCATTTTATTTTTGTCTAGACTCCCATTCAGAGCGATGGTATGGATGATATTCCATATTTGAACTAATCTTACAGGACGATATATTATCATCCTGGATGATATGAATATAAATCTTCTAATCTTCCTAAGTCGTCTGAGCTGATTGAGCTTAATTTGTACTGATCGTACTGGACGATAAAGTTGGTTCTTCAAACTCTATTTAAAGGACCCGTGTTTTCTCAAGTCCAAGCATCTTTTACTGCTATCTTGACCTAAGAGAGCCAAAAGGAGAGGGAGAGCGAGGGAGAAACTTGTGAGGGGGAGTTTGTGAGAGGGTTCACAAGGGTTGCTCCCAACAAGGTTCCAAGTCGTCTTCTCCGATCATCATCCCTTGTCCTTAGGGGGTTCTAGGGAGGTCTACTTCAGCAAGTAGTCTAGGTCCTCTGCCTGCTTCAGGAGGAAGTAAAAGGAGTCGATTCTCTGCCGTACCGGGGTTGGTGGAAAGGAGTGTTTTTATAAGGGCTTCTCCACCTAGCTGTGAGGGCTAAAGGAGAGACTCAAGTTAGTGAAATACTCAGAGGGTGGCTCCGAGGAGTGGATGTAGATCAAGGTTTAACCAAACCACTATAAATTTGTTGTGTTCTTTCTTTGTTTTTTACTTACGCATTTAATTTCCGCACTCTGGTGTTATTGTGGAGAATTGTGTTTTGATTTAAGATTCATGATTTGTTTGAAAAGTTTTTAAAATACGAATTCACCGCCTCTTTATTAGCCTCGTGACTAGTTCATATGGGCTTAACATCTCTAATGAACTTTGAAGTAGTATCAGAGCGGGATTCATAAAAAACAAGTTTTTAAAAGATTTTGAATTTTGATCCATGACTAATTTTGGTAATCGTAATACTGTGAAAGGGTATTCCATTACCCGACCACCTTTGTTTGATAATATTCCATTTGATTTTTGGAAAACTTCTATGTCTACATTTTTGCAATCTAAGAAAGTAATTTACAATGCAAATATTTTAGCTTTTAATAATTTTAATAATATATTAGATACTAAGGAGAGAGAAAGATATATGTAATTGATTTCAGTGATCTTAGCACCCTAAATAAAAATAAAGTTTTTTATTTTTATTGACGTATCAGTAAAATTGAAGTTAAATAGGTCTTATAAAAAATGAAGGATGGAAAAGTTGTTGGACCTAATGATATTCCAATAGAGGTTTGGAAATGCTTAGGACCTGAAGGAATTTCTTGGCTTACTAAACTTTGTAATTTTATTTTGAATATTAAAAGGTGCTAGATGAGTGGAGAATGAGTGTGTTGATTCCTACTTTTAGGAATAAAGGTGTTGCACAAGATTGTGCGAATTAAAGAGGAATTAAGTAATGTGACATACTTTAAAACTATGGGAGAGAGTTATGGAGCATAGGTTGTGGCATGACACTAATATTTCCCAAAATTAATTAGGGCTCATGCTAGGTAGGTATACTATGGAAGCCATACATTTATTGAGAGGTTTGATAGAAAAGTATAGAGGGAATAAGGACGATCTACATATGATTTTTATTGATTTAGTGAAGGCATATTATAAAGATCTAAGAGAAATGCTATGGAGAGTTCTATATAAAAAAAGGGGTTAATAATACTTATATTCAAGTCATTAAGGATATGCAAGCAAGAGTTGTTACTTGTATTCAAGCACAAAATGGTTTGACCAAGTATTTTCCTATTTCTGTTGGATTACATCAAGGATCAGTCTTAAACCCATATCTTTTTTGCTTTAGTCATGGATGTTCTCACTAGACATTTACAAGAGGTTGTACCTTGGTGTATGCATTTTACCGATGATATTCCTCTTATTGATAAGACTCGAAAGGGAGTTGAAGGTGAACTTGAATTATGGAGGTCAACCTTAGAGTCTAAAGGCTTTCGTTTGAGTATATCTAAAACTAAATAGATGGAGTATAATTTTAGTAATAATATATCTAGTAGAGGGATTTTGACTTTAGGCGATCAAGTAATTAATAAGGGCATAAATTTTAGATATCATGGTCCTATTACTCAGAGTGATGGTGAAATAGATGGGGATATTATTAGTACAGTTCATGTAGGATGAATGAACTGGAGGAATGCATTGGGCTTATTATGTGATACAAATATCCCTTTCAAACTTAAGGGAAAATTCTATAAGATGGTAGTATGACCTGCAATGCTTTATGGTGCCGAATCTTGACCATTTAAAAAGAAGCATAATATTAAATATTATAGAGATGAGGATGCTTAGGTGGATAAGTTGCTTTACTCTTAAAAATAAGATACAAAATGTGCATATACATGAAAATTTAGGAGTAGCTCAAGTGGAAGATAAGATTAGAGAGAGTTACCATAGATGACTTTGTCACATATATTGGTGGCCTTGCAATGACCATGTTAGGAAAGTAGAAGTATTAGATTTCACTTATATTAAGAAAGGTAGAGGTAGACCTAGAAAGACTTGGTTAGAAAATATTAAAAATGAACTTTCTTTGTTAGATTTAGATGAGAATTTGACCCTTATCATGACACAATGCATAAAAAGGATTCAAGTAGTTGACCCTAAATAGTGAGACAAAGGCTTGTTGTTGTTGTGTATTCATTATCTTTATCTAATTTTATTTAAGTTATTGCATACCACAATACCAAATTTTATTGAGTAGGATAATTATTGTAATTTTATTAAATAGTACTAGTATTTACATGTAAGCATTTCTTCCTTGTGAGAATGATATTATACTCTATCACTATATTACTTGATTTAATAAATATTTTTACGTATATTAAGTGGGTTTTTTATTTTTTAAATAAAAAAATCTATGCATTATTTAGGATTGATCAAGCTCTAAATCATTTCATAATTTTATAGGTTACTCTACAGAAACCATAACCTCCTTTATAATTTACTTTAAGGGGGCACTAAGGAAATAAACTTAAAAATACATAATTTTACTTAAGTGATAAAATTCTCAAAATAAAAGAATTGAAAAAAAAATTATTTATAGTAAATATAGCAGCAGGTTCAAGCATCGTGGTGCTTGATAAAGTGGCAGTGAAGTGGCATAAAATGAACTAGTCATTGGTGATGTAATGTTGACTCTGCTGCGGTGCTAAATGGCTTGGTAGGGTTAATGATTAAAATAGCTCATCTTTTGGCTAACTCAGCATAATTTTTCAAATAGGCAAATGCTCCACCGTGAGACTCCAAAATTTGAGCACTATGCCACTTTAATATGAATTTTTGCACTAAGGTGTTGCATGACTCAAAGCTCACTTTTTTTAGGCTTTAAAGCTGTAGTGCTGAATTTTGGCATAGCCACGCCATGTAATATTGAGAAACTCACATTGGGATCTCGGCGGTGCTATTAAATAGGTACCCAAAAATGCAACGTCTTAATCTAGTGTCGGGGTACTATAAAATCGTACATTGTAAATAGGGAAACCAATGCTGCAATGTCTTATTCTAGTGATGGGGTACTATAAAATCATACGTTGTGGTGCTTCTGATGATAGAACTGAGAGGTTGTTTAACACTTGTAGATTTTTACCTTCTCATGAACATTTCCTTCAATAACACCACTAAAACAATATATTTTCATGAAATTTAAACACAATAAATAATATATAATTTACAGTTAATAAATTTTCCTCAACTTAAGCTCTTACTTGTTCTTAAACAACAATAAAAATCAATAACTGATCACTTAATAGCTAAATAAAAATTAATATTTGAAAATTATTAAAACCTGAGATAATATATTATGGTCTAGAAGAAATTTGGAAAGATCAAAGTTATAATTCTAATTAAAAAATGTCATAGCAATTATCCCAATCAATCAACCTTGCTATTGCTTGTGTTGAATCTATCCATTATGTAAGTAAGTGTAAAATTGACTTGTAAATTTAGAAATGAATAATTTAACTTAGAGATTAGTTGTGCTTCTATTTAAATTGTAAGTTTATAAGTTCACTATTATATATACTAGTTCACTTGTCTATTTTTCTTTAAGTATTAGGATGCATTTGAACTTAAAATAATAATAATAATAATAATAATAATAATAATAATAATAAGAAGGATGCATTTGAACTTAAGCTTTAATTGATACTAATTTTTGAATATATTAATATTTCATCTTTTTCACATTACTCTTTATGAAATTTTTATAAATTTCATTCTTTCATGCTTTGTCAAGTACATATTATATAATTTTGGATATCAAATTTTCTTTCAATCCTTCTACAACCCGAATTGATTTAATGTAAGGCTTCTATAAGATCACTAATTCTATTTTTAAGTTATCATGATCTTCCTAATTTAAGCTACCCACATCTTTTCCTTAAACTTAATTATTCATTTTTCAATTCGGTTATAAATGCTTTAATATATAGTTTCAAAATTCAAATTAAGTCAATAACTTAGTTTATCTATATTAATTAATTATTAAGCTTTTCAAATTATGAATGATTATGAATTATTTATTCAAACTATCATTTAAGATTTTCTTACTATCCTAATTTTATAAAATTTTAACATTAAATCCATAGTTCATCGTTTTTTATAGGATTGATCAAAAATTTTATGAGAGGTTCTTTTTAGTGTAAATCTTTCATGTTATAAATATGATGGCAAGATTAATTTCATAAACAATCATTTTATGAATTATTTCACTCATCATTGTGTTCCTAGGCCATTATTTTGCTTGAATTCGATCAAGTTGAACATGGAAGGCATTTTCCTTGGTAATCTTGGTGCTCTTAGCACATTGGCTCAATTAGTTTTGTGATTAATTGGTTGGTGTTTGAGCAATTTCTATCCCAATTGAGATACTTCAGACTCAATTCATGAAAGATGTCATGTTAATAGGCCATTGTTCTTGTCATTGGTGTTCGAGTCAATTGTATCAAAGCATCTCAAAATTGAGCTTCTATCATCCTTAACTTCTTAACACATTGAAGGGTTGTTCAAGATGTCATTTTCCACCTCAACCAATGCACAAAAGTGACTTTATGGTAGGAAAAGAAGTCAAAACTGAAACTCAAGTAAGCCTAAGACCAACAATTTTGATAATTCAAATGACCTCTTTACCTACCTTATTCATACCATGGCTCATACTAAATGAAATAAACCATGGCACACTTGGAGCCTTGTCATGCTCATGGCTCTCAGCATGAAGTTTAAAGAAGGATCACCAATAGCACAATCTTACAACTACTAGTCTTCCATTATCGAACTCTAATAGTGGATAAACTATAATAATCTTGTAAAGGCTTCATTTTTCTTACTCAATCTCCCAAAACATTGAATAAAGCATTATATACAATGAAAGTGATCATGAAATCTAGTTTGATTTAAAGGATGGTTTCCATGCACTAATGCTATCACTTCTATGTCAAGGAAGTCATATATGATTGTAAAAAAGATCGAAAATATGACCAAGCTCAAAGTCCTATAGGATGACTGAAGTGTATTATGTTAAAATCTAAAATACATATGTGGCGCAATAAAAATTGTCTTATAATTCCAACAAATTCCAAAATCTAAGAAACTCCTTGTGAGACATAATGAAATCCATGTTGTTGTTTGAGGGCATATCTTACTCATGGATCCATTTCCTACCATCAAGAAAGCTCAATATATCATTCTCAAGGATTAAAAACAATAAGGAATATCAAATGAAAGTAAACAACTAGTCAAAGCCTTAGCCTTTGCTTTGAATAGAAACTCACAAAGTTTGAGAGGAATTGTGCACGAAAATATCCTCATTTGAAGTTTGAGAATTGTGGTGAAATTCTATACTTATCTAAAATAAGCTAAGTGTATCTGATCAAATATGACTTTACCACTGCAATTGTAACACTATTTATGTCAATTGAATGCTAAAAAAAACTCAAGAGATAACAAACCCGATCAATAAGATTGTAAGAATTTCTTCTTCAAAGCCAATCATGTAGATATTTTCATGCCAGCGCCGATGATTAGACTCATTGATGCATCACAAATCAGATACTTGTTTATACATCACCAAATTCATCATTTTCGTTGACATACTTCTTACTTAAGTGAAAGATCTTCGAATTGATAATGGATTTTAATTTATAATGAGAAATTTTTATATCGTCCATGAAACTTCTTGTTTCTTCACTCTATAATAAAATTGAATAGCTGAAAGAAAATATAGTCACCTGCTCAAGGTAGCCCAAGCTTTATCATCCCTAGTCAAACTTCTTAAGAAATTTTGGGCGGCACCATCTTAATTGCTATGTACATGATTAATCTGTCTCCCACTCCATTCTTTTATCATTTGTGAATGTTTCCCGCCATTTGAGCTTCATCTAAGTGAACCAGTAAGATCCAAGCATTAGCGAACTTCTAAATGAACGACCCTTTAACCAAAACTCAAATCCCTTTGGGCATCTTAGCCTATAGGACTAAGTTGTATGACCCGCCCGCCATTTGCGCTTCTTCTAAGTGAAGCAGTAAGATCCACGCAGTTTGGCTGCATTTGTTTTGGCTCAAGACATTACCAATATAGCCAAAATTTGATCCCAGGCAACCAAGTTTCGTAGCTTGGGTTGCCCTTATGCTAAAAGTGGTTCTTTCTGTAGTACAATCTTTTAAAAAATTAAAATCTTTTTTTCATAAATGTCATTTTCATGAAGATATTTGTCTCTTCTAAACTTCCATAGCATGCTCTTCTGGAATGCCTCCTACTTCATTAGCATATGATGATGGAAGCTTCACATTACTTGCTCCTTACAACAGTGAAGTGTTTTAATCTAACCATCTCCCTGAATAAGAATTCCTCCATTTCAATAATAAAACTTCATCGCAAGACATTTCTTGCGACGTTTATACCCTCTAATCAACCCGTTCCAGCAATTTACATCAACCATTAAGCCTCTATTGTCACAGAAATTCCTTAAGAAAAATTTATTTTCTACTTCACTTCCTTATATCATCAAGAAGTAAATCAAAACAGTTATCATGAATTTCCAAACATGAATATCACACAATATACTGTCCTGAACTAGCCATATATCCTATTACTATCAGGATCTAGAAATGAAATAAAGAGCACATCATGAAAAAGATTCACATTACAGTCAGGAACTAGCCTAGATGGTTACCTTCTTCAAGAAAAAACCTTACTCGAACACCTTTCGTTTGTCCTTTCAATACAGAAAAACTACAATAGACTTGGAAAAGAATAAGTTTATCTATGAATGACCTGGAAAATTGAAACAACATGCCAAATACTAAAGCTTCGTTTGAGATGATCTTTTTTTTTTTTACTTTTTAAAATAGCTTTTTAGTACAAATATTAAAAGTTTTTACTAGAAAGGTACTTTAAGAAGCCTAATTCTCGCAATAGATGCTTTGTGAAGTGTGAACGATAGCCGAGTCAAAAGTTTATGCAGAGGGGGAAAAAACAAGATTTGTGTCGTATTCAGTAATCAAAAGAGCCTCGTATTTATAATAAAGGAAGGAATACAGCATCTTAGAAGTTATCCTAATATCAGAAAAATAACTTGAACTATTATGGCTTGCAGTCCCAAGTGGGATGAAAGGAAGAACAGAAGGTAGAATATAAATGATTACAGTGATTGGACATGTCGAAGCTGGTGAGTCCTGCGTCGGCGTGGCTTAGCATAGCCTGGACGGCAGCGCTGCTGTCAATGGTGCCCCATCCGCCGCTGGTCTGCCACATCCCATTAATAATTCGGCATATCACCAGCGAATCATTTCCGTTCTTCAGAGTCACCACCCGTGCGTTCTTCTCCTCCGTCGTACTCACGCACCTGGCTGACCGCAACGCCCAATGACACCTTAACCACCCGGTGGCCGGCGAAGACGAAGACAATAGCTTGCGGCAGAAGAAGAGGCAAGAAGACATCACTGCTGCTGCTGCGAAGGAGTTCCAGTAAACTGAGAAAGTTCAAGAAGGGGAAATTGGTGTGAAGTCGAAGAGGAACAATTAGAAAAGGGTTATGCAACTTTTTTTCGGAGAATGAATTATTATAATAAGTATGGAGACGGTTAATCCCAACCGCTTCAAAAGGCGATAACTGCGCCAAAGGCGCTTATCGCTCAACGAAAAAAAAAAAAAAAAAGGAAGTTCATAATTATTTTTAAAGGGAAGACAATATTTTAAAGACCAAAAAAAGAAAAGAATGACATGATATATTTTATATTAAGATGACACTAATTTTATTACAATTATTTTATTTTTATTTATTATATCTAAATTTTAGATAATATAATTAAATATAAAAGATATAGAGTTTAATTTTTTGACATTTACATTTTTTA
>NW_021318595.1:12925336-12936198 GCF_001605985.2 Dendrobium catenatum
GCTAATTTCCCGCAAAATTATCCCGCAGAATTTTCCGGAGGCTTTCCGACTGCTTTCCGACGGCGTACCGGCGGCTTTACATAACTAGTTTATTTTAATAATCAATTAAAATAAAAATTTAAATTAATAATGTTTAATTATAATATTCAGAATTTTTTAATATAAATAAAAAAATACTTAGTTTTAACAGTTTTGCAGAAACGGCGCATTGGTCAGGGGGCGGGCAGCGGGAGAGGAGGTCCACGGTTCGAAACTCAGCGAAGACAGCGCGGGAGCGGGCTCGTTGGCGCACTCGGGCTCGCCTGGCTCACGCGAGCGCGGTCCGACGCGGTCTGGTCCGGCGCGACTCAAAGCCTGGCGCGACCGCCCGCCGGAGCGGGTTGCTGGCGTGCCGCCGGAGCCGCCGGGGAGCGGTTTCAGCGGGAGCGGCCGGTTCTGTTTTTTTTTTTTTTTTAATTTCCACCGGCGGTTTTTGACTGCCGGCAAACCGCCGGTTTTTTTTTGCCGCCGGAAAACGCCGTCGGAAAGTATTTTCCTACGCCGTTTTTTCCGGCGGCTCGAAAGCCGCCGGAAAATTGAAAAACCGCCGGAAATTGCTCAAATTCCGCCGGAAAAAGCCGCCGGAAGTGGGTGATTTTCCTGTAGTGCGACTCCGAATCCGACTTCGCTCCCTCGACAGTGTTCCTCAGTCGAATTGGAAGTAGCGACGGGCGTCACTCGTTGTGAAGCTCGTCTAAAGCTATCCGACCTGCCTTCTCACTCTATCTCTGTCGAATCCATTAACTCCTCTCTTTCATACCCGCCCTTCACCACTCGACCTAACTCGCAAACCACCTCTTTAAGCCAAGATCCTCCTACCCATAGTCGAACCTGAACCCAAATCCTTTGCCCTAGCTGCCATCTCATTACAGTAAAATCACTCATTACCAGCGGTTTGTTCCGGCGGGTAGCATTAAATTTTTGACGATTTTGTAAACCACCGACGACTTTTCAGTGGTTCATATGCCGTCGGTAAAAACCGCGTATGAAACCTTTTCCTACGATTTTCTTCACCGGCAGTTTTCAGGTGATTTATACCGCCGGCTAAGTTCTGACAGTCAGAACGTCGGTGACCGTCGATTTTGTTATTGTTGACCTCAACAACCAACCCAGGAATCTTGAATTTGATAAAGAGAATTCAGTTTGAATGTGGATTTCCTTGGATTTTATTATGCACTGGTGGAAGAAGCAATCAAATGGGGAACGGCAAGCTTATATTAATAGAGTTGTTTTGTACAAAAACATTTCTCTTCTATCTATAGTTGGCCATGGTGGTATAAGAAATACAACTCTCTTACAACATGTTTATGAAGATGAAATGACAAATAAATTTGATCTTAAAATGTGGGTTTGTGTTTCCAACAACTTTGATTTGAAAAAAAAAGTCATTGCGTATATGCTGGAATTTCTTAAGGAGGAGAAGCCTCGTTTGGCAACACTTGAGGCACTTCAAGATAGTCTTCGGGCTAAGATCATGTCCAAAAAGTTCTTACTTGTGCCGGATGGCATTTCGGAGGATGATGAGAAACAAGATAAAAAAAAATAAATGAGAAAATGCGCTCGACCCTCTGTCTTTTGAAAGTTTGGAAAGTGAAATTTTGGTAACAACTCGAACGGACTCGGTTGTACTAATGTTTGCAAAGGTAATCAAAAAGAGGAAGAGGAAATAGTTAAATGAACAAGCTTAGAGAAAGATGAGTGATTGCAGGTCCTCAACTCTCATGCATTTGCGGGTGTAAAGAACCCTTTATGATGATCATAAATTTTTTTTATTCTTTTTCTTGGAGAGATAGTTACAAAAAAAAAAAAAAAAAAAGAGAAGGCTCTTAAAATCTCCATTAGCAGCTAAAGTCATTGGTGGTGTTCTGAAGGACAAATTGAATGAAAGGCATTGGAAGGCAGCTCTAGAAAGCAACTTATTTGAGTCAGAATTCTATCAATTCCATTTTAAGACTAAGCTATAAAGTTCTGCAAAATTATTTCACATTTTTGTTGTATGTTTCACAAGATCATACGTTTGATAAAGATAATTTAGTCTGAATGTGGACTGCATTGGGTGTCGCTCAGCCATCTCAAGGAATGACTATGGAGCATATCGGGGAAGGAATGCAATAAACTTGCGAATAATGAAGAGTCGTCTCTCAAAATTCTTGAGACTATTTGAAACTTGCCCGTTCAAACTCCAAAATCCACACAAAAAAGGGAGAATTGGGAAGTTTAAATATTGAGAAGGTCGAGATGGAAGATTGCAGTAAATGGGAAACTCTTCCTCCTTTCGGACAACTTCGTTGCCTCAAGTCACTAAGATCTGTTAACATGCCAACAGTAAAAGGGCTCGAAGGAGAAACGAGAATGATAAATGGCAAACTAGAGATGTTGCATATTCTCGAATTAGAAATATCAAATGATTGGTTCGAGGCGAGAATAACTACTGAAGATGGATGTTTATTCCCTCGCTCAACTAAGCAGGACCCATTTTATTGCCGGAAGTCAAAAGACAATTCATATTTTATTTCCCTCAAGATGTTAACGGGTATTTGGCTATCCAAATATTTCATCTCTCATCTAGCTGATGAAATAGCAAGACTTGGGGCATCTCCAACCGAAAATGACATTTTTCACTCCAAAATGCAGGGAAATAAAAAAATGTCGTTTTTCTTCTCCAATCCAACGCCATTTTGACGTTAAAACAGTCGTTTTCTTTCGCGCCTTTCTTCCCTAGCTGTTCGGTAGAGAGAAAAAATTGGCGCAGATGAACAGTGCAACGACAATATTGGCGTCGCACTGTTCATCCGCGATCAAATGGCGTCAAAAATGGCGATCGGTTGGAGCAAAGCAAGAACCGCAAACACTTGTTTGCCGTTCGGTTGGAGATGCCCTAAGGCATCTAATAAATACAAGCTACTCCAATTTGATTTCTCTTGGCAGACATGGAGAAGTGAAGGTTATTAATAATGGCCATTTCATGCTTAGCAATTTCATTGTAAGGGATTCATTGGTGCTGCTAATAGATGCTTTGAAAAGCGTCTCCTTCTTAAGAAGATTTATTACCATAGTTAATAATGATAAAGCTTAGACATCATTATTAATTTAGTAAAAAAAATTTAATTTAATTTGACAAAATTAAGAAGATCAGCCAGCTGAAGTCAAACAAGGAAAAGCCCAATCAAATTAAATGGATACATCAGACTGTCCAAGCTCTGAAAAAAAAATCTCTGCCGAATCCCGGATATCCGGTTGAATGGAAACCTCGGACATACGTTTCACCTCGTTTTGGATGAAGCCTTCATCGTTAAATAGAAATGAAACGAGCTCTTCAATGGGTTCCCACGAATTAAGCTCCTGCATACAGTATTCCCTTCGAGCTTTCCTCTGTTGATAGTTTCCAAACTCCATGCCCTAAAGCCGACGTCCAAACCATTCCTATCTCTCCCGATTTTGGCTCCTCTACCCTTCTGCCTTTACCTCTTCTTGCGATAGACTTCCTAAATCACCATCAGATCTCACGCCAAAAGCTCCCTCCCGTCAGACTTCAACCTCTTCCCGTCGACCACCCAAGCCCACGTCGAGCTCCACTTCCTAGTCTTCAGACACCCTCACACCCCGTCACAGTAACCCACCTTCCCCCTCCTTTTATGGGACATCAGTAGTTGCAGAGTTCTTACATAAATTTTAAACTCATTTTTTTATTTATTATTTATTTATTACGAGAAATTGCAACTGCAAGTATTTTTTTTACTTGACATGTCTTCTCGCTCTGTTTCATGTGAGAATCTGCAGTTCTTTCTTTTTTATAAAAAAAAAAAGTATACAACAGTTCTTTTTCCTGTTTCGAGGAAGGGGAGATGGGGTCTAACATGGATTTGTTTATTTTTATTTTATTTTATCAGATATTTCATGTGATTTACTTATTTTCATGCTTGTTAGAGACAAATAAAGGACGATCTAATAAAGAGATGAATATTTCTGTAGTATTCTTAAGCTTTAAAAAAAATTAAAATAAAATAGTGAGCACGTTTTGTTTTTTTTTTTTTTACATTCAAACCATAAAGACGCTTTATCTTTATATCACTTCAAACAACAAAACAATCCACCTCTCTCTCTATCTCTAAGTCACCGTAGACCACTTTTTTTTTTCTCTTCTATGTTAACAAATCTGTAGCCTTAGTTGAACTTTGCTTCTTATCATTCAAAGTTAAATGGTAAAGCCACTTGATTACCTTGAGGGGCCCACTAATCCTTCCAAAGAATAAAGTTAGATTCCTTTTATTTATTTTTGTTCTAACATATCTCTATTTTGGAATTTTATTAGTTCATTTTCTTTGTTTATGCCTTTATTATATGCGGTAGTTATTAAGATTATTGTTTTAATTATTTGTGAGATAGTTAGCAAGTTAGTACATTTTTAGCCACTTGTACCATAGCTATTATGTTAATTGTTTAACTGCATGCATACTGTAAATATTAAAAAAAAAACTTTTTTTAAAGTTATTTTCATTAACTGTTAAGTGTTACAGTTAGTTAAATTAATTTTATTAACCATTTATATTATAGTTAATTAAATTATTTTACTAATTGTTCGTATAATAGTTAGTCAAATTAATTTCTTTAACTATTTAATATTATGGTTAATTAAATTATTTTCACCAACTGTTAGTCTTATAGTTAATTAGACTAATTTTGTTAACTACTTATATCATAGTTAATTAATTATTCTTTTTACTAACTATTAGTATTATGGTTAGTAAAATTAATTTCATTAACTATTTGTACTATAGTTATCAAAATTATTTTTTCTAACTATTAGTATTATAGTTAGTTAAATTAATTTTATTAACTATTTATAGTATAGTTAACTAAATTAATTTTATTAACTATTAGTTTCATAGTTAATTAATTTCTCTTGCCACTCGTCGTCACAACCAATGTTTCAAAGGTATCAAATTCCTAAACTCAAAACCTTAAGCTCGATAGCCCATTTCGGAGTTTGTGGCGCACCGGAAAACTACCCATACACCCCTTTATTGCGCGTGATGGGATGGGACCCCGGTGCTGCGCCTACGACGAGAAGGGTAATCACCTTAAGGTCCATTTCGGCGTCTGCGGCGCACCGAAAAACCTCATATACACGCCTTTATTGCACTTGGTGGGATGGGACCCCAGTACCGTGCCTACGGCGAAACAGAGTTATTTATAAGTACCTCGAGCGAGGGGAAAGCAAACTGTGTTTTTTTTTTATAAAATTTTTATTTTTATGCAGGTGCACTCTAAGACACCATACATGCCTTTATTGCGTGTGGTGGGAAGAAAGTACAAGGCCGTGGTGTCCTTGTCCGAGGGCACCTACCATACACACTTTTATTGCGCGTGGTGGGAAGGCTAGTCTCCCAAATTTCTCCTAAATGGGGGAGCCGCTGGGAGGCTGCCTAAATTTTGACTGAAGATTCAAGGACTTGGACATAATTTGGACAAATTGAACTTGAACTCAGACTAGAACTTGTACTTGGACTTGAACATGGACAAATTACAAAATGACATAAAAAAATATGAACATGCATTTAACTCAAAATGATTTAAAAAAAAAATAAAAAAATGAATTTGGACTTGAAACAAATGATAACAAAATGAGCTTGAGCATGGACTTAAATGAACAAAATATATATGTAACCAAGTTCAAGACAATGGAGCTTGAACTAAGCATAGAGAAGCTTTGAATGAAACCATGATCTGCATATATTTTAATGAGTCATAACTCAAGTACAAGTGAGCATGTATAAGCATGACTCATTTGCAACAATCAATAATGAATTGAGTGTAAGCTTGAACCGAATGCAAAAGACTCAATCATGAATAAATAAACATAAGCAATTGAGCCCTCACTTGATGAATGCATAAATGAAATGCAAGCGAATGCATATGAATTTTGTGAACCAAGGGATTTGAAAGTATGACTCAATAATAGTGAGGACACCGCATAATTTCATTGAATTATGTAATTTGCACATAAGCAACGTACAATGAAATTCAATAACTTGAAGTATTTAAATGCTCACAAACAAATACATGAACAAATACTACAAATCATACAAGGATAATAATGATGCCACTTGTATCAATCATGTAAGAAAGTCCGTAAGTACTCATTATGAACGAAGTATCAATACAACTTCCTTGAGTATATCAATTGATGAAGTTGAAGGAAGACACAACAATACATTTGCAACCAATAATGCAAGATTTCAATAAAGTGGCAAGGAGTTGTCACTTCGATGGAAATGCAAACTCCCTCAAGTTGTTGTATAAGACTCTTCTTATACACAATACACTATCTACAGACCAATGTACAAGAACTATGATAAATGCAAAAGCCCTTATATAAAATAAAAGATCTGTAATACATACAATCTCTCTATGGATATAGATGTTTATACAACGTTCTATATCTGGGTAAATACATAAAGACTTTAGTAAATGCAGTATCCTGAGGTCAACTTTAGCCTATGAATAAATACATCTACCTTCCTATGAGCAATAATATCGGATGTACTGAAAGGATCAAAGACCACGAACAAGTGTCATACAACAAATGCAAGCTTGTACAAATCACTGTAAGAAATTTATTGTACATAAAGTACACTACCTGCAAGCAAATGTTGAAAAGAATATGACAAAGACAGACTTCTATGAGCCATCATGAAGGACTCGTCGAATGACTAAAATACCCTCGCATAAGTGCACTGTAATTTGTATACACATAGGTACACTAAAAGGGGTAAAAGCAATCATAGAACCCGCATGGGCCCCGACGAGCATGTTATTGGTACACACGTGACGTCTAGGGATGTTGTACGGGTTACTAAATTTGAACCCGATCCTCCTAAGCAGGTAAAAAGGAATAGACAGGGTATAATTATAAAATGCCCCCAAACACCCGCATGGGCCCTGGCGAGCGTGTTATTGGTATACACGTGACGCTAGGGATACTGCACGGGTCAATAAGTGAATTCAAGTTCGAACCCAATCCTTCTATACGGGTCAATAGAAGTCGACAGGGTTCGAACAATCCAACAAGTACGGTGATGGTGACTGATATATTTGTTTTAATACATTCATATTAGGCCTTCAAAGGTCTATAACAATATGAATTTACTAATAAGGGCATAAAACATACAAAATCCAATCTTCTATCGATAATTTGATAGAGTTGACAAGATTCAATCAGCAAAAGTGGAATGACTCCGAACACCCCGATGATGGCTGTGTTGAAGAAAATATCAACCGGAGGGGTTTACAAATATTTTTCAAATGCTGTACCCAAAATCCAAGAAAATCCAAAAAATCTCAAAATCCCAAAACTCAAGTATTTAAAACTAAAATCAAATCATCAAACACTTAAAGCAAAATCCATCCACCCTCCGCAACATTTTGTCAGGGTGGACAAATCAAAATTTACTTCAGCTTGCAAAAAGCTAATGCTTAGTCGAAAATATAACTAGGATTCATTCTCAAACAATCCCCTGCTAGTAAGGACGTGGTACGTGTCCTCTAACCGGTGGTTTTGCCGCCAAATGGCACCGCAGGATAAACAGTTATGACCCGAGGCCCTCTGAACCGAGTGGTTTTGCCACCAAATTGCACCACGAAATATCAGTTATGGCAAAAGCCAACACGCTCTTTAGTGGTATCAAATCCTTGAGATATGAATCAATAGGATATGATCGATATGGCACAAAGCCCTCTGTTAGCTAAGGTGGATTTAAATTTGTTCCCTTAGACAAACATTCACCCCAGGTCTACAAGGTACCTTTGGACGAAGTAACCCATGGCTGTCGATAAGGATCCTTCTGTCAGGTTGGGTCGACTACCTCCTTTGACTAAGTAGACCAGGGACCACGATGGCTCGGGATGACAGAACAATGGGATCTTGATCGGGTCCATCATCCATTCCCCCACCATCCGCTTTAAGTGCAAGATGGTGAAATTTCTAATTTAAATATCAAAATTCCAATTTCAACATTCCTTAAGCCCATTGCTGCTACTATATGCCAGATAACACGTATTCTCTATGTATCTGATTGACGACTAGCCTTAATCGAAAGTTCTCTCTCGTGATTGGGAGGGGTAATTAACTATAGGGGCTTGCGCCCTATAGGAAACCAGAACTCAGATCATAAAGTCCTCGCAAAATGAGGGCGAAATCTCTGGGTAGTGTCTTATCTACAAACCCATCTGCCTTCCAAAATTTACCCCGGAACTTATTATGTTAAAAGTCCCCCTCATCAAAATAAAAAGCACAATCATTACTTGGTAGGGAGGCTGGGGTCGAATTTTTGGAGCCCACAGTTATCAGCGGTGTATCGGCTGTTCAATCGTCGATATGTAATCGTTATTCTAACAGCGTAGGCCACCGGTGATGTACCGGCGATTTACAGGAGGTCAGAACCGATGGAATTGTCGACAGTGAGACTGCTGGCGTGGCGCCGGACACCGTCGGCAAACTACCGTTATTGCAGTTTTAGTAAACTTCCGGCCGCTATGGTTAGCCATCCGGTATCAAAGTTTTCGACGGCTAAACCTTCGGTTGGCTGCAGAAAACCTGTAGCATTTGAAAAACAAAATTGATAGCCTCCACTCTATTTACTGATTTTTATCCTAAACTTTAAACATACATATAAAATATATCAATTTTCACAAATATGGGCAACACGCCACTATAATCAATCATAATAATTATCAAAAATATATTCATCAAAATAAATCAACTTATAATAAGTTCATAACAAAATAGTAAGTCAAACAAAATAAGTTCATCATAAGTTTACACATAAGTTCATCAAACCATATAAACATATGAGAGCAATTCAGGGCAATTGAGCTTCTAGGTGAAGGCTTTGCTGCCAAAACAATGCTAAGTTGAGGCAATTAGGAAAGGAGGGGAAGAGAAGCTATGTGCCTAACAGATGTATTTACAAACCCATACACAATACAAGTAGCAAACATAGCTAGGCTGTCAAAAAACTCATTTTTCGTGTTTGACTTAATTAGCTCGAGTTCGATTAATTTTTATAAACTTAACTTTTTATTGAGCCAAACGAGACAGACCTTTGCAAGTTAACAAGCCAAAAACAAACAAAAGATTTTGGCTTCTTTGCCTTACAAACTAAGCCAATCAACACATCACCTCGTCCAAGTTCAACTCATTTACTCCTGTAAATATTTATAGCATCAACTCCTCTTATAACAAGTTTAATAATTACCAATAGACTATCTTTTAACATCAATACAAAGTTAACTTCCTCCATTTCATAATTACCAATAGCCTATCTTTCCCTCATCTAGGCACTTCACTAGTGCATCCATCTACTTCTCCATAGAATCGCCTATCCTTATAAACAACCATCCATCCATCTACTCCTACAGGTGAAAATTAAAACAAAAAAAAAAAAAACACGAACCTACACGGATGATAGATTCACGGAGGAGTTGGCGAGATCCTCGGCCTTGCTTTGATGTCAGAGCGGGGTCGAGATCTTCGGCCCGAGGGAGCTTGTCGGCGGCTGGAGGAGCGTCTAGATCTTATGAGAGGGCGGAGGAGACGAGGCGACTGTCGAAAGGGAGAAAGAGGACGTTTCTAGCAAATAAAATGGAAGGTTAGGGGCGTCTTATTTTAGGGCTTTTTCCAGCAGCGTTCCGGCAGTTAGGATCGTAAGAACAAAATCACATAATACCGGTGGTTTACACCACCGGTAATGCGCCGGTAATAACTAATGCTAGAAAAATAACCGGCAGTTATTTGACCATTGCTAATTCCGGTGGCGGTCATTTAAAAAATCACCAGTAAATACCTGCGGTCTAACCCCGGTTAAACCTGAAAGTTCGTTCAAAATGTTAAGCCCTATGAACTTAGTGAAATTACTAAACGACAAGAGGGGGGGGGGGGATTGTAAAAGTCTTTTTCTTAATAAAATTATCCCTAAACAAGAGTTCTAATTTTTTTGTTGTTTTTGAAATTTTAAAACAAAGATTTATGCAATTTTACTTTCACAAAATTTCACATGCAATAGATATGACAAATTTAAAATGCAAGCAAAAAGTAAACAACGATAAGGAAAGAACACACCAAGAATTTTATAGTGGTTCGGTCAAAATATGACCTACGTCCACTCCCCGGAGTCCTCCACTCTGGGATTTTCACTATCAAAATAGTTCTCCTTTTGCCCCCCTCGGCAAGGCGGAGAAGCCTGTACAAACCTCCCTTTCACCAACCCGGCGTGGCGGAATACCAAACTCTATTTTCGCCCTCTTGGCGACGGCAGAGAACCTTCTCGTTTTTCTCCCTCCTGGAGAAGGCAGAGAACCTCGAGGTAACGGATGTAGACGAGCCTTTCCCTTGGAGATCCTCCCTCAAATCCTTCTCGGCCCACAGGAGGAGCAGGATGCAGCAAGCTTAGAGCAACCGTGTGATCTCCCTCACACCTCTTCTCCCTCACAACGCTCACCTCCTCCTTCCTCTCTCAACCCTCAAGAATTTCTCTAGAGCTCTATCTCTTGGAATTCCTCTCTAACCACGTTCACCCCCTCTGTAAATCTTACTAAAAAAGAACTTGATTGATATCTAAAAAAGGCTCCAAAAACCTCTGAATTCAAAAGTAGCCGTTAATGTTCGTACAGTACGATTCAACATCGTACAGTACGATCTTCATAAACAGCCGTCGTCCTGGTACGAAGATGTACGAACAATTAAATAATAATTCGTACTGTACGATATAATATTGTACGGTACGATTCAACAAGATACTATTCGTACAGAATGATGGTCTGGA
>NW_021318595.1:12942135-13095392 GCF_001605985.2 Dendrobium catenatum
ATAAACTTCACGGCCTCGGTGTGAAACAAAGGTAGCAATCAATTAACTTTTAAAATATATTTAATTAAAATTCCTAATTTATTGATATTTAAAGTTTAACTCAAATCTCCCTTTTAAGCCTTAATAAACCCAGAACTTTAGACAACTTTGATTAATCACCCAATTTAGGATTTACCCCAGCCACATGACCTTTTACACACACTTTAGATGATGTGATAGGATAACCAACTCTAAATCTAGGTTAGGCTGGTGTTTACTTTACTACTGTGTGCCGGATTTTTTGTAGTTTTCACTGCATGCTGTTGATGAAATTGCTTTGATGTGTCTGTTTACTTTTCTGCACTCTGTGGATGGATTGATGTGTTTGGCGACTAGATTACCCTTAGGTTAGGTACGATCTGGATGTTCACATAGTTTTTTGCAGGTGGCCACGCTGATGCAGGGCAGTAAAAGGGGGCTAAATCAATAAAAAATTATTAATTATTATAAATGCTTGTACAAGTGCTTCAACTACTAAAGCCCCCAAATAATAAAAAGAGCGTGGCCAGTGTGTTTTACTTTCCTTTTTTCACATATATAACTGCTTGGGAATAACTTCTTATCATTTATTAACTGCTTAGGATAACCCTGCAGGTGAGTCTGGATTTTATTTTTGATATAAATGTAATTTGTATAATTGTCAAGTGTTGTGAAAGTTAATTTTGAGTTGGGATATATAGGTCCAAACCTTGGATTCCAAAGAGGAAAGGATGCCCATTTGGGAAGTATTCCTTTTTCCATTTGGAAATCCAGATTTGGATCACACTTCTCTTATACCCAAAGAGGAAAGAGTGGCCTTCCCCTTAAAAGGGAAGTGCCCTCTTATCCATTTGGGTAGTTCACCATGAAGAATCCAAGAAGTTTGAAGAAAAGGAGTACAGAGGAGAATAAGATTGAAGACTTGAAGATTGAGAGTATCTCACTCAAAATTACTTGCGTCATTACTAGGCCTAGAATCCGGGTTGTTGTCAGTGGTGCCCGGCCACTTTACTTTCTGCACAATTATGGTTTGTAATAAGCAAGACAACTTTGCCTATGGACATTTATTAATTGATTAATATTTGATGTGATGAGTTGATTGCCTTTAGGATTTCTTGGTTTTCCTAGTTTTTTGGCGATTATGTGCCGCTTTTGTTTTCGCCTGGATACGTGAGACTCGTGAGGGTGTGAAAGTTTTTTACTCATAACTTTAAAAGTTTAAAATTTGAGTGAGTCTAAACAACATAGAAATATAACGAATCTAGGGAATTAGCCAGGGATCGACCCCGGGGTCGCATACATATTTCTGCACTTCTTCTTTCCTTGTTTTAGACCCTTCCACGCCTGCGGGTAGAGTCCGGATAGTCTGACCTATGAGGACGAGGTGCCGGACCTGGGGAAGCCCAATCTTCTAAAAAATTATTTTATAAGTTTGTTTTTAAAGTTTAAGCATACTTGATTTGGAAGTCGTCGACTAGCATGCATTGCATTAGACACGAATTAAAAGAGTCAAAAATTTTAATTGCATCAGTTTAGCATTTTAGCACCCGACATAAGTCAAAGGGGAAAATTAGGAAAATTTCTAGATGTCGGCCCCAATTCTCCATAACTTTAAGTATAACGTCCCTACCACTCTTTCATAAAAGACCGGACTCATCTCTTTTAAATCGACTAGGTGGTTAGCTTGCTCCCCAATCCAGGCCAGGGTAAGTCCAGGTTTTGCACTGCATTAGTTAGGATCGGACGACTGTGGTCCAGCGTCCAAATTAGATTTAGGATCCTGGGCAGATTTTTGATTATAAGACCCCAAATTTCGGGAATATAATCCCAAATTTCTAATAAAATGCTCAACTCTAATTAAATATCATTTCAATCCAAAACATAAAGCCCAACAATTAGATTAAGTTGGGACACTTACTGATGGTTCTGGAATCTCAAAGTGACCCCTACCTCTCTTCCTTCGATTCTATTAATAAATGTTCAATCTTGACCCATTCCCTTTTAATTTTTTCAAAAGATTCTATTCGGTTTTTTTTTTTGTATCACTCCTAGAGAATCTAACAAAATTTCATTCTTATTTTAATCTAGAGTTTTTGTAGGGGACTCTATCTCCCTACTATGTAATTAACTACGAGGGCTTGCGCTCGTAGGAGATTTGGAACCACACACACCTGATTTCAAAATTAACCTTTTTAAAATCCTTTTAGATTTCTTTGGGAAAAGTTTTTAAAAAAATTATTGTCGTTATCATATTAGAAGAATTATCATTGAAAGGTGTTATCTTCTTTTGGGGAGATACATCCTTCTTTGATAAGGCTTTTGATGTGAATTCGGCAATCATACTCCTTGAATTCAACAACTGGATTATTTAGTTGAACTCTATTTTGTCCCCTCAGGGCCGTGTAGGGTTCTCTTTAGAATCTAGCTATGATATTCAAGATGAATTATATAATTCTAACTCTGAACACCGTTATGGAAATTTATTTTCGTCCTTCGGGGTGATATACTTTTCCGGATAAGTTGATTCAACTTCTAGAATTAGGATTCGATCTCAATTTTAAAATTCCCAAAGAAAACTAATATTTTCAAAATATGTTTTCAAAATTCAACCAACATAGGACTTAGAAAAATTTTCTATGTAGTTCCTATTCGTTCCATGTGCTTTTAATAGGAGATAACTGTCTAATCGTTCCGTACGAATTGATATCGTCCCATACGATCAGTATAAAATTTATATGATCTCCTTTTGTGTGTGTGTGTTTTTATTCACTCAATTACAAGCAATCCCTTTCAATTAAAAAAATGACATTTTTTAAAATTCAAAATTCAAAAGAATTTCTTGCTGAATTTGATTTGAAGTCTTCATATTTGAGAGTTTGATTCACCTGAAATGTTAGTACACACAAGAGAAAATATAAAATTTCTAAAAATTGTTAGGAGATAACTACACAAAGAACAATAATATTTGGAATCATCAAAACTATACAAGTTGCAAGAATGTAAAACATGCAAATAGCAACTATCATTAACAATCTCCCCCTATTTGATGATGCCAAAACAATTATTATTTGTAGGATTTCAAATTTTAATAATCTCCTAAACTCCCCCTGAATTGATGAATACATAAAATAAAGGAGGCATTTTGAACTAAAGATCACAATTTTTTTTTTCAAAATTTTTATAACAAACAAACAAAACAAAACAAAAATTACAAGACTAATAACACAAAAATCCAAAAACACAAAACACAAAACAAACAAAACAAAAACACAAGGTAAAAATACAAACAAAATAATTTCTCCCCCTTTTTGACAGCAACAAAAAGTGAAGAAGAAAAAATAGACAAGAAATGTATGTAATCATATGAAACTCATTTGCTAATTTAATCTTGAAAGTGATTGATATAAGGTATGCAAATAAAATTAAAAACATTAGGCAAATCATAAAAATTTATAGAATTTAAGAAGTGATATAACATTGTAACTAAGAAGAATTTATCAAAGACATGATTCAACTTATACATTGAGATAAAGAAAATCATTGCAAGAAAGAAGTATTAAAAATTATATATTTCAAATTTCAATAAAAAAATAAATGAACATAAGATCAATTTGAATTAAGAGATTAAAAGAATCTGAAAAGAAGAAAACTACGACATGTGGCGCTTTGCGCATGTTTTTCAAATTTATGGCACGTTTTTGTGCAATTTTTTTTTTACATTGGGCTTATTTTGTGCCTCTTTTTCACATTTGCAAATTTTTGCGCATTCCTTTTGATTTTTGTACATTTGTATAATTTTCAAGAGTAATTGAATTCTTTCCAAAGACAATAATCTAAAATTTCAAACTTTTCTAAGTGCATAAATATAATTTGAAAAATGAATTACAAAATAAGAAAACATCTAGATTGCAATAATAATATTAAATATAATGTAGTCTAAATGAAAAACATGAAATTAAAAATTCTAATTAAAACAAGTTATAAACATAATTTAAATTCAAAAAGTCTACATTTTCTAATGAAATTAATCTCAATTTACAATCTAGTTTTATTCACAATTAAGATTAAAAAGACTAATGAAATTCATAAATTTTAAACACATTTCAAAACAAATTCAAATCTAAAGAAAACACAACAAATATTGATATTAATAAAAAGATTACAAGATCAATTCATAATATCAATATTAAAACAAAAGAAAAAATACACTGAACTTTCAAATAAACATAACTAAAATAAAAACTGATACATGAAACATCTAGAAAATCAAAACCTAAATCTCTATTCTTCTGGAGGAGGAGCAGGAGGAGGAGGAGCACCACCAAAGAAGTTGAAGTAGGAATTCATCAACATAACATTGTTATTAATTTCATGAACTTCATTCCTTATATTACCAATATCCTGTTGTTGCTGCTGAAGTTGAGCATCAATTGATCAAATCGTTGATCAAAATGAGTCTCAAGTCTACCAAATCTCTCAACCAAATTCTAATAATTTGGTTGAGGTGCAGATGTTTGTGCTACTTCTTCTTCTTCTTCAGAATCACTGGCATATAATTTCCCTTTGTCTTCCTTGAAGATCGCTCTAAAAGAAGCATCATTGTAGTACAGCGGCTCTTCATACTCTTCATCAGGATGCACTAGATTGTATTTCTTTTCCAAAATAAAGGTAACTAAGTGACCTAATGCAATATTTATTTTCCTTTTCTGATCCACATGCCCAATTTTAGAAAGCCCATAAAGATAGTTTAAGATAAGTTGGGCTTCATCAATAGGTTGATTTTCCATAATCAAAAAGGTCACAATAGAAAGGAGTGGAGTAATATTTACTCTATCACTAGCTTTTGGAATGATTGAAGATCTAAGAATGTGTTGTATGATTCGATCATTTTTGGTTAGTCCAAAAACTCTAGCAATATGATCATTTAGGCTATTTCCTCTAATCACCCTATTGATTTCAAACCACTTGAAAGTGTTATTATTCATAAGGGTGTGGGCTCTAAAACCTTCAGTTCTTAAGTTGAGAAAAGCACTTAAGTCATGCTTTGTGATTTCAACCTTTTGTTTAAAAACAAAAGAACTGATAGAAGAGTGGTCGGAGTTGAAACTCATATTTGCTAGGAAGTAAAGGAAGGCCTGTTTGTTGTAGAGGTGGATAAGAGTTAGGATAAATTCAAACTGAGTGGAAGTGAAAAGATGCATTACCTTGTAGTTAATCTCACTCTGGATCAGAATGCGAGATGGAGTGATTTTTGCAGAAGCAAATCGAGAAAAGGATTCCTCATTTACTTTTGAAAGAAAGTTCTCGGAAGGATTCCTATGGGGTTTCTTTGCTAAAACCTTTTGACACTTGCTAGAGGAGGCCATCGTTGATCTAGAAATCGAAAGGGATTGAAAGAGATGTCTGGAAGTGTGATTGTTGAGTTAGAAAGCCCTCTTATTTAAAGAAAACGATATGTTCGTCCTGGACAAAAAATGTTCGTCCCGGACGAAAATTATCGTTCGTCTGGACAAAAAACTTTCGTACAAATGATCGAATTCGTTCAAAATGAAATAGCTTTTCGTAATCAACACAACTTATGATGCGTCCTTTTGTACAGACTTTTGACTTGACCGATCATACACACGATCACATGTTCGTTCAAACGATCACACTTGTGATCATTTTAATGGCAGTTTTAAAACCATCCCCTACATTGAACCGCCATGTTTTCATCTAGACAAACTCCAGGTTCGTACAGACGAAGTTCATTAAAAACTACCTTATCCATTCAACCGTTTTCTCATTTTTCCGCACAGTTACTTAAAAATTTTGTCCCGTATGATCTGAGGATCGTACATACAAACTTAATTAAAAACTGAAAAACTGCAAGAATCAGTTTTAAAATTTGACAATTTCACGCATTCCAACACATCGTCCCGTACGAAAAATTTTCGTCCCGAACGATCTGCTTTTAAAATTTTTATTTTTGTATTTTTATCAAAGCAAATAAAAATAAACACAGAAAACAAAATGAACAACAAAAAATGTACAGACTAAAAAAAATCACTAAAAAAAATCACAAAATCACATAAAAAACAAACTATGAAAACAAAACATCAATGTTGCAAAAACATTTTTAATTAAGCATTTAAATCAATCACACAAAGCCTTGTTCTTAATGCACTAAAAGTATCAAAGGCTAAAGGTTTTGTAAAATGTCTGCAAGTTGATTTTCAGTAGAAACATGTGAAAGTTCAATTTCACCTTTTGAAACATGATCCATTATGAAATGATGTCTTATGTCTATATGTTTGATTCTTGAATGTTGAATAGGATTTTTAGAAATGCAAATAGCACTAGTGTAATGACAATAAATTGGAATAGTGCCTATTGTTAATCCTAAGTCAATGAACTACTGTTTCAACTAAAGTACTTGTGCCACACAACTTTCTAATGCAATGTATTCAACTTCAGCAGTAGATAGGGCAACAGAGTTTTGTTTTCTAGTAGACCAAGACACTAAAGAATTTCCTATAAATTGACATGTTTCAGAAGTGCTTTTTCTATCCACCCTACTACCTGCAAAGTTAGAATTAGAATAACTAATTAATTCAAAGGAATTACTAAACTTAGGATACCAAATTCCTAAGTTTTGAGTTCCTAACAGATATCTTAAAATCCTTTTCACTGTTGTCAAATGTGATTCTTCATCTTCTACAATTTTTGGCTTTTAAAAATTTCCAATTTCATCAAAAAATAACATGTGTGGTCTCTTCAATTTTCAAAGTTCTTTTATTGAACACTCTAAAAGATTTTCCAACACTTGAGTATCCAACAAAAATTCCCTTATCTGATTCTGGATCAAATTTTTTAAGGCAAATTTCTCATTATTATGAATGAACACCTTACATCCAAAAATATGCAAATGACTCAAATTTGGTGTTCTACCCTTTAACAATTCATAGAGTGTTTTATTTAATTTTGATTTTACATTCACCCTATTCAGAACATAACATGCATTGCTAACCGCCTCAGCCCAAAAATATTTTTGAAGTGAATTTTCTGCTAACATTGCTCGGGCGGCTTCTATTAATGTTCTATTTTTCCTTTCGACTACCCCATTCTGTTGAGGGGTTCTAGGTGCAGAAAAGTTGTGATCTATTCCATTTTCTTTACAAAAATCCTCAAATTTTTCATTTTCAAATTCTCCTCCATGATCACTATGTATATTTATGATTTCACACCCAAATTTTCTTTGAATCCAAGTTGCAAAGTTTCTAAATTCCTTAAATGATTCACTCTTATGAAATAGAAATTTAACCCAAGTGAATTTAGTGTAATCATCCATAATCAGAAAATTCATATATCTTTCCTCCTAGACTTACTGTTCCAACTGGTCCATAAAGATCCACATGCGAAATTTTCAAAGGTTTACTTGTTCTAAGATCCTTATTGGTTTGAAAAGAGGACTTCACTTATTTACCTAATTGACATGTATCACAAAAGTGGTCCTTAGTAAAGTCTAGTTTTGGTATTCCTCTTACTAAGTCTTTTTGGGTAATTCTCCTAAGATTTTTCATGCTAGAGTTACAAAGTCTCCTATGCCAAATCCATGACTCATCAGATACAGTTTTTAAACAAAAAGCAGTAAGAGTATGAAAACAATTCAAATCTAGCATATAGACATTGTTTACCCTTTTTCCATTTAAAACATCTTTACTATTAAGGCTTAATATACAGCTAGTAGGAAAAAATTTGACACAAAACCCTTTATCACATAGCTGACTAATACTTAACAAGTTATGCTTTAAGCCTTCTACCAACAACACATTTTCAATGAAAAAGTTCTTAATATTACCAATTATACCTGACCCAATCACCTTCCTTGTGGTGTTATCTCCAAGTGTAACCTTGCCTCCACTCCTGGCTTCTAGCGAAATGAATTATGTAGAATCTCCAGTCATATGCTTTGAACATCCGTTATCCAGGTACCATATGCTCTTACGAGGCCTTGAGTGAGAGCCATCCTATAAAAATATCAAACGTTAGACCTGGGAACCCAAACAAGTTTGGGTTCACCTTTTGACAATTTATAAAAATATGCATTTATGATATGTCTAGGGTTATGCATCTTACGTTTCCACACCATATAATTTTTCATCCTCGAAGTACAGGTGTGACCTATATGACCAATCAATCCACAAATATTGCATTTAACATTAGGAAAGGGTTTCCTAAGTCTTCTACCATTCATTTGATTTTTTAGGGATTGCATAAATTTAGGATACAAAATAAGATTAATGAAATCTTCAAGTTTTGGAGGTATCCTATTATCCTGGAGAGCTTTTATCTTCAAAATATAATATGAATTCATATCTTTCAAAATTTGATTAGTATAATTTGATCTATAAAGTTTGCTCTCCGATTCATCCTTACAAATTTTAAAATCTTTCTCAAGTTTTTCAAAGGATGATTTATAACATTCAAGGTTCTTATTCAAGTCATCAAACTCATCAAGTAATTTTATGTGGTTGTTATCAATTAACGCATGATCATTCCTAAGGATTTCATGTT
The DNA here is from genome assembly GCF_001605985.2 of Dendrobium catenatum. Taxonomy (NCBI): domain Eukaryota; kingdom Viridiplantae; phylum Streptophyta; class Magnoliopsida; order Asparagales; family Orchidaceae; genus Dendrobium; species Dendrobium catenatum. The sequence goes on from NW_021318595.1 coordinate 12,950,710, forward strand.
CCTTTTTAAGATCTTCTAATTCCAAATAAAGGCTAGCATGTAATTTCTTTGTATTCCGATATGCTTCATGCATGTGTTCAGAAACTTCAAAAAGTTCATCATATGTTAAGTCACATACCTCTTCTTGATTTGAATGATCAAGTATGTCAGCCATTAAGCACAAATTAGTGACTTCCTCTTCTTTTTCTGTCTCCGATGAATCTGAAGCTGAGTTCACCCAAAAAGCTCTTTGGAACTTCTTTTTGCCCTTTTTCACAAATGGTTTCTCCTCTATTTTCTCCTTGCTAGGATTGTTTTTGAGTAATGGGCATTCAGTCTTTATATGTCCAAGTTTCCTGCATTCATAGCAAATAACTTCATTAAAAAAATTTGTATTTCTATTGAACTTACCTCTATTCCATTGTTGTCGTCTCTTTTGCTTCCTCTTCAAAAAGCTTCTGAATTGTCTAGTCATTAAAGCAATGTCATCTTCATCTTCAGGTTGTGAATTTTCACTTTCAGACTCTTCCACATTCAATGCTATATTCTTCTCCCTTCGTGGTTCATATACATCAATCTTTCTTTGGCTAACTCCTTGCTCGTAAACAATTAGCTATCTAAGAAGTTTGTCAATGGAATACATGTTTAGATCTTTAGACTCAGTAATTGCAGTAATTTTAGCATCATAAGCAGTAGGCAAGCATCGCAAAATTTTATTAACCATTTCAGCATTAGTTAACTCCATACCTAAAGCATGCAAAGAGGTGACAATTTGTGTGAATATTGTGTACATTTAAGAAATTGATTCATTTGGTTTCATGCGAAATAGTTCATAATCATGCAACAAGATATTAAGTCTAGATTTCTTAACCTCATTGGTCCCCTCATATGTTATACAAAGTCTATCCCATATGTCCTTTTCACTTTTGCAATTAGAAACCCGCATGTAATCTTTTGATTTTAAAGCACAAAAGAAACTATTCAAGCATTCAGTATTAATTTGTGCTAAGTCACGTTCTTCTACAGTCCATTCAGTAACATGTGTTTTAACGCTTACTCCATCAACTAATCTAGTTGGTTTTGTATACCCTTCCTGAACTAAAATCCACATGCGATAATCAAGTGACTGTAAAAATGTAGACATGCGTATTTTTCAAAAATCAAAAGAAATGTTTTTAAATAGTAGAGGTCTAGTAAAAGAATAACCCTCAGGTGTATTTATATTTCCAAATGTAGCCATCTACGTTAATAAAAAAGTAGTCTAAAATTATGATTTTGAAACAAAGCTCTGATACCACTTGTTGAAACTCGTTCAACAAGAATTAGGATGTTAAGCCTAATTAAATATCCCAAGGCTAACCAAGAGGGGGGGTGAATTGGTAATTAAAATTTTAACCCTCTATGAAAATTTAATGGAAACAAAACTTTAGTTTGTGAATTTTTCTAGAAAACTTTTTCAACCACAAAGTTATAAACACAAAAATAAAATAACAACTGAAAATAAATGACATCAGATTTATAGTGGTTCGGTCAAAACTAGACCAACATCTACTTCCCAGAGGCACCCTATGAGTATTGCACTAATACCAATAGTGACTCTCCTTTAGCACCCACAGCAAGGCGGAGAAGCCTTTACAAACTCTTTTCACCACTACCCGGTGCGGCAGAGAACCGTCTTCCTTTCACACTCCCCCCATGTCGGCAGAGAACCGTTCATCCTTTCACACTTTTCCTAGGGTTAGCAGAGTACCTTCTTCCTTTCACACCCTCCAAGTGTAGGCAGAGAACCTTTCGTCCTTTCACACCCTCCAAGTGTAGGCAGAGTACCGTCATCCTTTCACACCCTATAAGTGTGGGCAGAGAACCTTTCGTCCTTTCACACACTCCAAGTGTAGGTAGAGAACCCTTCATCCTTTTACACTCTCCAAGTGTAGGTTGAGAACCCTCGGCTGTTCACACTTTCCAAGTGTAGGCAGAGAACTGAATCTTGTTCCAAGATCTTCTTCACAAGTCCAATATAAAAGAAAAGAGAGAAGAGTGAAGTAATCTCAAACTTATAAGTGGAAACACTTACCCTTGAGTACCAAGTGAAACCTTCACACTCCAACGGCAAGAAATCTCCTTCAAATGCTCTCTCAAACTCTCTCCTTAACTCTCTTCTCAATAGGCACGAAGATCAATGAACAAAATGATTAAGTTGCAGTTTAGAATAGCCTATTTATAGAAGAGACAAGAAAAACCATCTAAAAATGGCATATTTCAAGTTATCATGTTCAAGATCGTCCCGTATGATCGAAAATTGTCCCGGACGATTTTACTTAAAAGCCTTGAAACGAACCTGTTTGTATATGTGTAAGAATTAATTTCGTACAAGCTGATCATCCCGTACGAACCAAGTTTGTCCGGTATGAACGATTATAACCAGGTTGGTTCCAAAAATTGCAGAACAAACTTAGAAAAACTGTCCTAAGTCGGTTATATCGTCTGGACGAATTTTTTACAGAGAGCAACTCGTCATGTACGATAATTAATTTTGTCTTCCCAAGAGCAGATTGTCCCTGACGATAATTAATTTCATCCCGGACGGACAGGACTTAGAAAAATTTTCTAGGCAGTTTCTATTCATTCCATGTGCTCTTAATAATCATCCCGTACGAACTAATATCGTCCCATATGATTAGTATAAAATTTATAAGATCTCCTTATGTGTGTGTGTATGTTTTTATTCACTCAATTACAATCACTCCCTTTCAATTAAAAAATGACATTTTTTAAACTTTAAAATTCAAAAGAATTTCTTAATGAATTTGATTTGAAGTCTTCATGTTTGAGAGTTTGATTCACCTGAAATGTTAGTACACACAAGAGCAAATACAAAATTTCTAAAAATTGTTAGGAGATAACTATACAAAGAACAATAATATTTGGAATCATTAAAACTATACAAGTTGCAAGAATGTAAAACATGCAAATAGCAACTATCTTTAACAGTCGACTCTAAGGAATCCCACCTGACTGCTGTTAAGAGAATTTTTAGATATCTTTTGGGGACCAAAGCTTAGGGATTTGGTATCCTAGACACATTACTTCTTTTGAGATTATTGGATTTTCTGACTCTGATTTTGTAGGATGCAAGGTGGATAAAAAAAGTACTTCAGGGACTTGTCAATTCATAGGATAATATTTGGTCTCATGGCTAGTAGGAAGCAAAATTCTATTGCACTTTCCACTGCAGAAGCTGAGTATATTGCTCTTGGAAGATGTGTGGCCCAAGTCCTTTGATTGAAATAACAGGTATTGGATTTAGGATTATCTGTAGGCACCATCTCAATCTTTTGTGACAACACTAGTACCATATGCATCTCTAAGAATCCTATCCAACATTCAAGGACTAAGCACATTGACATTAAGCATCACTTCATTAGAGACCATGTGATAAAGGGAGACAATGAGCTACACCATGTGACAACTGAAAATAAATTGGCTGATATCTTTATTAAACCACTAGCCTTCGACACTTTCAGCTCTTTAAGGACCAGATTGGGTGTGATTGACATAACTGCATAAACTTGATCTTCTATTTGCTTTATTTGTTTTTTAATTATTTTTCCTTTTTGCACTTTGTTTTCTTTTCTTTTTTTGTTTAATTTGGCTTGCTTTCTTTTTTATTGCTTTTTTGCTTTCAAAATTCATTTCTGATATGATATCGTACGCCGTGTCTTTGCTTTTGAGAATTTGTAGAAAATGTTTTACATCTCTTAATCTGTTAGATGGTAAGAATATTTTGTTGATTGTGTCTCCTTCTCTAACTTATTTTAGTGGGATAGTTTTCTTTTCTAATCAAAATCTATTTAAATTAAAGATTGTGTATGAAATTTAGATCCTTTCTAAACTCGCTTAAGCAAATCTATCTTGTATTTATAATGCTTAAAGTCTTTTTGTCACATCAAGATTCCTCGTTACTCTTTTCATTGGTTAATTGATTCTGTTTTGTGGATAGTTCTTCTCTATGTTAGAGAGAGCCCCTATTCTCTAATATCTAGAAGATATACTCACAACTAATAACTTTTTAAGAGTTGTAAAAGAGAATGGAGCTTGCAAAAATAAAAAAAAAATTTGGCCAATGATGCCAACAAAATATGCGCAATGATGCCAAATTGAAAAATTATATATCAAAAAGCAAAAGATGTGCACAAACACCAATCAATTAACAAGAGGCATAAAATGAGCCCACTAAAAAACAAGCTCCTCTCTCTTTTCAATTCTTTTAAAAACTTAGAAGTTTTCATGTATCAAAGGCTTGATTTCGATTGTTTTGAGATTGTGACAAATTAACTTTGATTCATTATTCTATAAGATATTTTTTCTTAAACCAAGTAATGAATGGATTCTTGTTCCTCATATCCAATTGATTTTTTGAGTTAGGTCATTGATTTCAAAAGACGATTCTATCCTATTAGAAAGTCTGAGCTAAGGGTAATCATGATCGGGTATTCCACCATTCTTTCGATTATTGATGTTGTTAACTCATTAACTCACAAGTCTTTAAAATTAATCACATGGAATACTACATCATCTTCATGCTTTATTAAAAAAAAAGTGTGTTGTGGTTTGCTTTTGTTCTTGGTACCCTCCTTTTTGAGATGTCAAAAGGGGGAGAAGTTTTAGGATGTTTCTTGCACTTTCGATTCCGTATTACACTGTTGTTTTTTAAATTTTTGTCGTCGTGTTTTTCCATCATAAAAAAAGGGGAGATTATTGCAAATTCAGGTCTATGAACTATGTTTTGATGATTAGCAAGCACTCTTACTTGACTTGAACTGTCTTATACTACTAACTTTTCTGGAATCAAAGATCGGACGGAAAAATGAAGCCAGCTCAAGATGGGGTAGATTAGGGTTGAGTCGGTCTGTAATTTTATTTTTCCCCTCTTGAGTTAATTGTAATCTTTGGTGGGACTAATGCAAAGTAACCCTACATACACACACTTGAGAGACTTAGAATTTATGTTTTTACTTAAATTAGCCATAACGATATTTACATCGTCCTAGATGATCGGGCTTAAAACAGAAAATCTAATCAAGGGTTCTTAATTAAGGTAGCCGTCATTAGCACATCGGCCTGGACGATACATGTATAGGCCAGGACAACAGAATCAAAACAGAAAGAAATTGCCGTCATAAACAATTAAGGTATTATGTACTTTTGGTAATCGGCCAGGACGATCTCATTTCGTCGTGGACGATATTCACAATTATGCCTTAATTAATCAGACAATCAAGGAGGTAATTGTGGATGATTGATACGATCATATCGTCCTGGACGATCGCAAGATCGGACGGGATGATCTATGCTAAAATCCTTAGTTGCTCCTGGACGATAAATATCAGCCAGAAAAAATTCAGGGAGATGTGCTGGATGATCAGGATCGGACAGCTTGAATTCAGGGTGATGCTCTGGATGATTTTCCTTTAATTTGAACTGATCGGCCGGGATGATCGTGATATCGTTCTGGACGATCAAGCCAATTTTTAATTGTCCAGTTTGCATTCAGGGCGATGCTCTGGCCGATCTTCTAATATTTGTACTGATCGGCCAGGACGATTTCCATATCATCCTGGACGATATAGTCGGCAACTTGAAATTACTGAGCTCCTTTGAAGCTCTTCTATTTAAGAGCTCTTGTTCAACATTTTTTAACATCCTTGATTGTTGTCTTGACCTGAGAAAACCTAAGGGAGAGAGAGAGAGGGAGAGAGAGAGAGAGAGGATCTTGTGAGGGGGAGCTTGTGAGGGGATTCACAAGGGTTTCTCCAAGCATTGTTCCACTTCTTCTTCCCTAGAGTCTCTTGTCCTTGGAAGGGTAGGGAGAGGAAAGTTCCAGCAAGCGATCGAGGTTCTCTGCCTGCTTCAGGAGGAAGCAAAAGGAGGAAGGTTCTCTGCCTTGCCAGGTGTAGAAAAAAAAGGTGTTTGTAAAGGCTTCTCCGCCTAGCTGTGGGGGCTAATGGAGAGTCACGATTGTAGTGCAATACTCAGAGGGTGCCTCCGAGGAGTGGACGTAGGTCAAGTTGATCGAACCACTATAAATCCTTGTGTTCTTATTTTTTACTCAATCCACATTTATTTTCTTCTGCACTTATTTTTTTGTGGTGATTTGGTTTGTATTCGTGCTTTGCCTAAAGAATTTTTTAAAATACCAATTCACCCCCCCTCTTGGTTAACCTTGGGCCAGTTCCATAGGGCTTAACATCCCTAACAAACTTTCACCTTCCGCTTCATTACCATAACCAAAATTAGGAATTGAACATTTTTAAAAAGTTTTCTAGAACTTTATTATTTAATCCAGCTCTGAAATAACTTGAAAGTTCATGAAGTTTGTTAGACTTTATAAAACAAGCCCGAGGCTAATAGATAGGAGGGGTGAATTGGTTATTTAAAAAATTTTATAACAAAAAGAAAAATCTCCTTTTTAAAGTGTTTCAACATCTAAAAATATAAAATTTTATCCCTTGATGCGAAAGCAAAGTAATTTCACAATAACATAAAATTAGAGACTTTTCACCATGCAGTTATAAAAAAAAGTGTAAAATAAAGTGTGAAAAAATAAAAGCAAGAATAAACAAACCAGAGATTTATAGTGGTTCAGTTAACCTAACCTACATCCACTCCTTGGTGATATCCTCTCCTGGTATTGCACTAAACTTTTAGTGACACTCCTTTAGCCTCTACAACTATGAAGATAAACCCTTACAAAATCTCTTCCACTAACAAAGTGCAGAAGAGGATTGTAAACATTTGGGAGACAGTGGAGGACCACAAATCCTTTCACAGGGAGAGAACCACAAATCACTTTCACCTTCCCTGATGTGGCGGACTAGCTGGCCATTGTTTAATTTTTCAAAAGTTTTTTAAAACTCTAAATTTTAATCTAGTTATGATACCACTTGAAAGCTGGTAAAGATTACTAGACCTTATAGAACAAGACCAAGGCTAACTAAGAGGGGGTGTGGGTGGGTGGGGTGAACTGGTTATTTAAAAAAATTATTCAACAAAAAGAAAAAATCTCTTTTTAAAGCTTTTTTAACATCTAGAAATAAATAAATTTATCCATTATTGTGGAAGCAAAGTAAATTTATGATAACAAAAAATGAGAGATTTTTAACCATACAGTTATTAATAAAATAAAGGATAAAAATAAAGTGCAAAAAAAAAAAATAACGAACATACACATAAGAGATTTATAATGGTTTAGTCAACCTTACATTCGACCACTCCCTAGAGTCACTATTTTATTGTATTATACTAAACCTTTGGTGACTCTCCTTTGGCCCCCACAGCTTATTAGAGAAGCTTTTACAAAATCTCTTCCACCAACCTGATGCGGCAAACGATCGTAATCCTTTTTCTCCCTCCAAAAGATTGTAGAGGACCACAAATCCTCTCATAGGTAGAGAACTTTACTTCATTTCACCTTTCTTGATGTGGCGGAGTGGTCGGGTCATTCGACACCCATGAGATCTTCTTCTTCCCCAAACTTCCTTCAAGATATACCTTGAATATGATGGTACTATGATTCAAGCTTGGTAGAGAAACCATGTGAAACTCCCTCTGCACTCCCTTAAAACCGGCAAAGATCTTCTCCCTCTCAAACTCAACCCTTTTAAGGCCCTCTGTTCAAGTTTCTTATAGAAGAATGGAGAATCAATGCTTGCTAAAGACACTTACCAAGTGTCTTGAGAAAGCATAAATAGAGGGCTTTCAAAAACCCTAAAGATTCATTTTTATTATCAAAGATCATCCAGTATAATAATTAAATCATCTTATATAATTAGTACAAAATAGCCATTAAAGACAGTACAAATATAACTATCCTGTACGATCAGTTTAAGTGTTCATACTAATCATCCTGTATGATACTATGATCATCCAATATGATTAGTATGAAAAGTATGATATTTCATTTTGTATGATACACAATGATACCTTATCATACCTTGCATGTTCTCTATCATCTAGGATGATTGTCATCTATTATCATGTACAATAGGATCGAATAATTTTATAATAATTATTCTCTAAATCACAGGATTAATTTAGACATATATGTCATCTATCATCTAGGATGAAGTGTTGCAAATTTGATTTTAAGGAATAGAATTTTGATGATAGCAAACACTTCTGTTTCTCTACGTCTACCTTGCCTACTAACTTTTTAGGTCCACAAGATAAAACCTATATATTTAACCAGCTCAAGAATGGGTAGACTAGGTCTGAGTCAGTTTGTAATCTTTTCCTTTTCTTGAGTCAATGGTAAACAAAGTGGTTCCTGATGCTAAGTAACCATGCACACACACGCTTGGGAGAAAATTTCTGACTATTTTTAGAGTTTATTATTTTTGGTCATATCGTTCATGATGATCCATAAATCTCCCTATATGATTAATTAAAAATAAAACCCTAATTAGGGCATCCTTGTTAAGGTATCCATCATTAAGCACATCATCCTGGATGAAATTCATATCAGCCAGGATGATAGGATCAACTCAAAAAGAATCAGCCGCCATATCTATTTAGGTAGCTTTAATTTTTTACATCATCTTGCACGATGCAACATAATTATGCCTAAATTAATATGGTAATTAAAGAAATAAAATAAGGTTGATTAAATGGTCATATCATCCTAGACAATCGTAGGATCGTCCAGGATGATCAGTTAAACAAAACCTTAATTCTTCTTGGACTATGTTATATCGGCCTGGTTCATTCAGGGCGATTATCTGGATGATATTTGACTAATTAAAATACTCATATAGAATGATAGGAACAAATTTCCTTCTGATCATCCCAAATTGTCCTGGCTGATTGAGCTAAATTTGTACTGATCATACAGGACGATCTCCAGATCATCCTGGACGATAATGTCGGTTTGTTGCAATTAAGAGCTATTACAAATCTCTTCTATTTAAGACCTCTTATTCTACCCATGAGATCATCTTTTGATTCTATCTTGACCTGAGAGAGCCTAGAGGAGAGGGAGATAAAGGGAGAGAGAGAGAGGATCTTGTGAGGGGGAGTTTGTGAGGGGTTTCACAAAGGTTGCTCCAAGCAAGGATATAAGTTTTCTTTTACAATCATCATCCTTAGTCCTTGGAGGTTCAAGAGAGATCTACTTCAACAATCGAACAAGGTTCTCTGCTTGCTTCAGGAGGAAGTAAAAGGAGTCGGGTTCTCTGCCTCACTGGTATTGGTGGAAAGGAGGTTTGTAAAGGCTTCTCCGCCTTGCTGTTGGAGCAAAAGTAGATTCACTGAGTTTAGTGCAATACTCGAAGGGCGCCTGCAAGAAGTGGATGTAGGTCGATTTGACCGAACCACTATAAATTTGTGTTATTTATTACTATTTTTTTCACGTTTAATTTCGGCACTTTAAATTTCTTTATGGTGAATTTTGATTTGGTTTGAGTTTGTGTTTTTGATTGAAAGATTTTGTAAAATACCAATTCACCCTCCCTCCCTCTTGTTAGCCTTGGGCTAGTTCACAAGGGCTTAACATCCCTAACGAACTTTCATGATGTAGATCATCCTGTAAGATACAAACAAATTTGGAATTATAAAATCATGTATTAATTGTGATTGGCAGCTGATTTCTTGATGACAACTGATCATCCTATATGATATATATCATATACTATGATTAGTTAGATGAGCTAATCATACAATATGATATAAATTGTATGATACAATTTGTTCAAAATTTGAACTTCTAATTTTTTACTCAATCTCACTCCCCTTGTGTATATATATGTGCTTGGTCACCAAGAAACGACCAACAAAGGGACGAGAGTTAGATGTCGTGGCTTGATTCATTTGTAACGGCCTTCAAAAAATAAATGCCAAATCTTTCAGGATTTGTATATTAAACATATACAGACAAAAAATTAAGAAAGTTATTCAAAATTGGTGCTATGGATTATACTTCTTTTTCATTAAAAGTTGTAGTCCATTTAAGAAGCTTAATTTGACACTGTTGAATATACTTAGATAGCCTAGAGAAAATATTAGTGTATTCGTCGAGTTCATTGGAAAGTTGAATTGCTATATATTGTGGATCAAGCAGTCTAACAGAGAAAGAACCATACAAATTTAAATTAACCAAAAAAAATTTCTTATAACATCTAGATTTGCCCTATATAAGGCAAATTTACCAACAAGAGTTACTTGAACAGGAGCAACATATTTAGTTATGACATCTTCATCAAATATTAGAGCTGGATAACCTTTAAAGGAAGTTTTTTTCATTGAGAAAGGAGGAGTATAGGAATATTAAATGCAAAAGAAAATATCTTTAAAAGACTATAATTTTGTGTTATCCAAAAAATAAGAAGAGCCCACATGCTTACTATATGAGTCAACAGAGGGATTAACCCGAGGAGAAGATGATGAACGATTCATCATCTAGTCAAAAAGAAATAAAAAACAATAATAAAATAATATAAATATATCATAAAAAGAGTATATATTAACATTAACCTCGATCCAGAGAGGTACCCGACCACAAAAATAAAAAACTACGAAAGAAAGACAACCAAAATATAGAAGAAGGCCAAGAAAAGATTGTTGGAGATGATGCCCTTTAATCACTTGAACGGTTTCCAGAGCACGTTGAAAGAAGAGAGTGATGTAAATTTAAGAATTATTTTTTGTTTAAAACACATTAAGGGGCCTACACAATGATTAAAATAAAAATTACAAAGTCCTTTAATGGGACCTTTATCTCACTCTTCTTAGAAGAGCTAAAAAAAGTCAAAATAAACCTAAGAGCCTATGGTCGCTGCAAAGCACAATTAAAAAATCACCTAAATACATTCTAGGGTGGCCAAGGGCCAACACACCAAATTAGATAGAGGTACAAAGGTTGAATTTCAACACACACTTCCTACAAAACGAAACTTAAGATAAGATACATATGATATAAATTACCAACTGAATAGGGAATATGGAAGGTACAACAGAGGAAAGGCCATGCAAATGAAAGCTACAAGCCAAGCCTCCTCCAACATGTATAAGCTGAACCACAAAGTAATATAGAATAGAATAACATATATATATAAAAATAAAATGGATAATATAAGCATTATAATATATAGAATTAAAAAAAAAAACCAACAAGTGAGTGAGATCACTATAATCATAGCACCACCTATACATGAGAGAGATAACATCCCACCAAATAATCCAAATCATATAAATCAAAATATAGTTGACATAACTATAATGTTTACTACAACAACCCTAAAAACATACCTGTAGAAAAACCTAAAGTCTCGCATCACAAGCATTAACACAATGCCTAGAATACATGAATATCCTTGGTAACAGCTATACTAGATAGACCACTAAAGCAAATAAATTTAAATGTTGAATAGCATAAGCCAAAAAATAATAAGGTATCAAAATTTTTTGGTTAAAGCCCATGGCAGGGCTTTTATGTTAATAACAAAAAAGGATTACAAGGCCCTTAACGGGAACATTGAACTCTCTAATGCTTGAGTGAGCTACAAGAAAAAGTAAAAAGAAGCCTAATGAGCCGATGGTCCCCTAAACTAAACATTATAAAAAAGCATAATAATATTCTAGGGAGGTCATCAACAAGTACAAAAAAAAAAGATCTAAATAAAAACAATCAACACAATCTTCCTGCAAAAAAAATATTAACTTGCTAACAAAATTAACATTTCATTGAACCTGTAAGACATAAGGATTGAAAAAAAGAGAAGTGCACTAAAATTCATCAGAATAACAAAGAACTTTATAAAAATTAGAAATATAAAGATAATTAGAATTATATAAAGCATAGGTGAATATGAAGATGATCTGAGATCTGTCAACTGTAAGCACATTGTAAAATCCCTATAATTAATAAACAAACTTCCCAGAACAATTTTATTATTAATCCATAGACAAATTAACCCAATAAATGAATTCACAATAATTGAAATAACCTAGAAGTAAGCAGAGAATGCCTTAATCCGAAATAAAATAGAGTCAACACTAATAAAAAAGAATGAAAGCATTTGTGCCAGATGCCAGGTAAACACCATCACCTTTAAAAGAGGCCAATCATTCGCATCATACATCCTCCAGCCATGAATGATAAAAGAATAGAAAGAGAGTAGTTTTGAGGTAAGAAAGTTCATAGAAAACTTCCTAGTATATAGGGAAACAAGATATGTATTCATGATATCCCTCCACCCCAACCTCCCCCCCCCCCTCCAAAAAAAAAGAGGATATAGTAACCTTTAAAAGCAAAAGGCAGGGCCACCCTGAAGAAAAACCACACCTGTGCACCTATAAAGACTAATGGGTATACAAAAAAAATAGTATCAATTAGAATTGATAACCTCTCACATAGAAAGTGTTTAAAGTTATCCATCCAATAAAAATGATTGGTCATATATCTAAAAATATTAATGTGTTTAATCAAATCCATCGCAATGGTAGTAATGAAAACCATACAATAATAGACGAATCACCATTTATAATTTATCAAAAAAATAAGCACATGAAGTAAATAAGAAAAATTCATCAAATTTCCAAAATTCTCCACACCCAAGCAGCTAAAATCTCATAGAAGAAAAAAATATAATGAATGCAAAATTTGAAAGCATATAAACTAATACCCATGGTAAAAAAAACCAAAAGGAAAATGCCATAGCAAGCATTTGGCACCCTCCAATAACATAGATAAAAAATAAAAACACAAAAAGTGCACAACATAACCCAAAGTAATATGAGAAGTACTAAGAATGCAAATGATGTAAAAAAATCTAATCTATAAGGAAAAGAAAACCAAAACACAAGCCACCTAAAGTTTGAATGGCTCTAATATAAGGCAGGCACAAATGATTAAAATGAACCAAACCCAAAAGTTTACTTGGATGAGAGGGCCCTGCATACTTGACAAAACCCATAAGATTGCAACATAAATTAGTTAAAAAATTAGCAGCCAAATTACTCAATAAAACCCATAATATTGCAACACAAAGTTTTAAGGTTTGGAAGATTAGAGAGTGAAGAAGGGTTATCAAAGAGTAGAATGGAGGTAATGGGAGCTCTGGAGATGCTTTGGATGGGGCGATGTGCTCAATTGAGGGAAATGAGCCCAAATGAACAATTTAAACCCTAGGGATGAAACACAAAGGATAGATTGATTAGATGATTTTTTAGATTTTTAGGCAAATTTAAAGATGGTTAGGGGAGTAGGAGTTGTCAAAGAAAGGACAATCTAAGATGGAATGGGGGTTTTGGCATTTTATGAAGAGGGACCAGGAAAATTGGTCTTGGTTGAACCATGGGTTTCAGCTTGGTTTAACCATGATTAAGAAGGTTCTAGAATAGATTTTAGTGGTTTAAACTAGTTTGCATTGAATGATTTGGCAAATTTGAAAAAGGTTTGACCATTTTTTACCATTTGGGTATTTTTGGAATTTTTAATTTGTTTGAACCCTTGAATAATCAAACTTAGTAAAGTAGAATATGGGAACACCCTAGAAATATTTTGGGTTTAATACACGAGGTTTGATTCATTTGGTTGGAATTCAAAATTCAAAATTTTTTTGAATGCTTTTTGACCATTTTGAGTAAGTTGACTAAATCAATCTTGGTCAAAGGAGGTGTCCCATCATCTTGGATCATCACAAGAATAAGGATGTTTAGATTTGTAGGTATGCTGGATTTGATTCATGTGAATTTGAATGCTTGACCTAAATTTAACTTCTTTTACCAATTATAGGTAAAGTTGACAATGGCAACTATTTTCAGGGCCAAGGCACTTAAAGCATGTTTAACCCATTAGAAGCTAATATTTAACTTATTTAGAGAAGTTTTGATGTGAATTAGGGTTTATAAAAGTTTAATAAAGGGGTATAATCAATTGGCCTAAGTTGATTTAGTACAATTGGGTCAAATGTGTTAGACACAAGATTTTAGTGCATGTTTTAATGATTTTAATGTATGAATTTCCAAATAATGAAGTTTAAGTAGCGATTGAACTCTAGGAGTCAATGTACTGAAAGGATAAACTTACTAAGCATTTTTATTATAATTTAAGATTTTTTTGTATAGATGATCTTAGGAAAAAAATGAGGTAAATAATATAATAGTCATAACTCTAGAGACAGGCCTATTGTATTGCTCATACCATCTGTTAGAACCATGTATGAACAACAAAGCTAACTATGAGTCACTAAATGAAATCAAGGATGTTAAAATCTTTGGTGATTCATAGTTTGTGATTAATCAAGTATAAGAAGATAGTCTACTACCATATTATCTATATAGCCTAAAAATCCTCAAGAAAATTCTAAACGTGACTTTATATAGGCTACCATGTGAAAGAAATTCTATGGTGGATGCCATAGTAAAGCTCATAAAGGAATTAAATTTCACTAAAGAATATTATATCCCAATAAAACTAGAAGATTGTATGGTTTTCTCTCACATATATTTAGATTATATAAACAAAATTCCTAAATAAAAAAAATCCACAATGTACTTGCAAGAAAAAATTGTGGATAAACTTTACTTATGATACACATAATTTGCGTTAAACTAGTTTGTAAGTTTCTTTAGATAAATATGTATAGATTGATATTATGCCATCAAAAAGGACAAAACTAATGTTTTACTAGCAATTTGGAAGAGAAACCTTAAATATATTTTCACGATCAATTAGAACATAAGGAATATTTAATTAATCCCTAAGGATAAATGGAATATTACCGATCATTATAATTATGAAATTAAATTATTGAATTCATTTTCATTATCAAACAATATAAAGAATATTTAATTCATCCCAAAGGATAAAAAAAATATTCATGTATTTTTTAATCTTAAAACTAAATTCATATATTTAATTTCATAAATATTAAATTTACACCTAAGGATAAAATGAATATTGACTTACCTTTTGATTATGAGATCAATATAATGTTTAAAGCGTATGAAAACTAAAATTTCTTAATGTTTTATTTATGATTTTAATAAATTTACTTCATTTATAATAATTTATTAAGTTTACAATTCATTATTTACATAATGTAAAATTTAGTCATAGCATTGTCACAATGGGCACGAGGACCAAGGCCTCCATAGGAAATGTAGCCCCATAGCCCGAGGTAACAAAGCAAAAAAACTTCATTGACTAGATGTAAATTTAATTTATTACTATTCTGTATCTTATTTATTTTTTTTTTGGATAAAACTGCCCAATGCATTAAAAAGAAAAACTAAAAAGGTACAAGCAACTAAGTGATACAAGACCTATCACATTCCTCCTTTAATAAAGAATAAAAGGTAGGAGGAACCTTATTAACTTCTTGAATGTCCCAAAAGAAATCACCTTTCAAAGCATCGTTAGCACACCAATGTGCTTGCTTATTACAACCCCTACTAACATAATGGAAAATGATTACCTCAAACTCCTTTAGAATATCCAAGTCTTCTATAACCTCTTTCTCCACCTCTCGGCCATGAATGTCCACCGAATCTTGTAGGTAAGCAATAAAATTAGAGTTGTCTCCTTCCACAATTAAGCATTTTGCATTGAATATCTAGTCTTGAATCACCTTCTTCAATGAACGAACAGCAAGCATTTCCAAAAATCCAACGTCCCAATGCATTACCAAGAAACCAAAAGCAAGAAGCATTTTGCCTATGTGGTCTCTAAAAATACCTCCAATTCCAGCTTTATTAGAGGCCAGCAGTGAAGCATCTATGTTTACTTTAATCCATCCGGGTGGTGGGGGATGCCAAGTGGAAGAAAACAACTCAAATTGCTGGTTGGCAACCCAGTGGTCCGAATGAATTATAGAAGTAGAACATGTAGCCAATTTGATAGCATTGGTGATAATGATGCCGGATTCAATCTCTTTGCCTTCATAGATTAACGAATTTTTTCTCTTCCAGGAATTAAAGACCAATGCCAAATACAAAATTACAATAAATGGATTCTCTTCTCCTTTATCCTTCAAGAAAAGCATGCATTCTTCAAAACTTTTTAAAACAGGTAGAATAAACCCCCACTTTTTAGCTTTATGAAACACCTGTTTTAATTTCACACAATCCACTGCTACATGATCTATATTTTCAATCATGTTACAACCTCTTGGGCAAAGGTTGTTATTAGTAAGTTTTCTATGAAATAAAAACTCCATAGTTGGGATGGCTTTCTTTAATAATCTCCACCAAAATAAAGAGATTCGAGGATTAAGTTTAATCCTCCAGATCAAATTCCACTCCAGATTCCCCATAGTTTCCGATTCTTCTATATATTCCCTGGAATGTTTGATCAAACCGGCAATTGTTCTTCAAGAAAAACTCTTCAATTACTCTATATTGTCTTCATGACAGTTGGAGTCAACTTTGATATTGCTGATGATTTCCACCATCTCCTTCCCAAAGTAATCTTGAAGTTTCTCCGGTTCCCAAGCTCCATTTGAAATAAAGAATGAGAGATTGTTTAAATTAATAATATCATTCGAAATGAATGTTGGCCATCTTTCCAATCTTCTGTCAATGATCCAAATATCCTTCATGATGTTGGCTGAAACACCATCCTTGATTCTCCACTTTACAACATGTTTTAAGGCATTGGCTCTGCTGATAATCACCTTCCAAGCCGTAGAAGAGTTCTTCCTGTAACTCTTCTCCCAAATATTCTAACCATATTTGGCTGAAATTATTTTACTGAATAAAGAATCCGGTTTCTTCAAGAAGTTCCAAACCAGTTTTGCTCTAAGGGATTCCACCGATTGTACAGCCGATTGTATGCCAAGCCCCCCTTGGTCTTTTGGTTTACACAACTCCTTCCAAGCTACATATTGTAAACCATTACTCCCTTTGCTTTTACACCATAAAAATTCCCTACTCATTTTATCAATTCTCTTCCAAATGGAAATCGAAACCAGAGACATAGAAGTATAGAAAATGTGGATTGTTTGAAGAACAACCTTAATAAGTGTTACTCTACCAGCTGTAGAAATAAATTTCTTGCCCCAAACGTCTAGCTTAAATGCTATTTTCTCCTAGATGTTAGAAAAATTTGATGCCACACGCCTTCTTAATGAAATTTTATTTCCCAAGTAAGTTAGATCCTTGGTCTCCCTGAAGCCCAAGAGCTTTGAGATAATCTTCTTCCTCCTTCTCTCCGTGTGCTTGCTAAAAACAATAGAAAATTTAGAGACATTAATCTTTTGACCTGTCCATTTACAATAGTCATTAGTGATTTCCATAATTATCTTAATCTTCTCAATCTTTGCATAGAAGAAGATCAAGATGTCATCTGCAAATAAAAGATGAGAAATCCTAGGTGCCAATGGGGCACTTTTCAACCCCACAACCCTTCCTTTAGATAAAAAAGAATTAGTAAGGAGTTGGGAGAAAAGAATGAATAAGAAAGGAGATAGAGGGCACCCCTGTCTAAAGCCACTTCTCTTTCTAATGCCTTCCACTTCCACACCATTGATTTGCACAAAGAAATTTGGTTCAAAGACACACTCCATAATGAGATTTGAAAATCTTCTTGGAAATCCAAAATAGATCAAAACTTGATGTAGAGTGTTCCAAGCCATACTGGCGTATGCCTGTTCCATAGCCACCAAGCCTCTTCTTGATTTGGAGATTCTAAACTTATGAAAACGTTCTTGGGCAATAAGCATATGCTACGATAAGGCTCTCCCTTCAATAAAAGCCACTTGCTCTTCAGTGACCAATCCATGGATTACTCTCTTCATTCTGTTTACTAAAACTTTTGCAACAATTTTGTATATAGACATACAAAGGCTTATGGGTCTGAAATTATTTGGATAAATAGAATTACTTACTTTGGGAATAAGAATCACTAAAGCCACCTTCCACCTGGAGGACATCTTCCCTGAATTGAAGCAAAGTTGGATGGCTTTCCACATATCCATCCCAATGATCCTCCAATAAGCTTTTTGAAAGGAATATGTTATTCCATCCAATCTAGGCGAGATGTTGTTGCCAAGTTCCTTAATTACTTTCTCTACTTCTTCTAGCTTGAAATCAGCATCCAGGATATTGCAATCTTCCTGTTTCAAGATGTTTTCATTCTTGGGCCAATTTTCTAGAATGCCATATCTATATTTCCATTTCTTAGAAAAAAATTGAATGAAGTTTCTTCTTATACTATCTTCATCCTCCGTTAATACTCCATCCTCATCTATAATTTGCTTGATAGAATTCCCATTTCTTCTTCCATTCACAAATGCATGAATAAAGGAAGTGTTCACATCCCCTTCCTTCAACCATTTGGCTTTGGCTCTTTGTTTCAACCACATATTCAACCTTGCAAGAGTATAATTGAATTCCTTTACTTTGGTTCTCAGGATAAGAACTTTGCTGTCCGAGAATTGAGCACTTGAAGCTTCTTCTAGCTGTAGATTTTTAATTTCTTCCTTCAGCTTCTCCTTCAGAATTTCTAGCTTTTGATGCTTAGCCTTACTCCAAAAAAATAAGGCTTTGATCACTCTAGACATTTTCTTATGTAAAGCTTCCATATCATCACCCCTTACAGATTTGGACCATGACTTTTTGATCACAGAAGTTGCCGCAGCATATGATATCCAAACATCCTCAAATTTTCAAAATCTAGATTTATGAACTTGGTGTTGGAATAATTTCAAGACAATTGGTCAATGGCCCGATGCAATTCTACTCAAATGTCTCACCGCTGCTAGATTAACTTTCTCCAAAGCTTTAGAATTCAACAAGCATCTATCAAGACTTTCTAATATCCGTGCACTTCCACTCTTATTATTACACCAAGTAAATTTAGCCCCAAGAATACCTACATCATGTAAGTCATTATTGTTCATAAATGCCTTCATTTCCAACGACCCATGAGAGAAAGAAAACTTCCTCCCACCTTTCTTCTCCTCTTGTGACAGAATGCAGTTGAAGTCACCTCCAAGGACTGTTGGAATATCCTGCTCAACCATGTTTTCCATAAAATTCCATAATTCTCTTCTACCTTGGAACTCTCAACTACCATAAATTGTAGCAATCCTACAAATCTCTTTGTTGAATATCTCTATCTCTCCAAACACACATTGCTATGTAGACTTGATCAACGAAAAATAAGCCACATTCTTCCTCCATATCACCATAATTTCACCAGAATTCCCTCTAGATGGCTGCAGTATAAAATCTCAATCTTCACCCATTATTTTGATAAATTCCTCTTTGGATAGAGAAATAATCTTAGTTTCAACAATGCCAACAAAAAAAACATAGGGAGTCCTCTTTCTTGTTCGCCCCCTACAATTCCAGAAACTAATAGAACTCATTTGGTAATTAATGGGGGAAATCCCCCACCCTTTCTCTTATTCATGTTACTTCTACCTTGCCTTGTAGTCAAATTCAAAGGACCCAAATGTCTCACTTCCTTTGCTAGTTTAAACTTTTGTTCAAAATTTTTTTCAGCATTTTGAATACCATTCTCCTAAATAATAGTATTCTCCTCCACCCATTCATGCTTATTAACCACCTTTTCTTTTTATAGATTCTCCTCCATCTTCCTCATAATTTCACCTTCTTCCAATTCCCTTCAAAGGAATTAACTACAAGGATATCCTCATTATAATCATCTTAACATAATGAATTTAGTAGTTCAAATTTGTTACCTGCCCATTTAGTTCCTTCCTTGATTGAATCAACCCCCAGATTTCCACCAGCAGCTCTCTGTTCTCCCACATTTTTTGCTTGGTCATTCTTATTTCCCTCATCTTCCCTGGAGTTAACTGCATTTTCAATCGAACCACGAACCTCCAATTCTACATCTACAACTATTATTTCCTGCAGCTTGTTGCCTTGCCTTTCAACTGCCACTTGATCTTCTCCAATCTTTGGTTGATGATTAGCATCAACGGTCCCAACTTTCACCCCATTATTACTGTCTGAATTAGCAATAGCTTCCTCCTTATGCCCACATTTGCTCTCCTCCATTTTCTTCTTCCTATATTGTTATTCTCGTTCATCCTTCCTGTTTTAGTATTGTTTTTCTTCTTAACCATGATCCATGGCCCATAAGTGGATTCGTCTCCCTTTCCTACAACATCTTTTGTAACAATATCTTCTCTCTTTTTCGCTTCCTTAGCCACCTTCTCCATAATGTCCTTCTTCTTGGTCTTACAGTTTGCTTTTACATGCCCTATCAAACCACAATTAAAGCAGAATGTAGAGATCTTATCATACTCAAATTTTTGAAAAAATCTTCCTGAGATACTCTCCACCCAAACACCTAAGGGAAGTTGTTGATCCAACTTGACCCTCACACAAATTCTGGCAAATTCCCTTTTGTCCCATTGAAACATGTTTCCATCCATCATGATAGGTCTACTAATTGCTGAAGCAATCCAAGCCACATTGATTTCATCCCAGCAGTGAAGGGGTAAGTGAGGCATCCTTACCCAGATAGGGGATGTAAGACCCTTCAATGATAGTGAAGAAAACTCCACCATCTATTTCTCCATTCCAATTATATGGCTGTTAACAAACCTAGGACCACCTGGCAAAACTCCTTCCATCATGTATTTTGTATCAAAGGAACACAAGAACAAACCTTTGCCCAAGGTTATGAAATGAAAGTTCCCAAATAGCTTTTATTGCCTCCTTACTTCCCAAGCCACAACATATCCCGGAATCTCCTTTCCAAAAACCTTAATCACTAAGGAATTCTTCAGCCTTTCAGCATTTACCCTTTCAACATCTTCCTTCATCTTCACAGCTATTCCATCTTCAGCAAGAACCCTGTCTTCATCTTTGAAATCCAGCATAATGTATAGTTTTTTCTTCAACGGGTTATTCACAGCATTAATGCCATTCCTTCTGGGCATTATCTCATTCACCTTATCCTCAATGCCAACCTCCTTTGTGGTTAATCTATCCTCTAAATGCAAATTCCTATTAACAGGAAGGCCAGAATTCGCATTTATCTCAGGGATAGGTCTTGAGATTGCATTCGAATATCCAAACTTGTTAACATAAATCTTCATTTCTGATGAAGACGCAGACGGATCAACGAATACCTTCTCCTTAGGATTCCTGGTATCCCGTGGTGTTTGAATTTCATTTTCATAAACAACATATTTTCCTTTACCTTCCACATATGCTATTTTCTTCGGAACATCAACAACATTATCCCTGATTACCAACGGACCAGTAGCAGCTCTGATCGCAAGATCAGTTAAGGATTTCCTCACACCATTATTCAAACGGACGTCTCCAATCTTCCTCTACATCTTTTCTTCTAGATCCACATTATCTTCAGTTATCGCAGCCAAAGATGGCCGTCGTCCATCCCCCGCCATGGCCCCAGTCAGCTCCTGAACAGAGGGAGTGAAAACCGAGAGCAGATAACTTTCAAATTATTTGAATTTTTCTCTCACTAGAAAATGAGATTTTCTCTCACTAGAAAATGGGATTTTTCTCTCACCATCTTATTTAATTTTTTGAATTTAAGATTTAGTGAATTGTTTTCTTTATTTATTGAATTTTTGGATTCATTGAATTATTTAGTTCAGTTTGTATAATTTGTTGACTTTTTATTTTATGATAATTTTAGTAATTTTTATATTTTTCATAAATAATAGATCCAATGATAAGTCTACTGCCTATAAATTTATTATATTTATATTTTATATAATTAGCTATGAAATTTATAACTTTGGCTTTTTTAATGTATTATTTATGTTTGACCATATGTCTTCAATGGTGGTTCTAGAGCGCTGGATACTTTCAACAACCAGGTTAAGGGGTTTAAAGAAGAAGCTCTGATAATCAATGAAGGAGGGTTAGCAATGAAGAAAGTTCCCATCTCCGTTCCTAGGAAAGGAAAAGAGATTTTGACGAGAGAAGTAGGTTCCAACCCGAAAGATTCAAATCTGAAGCTCTTCAGATGTGATTTTAAAGATGATCTTAAATTGGAGGCTTCCACTTCATCCGGATTGAAAATTTTTTCCAATAAATGTTTTAACTCTGTTTCACTACCATCTACTCCTGTTCGTAAAATGACTTTCGAATCCCATGTTACGGGAGTGAATATCGCTCTTGAAGACAAGCTGAATGAAGGTATGTTGCAAAAGGATTTGATTGAGAATCTTAAGGAGAACAATTTGGAGGCTCATGAGAAATTTCATCCGGACTGGATGAAGAATAATGTTACAGTTCAATCGGTCTGGACGAAGAAGGAAAACTTCAATGTGGAGAATTTGGAACTTGGGAATTTCTTATCAGAAGATGGTTCGGTGGCTAAGCTTCATGCTAAAAAGGAAATTGAAAACTCCAGAAGGCTTGAAAAGGCTATTGTGGTGAAGGTGTTTGGAGACAACATTTCTTTTCAATCAATTTGTGTGTATTTAAGAAGACAATGGAGCAGGTTCGAGAACTTTCACATTTCAGGCTTAGGCCTTGGCTGGGTTCTTTGCTCCTTTGAAATTGACATTTTGTCGGAGAAAATCTTATCTGGTGGACCTTGGTTTGTGAAAGGTTAAGTGGAAGGCCTAGACAAATGGACAGCTATGTTTAATCCTACTTCCTTAAAAGGCATTTCAGCTCCTCTTTGGATATGGCTACCCAATCTACCGCTCCATTGCTGGGATGAAGTAAATATTTGCAGGATTTCATCTCTAGTGGGGAAACCTTATCTCCTAGATGGAAATATGTTCCAATGGAGTAGAAGAGAGTTTGCTAGAATTTGTGTCTGTGTTCCACTTGATATGAAACTACCTAATGGCGTTTGGGTAGAAGGTTTGATGGGTAAATTCTTTCAAAAAATTGAATATGAGGGTGTTTCAAATATCTTCTCTAGATGTGGGTTGATTGGCCACAGTTCTGAGAAATGTGGTGAACTTATAAATCCCAAAGGATCTTCTTCAGATGATGTTGGTGTGAACAAACTGGCTCTCAATAAAACATTAGTATCCGAAGCAACCTGAGATGGCAGATGGATTTGGAAATTGGACACAAGTTAACTATGGCAAAAGAAGACATAGAGTTGACGTAATAAAGAAAAACTCTCTTAAAAATACCGTTGTTCCTATGAAGAAGGTCTTTGTTCCAAAAACTGATATAGTTAAATCAAATATAGCAATGGTTCCAGTAAGCAGAATCTTGAAGCATGGTTCAGAGTTACCCAGTTCCAGTGTGAAAGCAGTAGTTGAAGGTCCATCTTTAGAACCATTGGTAGAACATCAAAATGTAACTACTGAAGTTACTCAGGTGGTGGCTTCTAATATTGATCCTAATATCTTGGAGCTTAATAGATTTGAGGTGTTATCCAGGATGGAAGAAATGAAAGATGTGGGGAATGTGGAGAAAATTGCGGATGGAATGACTTATAAAGAAACTGAAGAGGGTGAAATCATCAATTGCAACCTAGATAACTTGAAGGAAGCAGAAAATGTTGCTTTTATGGATGCTGAGTTGGAACATGATGTGACGAAGAACAACTATTCTACAAATCCTGGAGCAGTTGAGACTTTTCCATCAAGGGATTTTATTAAAAATGTAGTTTCAGAGAAATCTTCTTCAGGGAAAAAGGTTAAGCTTCTCAAAGAACTGAAGTCTCTTGGCCCGGGGAACATCATCTCAAGATATAAGAAATATGATGGAAGCAAATCTAAAAATATTGGGGGTCATTCTCCCATCTTTAAACAATGACTTCACTGGTTTTTTGGAATTGTAGAGGAGCCAAGAAAGTTGAGGCTACTCTATATCTAAAAGAGATTATTAAAGATAATAATGTGTTAATGGTGGGATTAATGGAAACTAAAATTAGTAACTTGGATAATTCTCAGGTGTTGAATTTCTTGGGAAGGAATTGGGATTATTTCATGGTTCCGTCTAATGGACTGTCTAGTGGTCTGATGATGTTATGGAGGAAAGACTTGGCTGTGTTCTCTGTTATTGAAGAATCATCCCAATTTATCATTGGGACATTAAAAGTTTTCAACATAAACAATTGGCTGGTTGGTGCAGTATATGGAAGCACCAATGCTCTAGAAAGGAATGTGATTTGGGAAAGCTTGGAGAAGCATTGTTCAAATGAATTGCCTATGGTAGTGGGTGGGAATTTTAATTGTGTTTTGTCTCATGAAGATAAGAGAGGGGGAAAGAAATTTGTTTTATCTCAAGGTGCTAAAGATATGAAGAATTTTTTGATAAATAATGATCTACATGAAGTGGAAGCATATGGGCCCAAATTTACTTGGTGCAACAATAAAATGGGTGGAGCTCGTATTCTGGAAAAACTTGACCGTTGTTTAATCAATTCCACTGCTTTAAACTGTATTCACATAGCTCGTGTCAAGCACTTGGCTCGAATTGCCTCAGACTATTGTCCAATCCTTCTGGAGATTTTTAAGCCAGTTGAAGTCTTTGATAGGAACATTCGTTTTAAGGATGTTTGGGCTTCTTACCATGGAGCCAAATTAGTGGTGTTAAAATATTGGAAGCTCGGTAAATGTGATGACCCAGCCACATCTTTGAAATTAAAGTTCAAGAGAACTTTGAAAGCATTACATTTTGGAGTAAAGCTATGTTTAAGAATCTCAATAGGCTGAGGGATGAATTGAAAAATGATATCCTGGAACTTCAAAAAGAGGAAACTGACGGTAGTATTTTGGATCTTAATCTTCAAATTCTCAAGTTCAAGATCAATGAGCTCAACATCACTCTAGCCCGGCTCAACACTCGGTGGAAGCAAAGAGCTAAAGCAAAATGGATGGAGGAAGGGTATTCAAACTCTTCATTTTTTCATGCCTATGCCAATGCTAGGAGGAATAACAACAGGATCAATATTATCAAGACTAATAGAGGTCAAAAAACTGAAGATCCTATTTAAATTAAAGAAGTCTTCTCAGAATTTTTCAAATCAAAGTGGCGACATAGAGACTGTTCTCTGGTAGACTGGCCGAGGCCTTGGGCTTTCATTTCAAGTGAAGAGCAGAGAAGTTTGGAAGCTGAGTTCATGAAGGAAGAGATGCTGGCGGTGGTTAATTCTTCAGGCAAAAATATTTCTCCTGGAATTGATGGTATTACTTTCTCCTTTTTAAAATGTTATTGGAATATTTTTCATGAAGATGTTTGGCTAGCTGTAAACCAATTTCTTTCTACGGGCATTATGCATCAGTCTTGGAAGGAGACTATGATTGTGTTGATTCCTAAAATCAAAAGTCCCTTACTTCCATCCAATTTTCGTCCTATTAGTCTTTTTTTGACTATTTATAAGTTAATTGCCAAAATGCTATTGAGTAGATTGGAGAAAGTGATTCATAAACACATTTCTCCTGACTAAGTAGCTTTCATCAAAGGTCGCTCCTTATCTGAGCATGTTGTTTTGGCACAAGAAGTGTTTAATAAATTCTGGTATTCTAAAGCTAAAAGTGGACTCTTGGCATCAAAGCTGACATGGAGCAAGCCTATGATAGTATGGGGTGGCAAGCTTTAAGGCAAGTTCTTATGCATTTTAAATTCCCTATTAAATTCCTAGAACTTTTAATACAATGTGGGGTGGCAAGCTTTAAGGCAAGTTCTTATGCATTTTAAATTCCCTATTAAATTCCTAGAGCTTTTAATGCAATGTGTCTTAGATCCCAAATATTACATTTTGATTAATGGGAGGAAGACCGATTGGATCATTGGCAAAAGTGGCTTTAGACAAGGGTGTCCCTTGTCTCCTTATTTATTTATTTTATGCTCTCAAATCCTTTCGGATGTTCACTATCTACATAGAAGTGGAATGGGTATTTCTATTACTCCTAATGCTCCTAATGTTTCACATTTATTTTATGCCGATGATATCCTTATTTTCTCAAAAGCCATTGTTAGTGAGGTGAAGAAGGTAAAAAAAATTGTCTCCAATTTTTACAATTGGACTGGACAAACAGTTAATGCATCCAAATATTTGATTATTTTTGGGAAACACACTAATAGGAGAAGGAAGAACAAAATCTCTTCTATTCTTCAGTTCAAGGTCATGAAGGAATTTAGTTATCTTGGTGTTAAGATAACCTTAAGAAGGAAGGTAGTTTCAGATTTTCAAAATCTGATGGAGGTGGCTTCTAATAAGTTGAACACATGGGGGAAGAATTGTATTTCTTTGAAAGGGAAGCTGGTTCTTGTAAAATCTGCTTTTCTTTCTCTTCCAATGTTTTTATCCTCTATATCTCTAGTTCCAATATCAATTCTCAAAGAATTTGACAAAATATGTAGAAGTTTTCTATGGAACAAAAGTAATGGAAGAACTGGTTTGCATTATGTGTCTTGGGATCTATTATGCAAATCTAAAATGAAGGAGGATGGGGTTTGTTCTCAGCTGTCTCCAGGGTTGGTCCACTTTAAGCTAAATTTGCTTGGGAATTTCTCATGAAGCCTAATTCTCTTCTCAATCAGATTATCAAAGGCAAGTACGATAATGATATATGGACCAATACAGCAAAAATTAATTGCTCTACAACATGGAAAATTATTACTAATGGAGCATCTTATCTAAAAAATATTGTGAGATGGAATGTTGTCAATGGGAGATCTATTAATTGGATGCATGAAGCATGGATTCTTGATAAAAGCATCTCTAGATGGCCTACGTTCGTAAACATACTGGATCTAGTAGATTACAACCTCATTTTTTTCATCCATGAAGGAGAATGGAATCTTAACTCAATAGAGAATCATTTTGGAAAGCTACTAATGGAAGTTATTGTTCAAATTCCAATAGTTATGGGAGACAATGAAGATCAAATTGAATTGAAGATGAAATCTGCGGGTAAATCCATTGCTGCTCAATGTATAGAAGCAGATTTTGATACCAAACCTGAAGAATGTCACTGGAATTGGTTGAAAGCTATTAAGCTAAGACCATCAATTGAATTATTTTGGTGGAGATTATACAACAAAGCTATTCCTTCGTGTGAATTTTTAGTGAAAAGAAAAATTTCCAATCAATCAAGCTGTCCAAGAGGTTGTGTAGAGAATGAAGATAACTGTCATATAGCTGCTAGATGCAGTAAATTACAGAGATGTATCATCCTGCTTAACAACTGGGGGTTCAATATTCCAATATTTGGAGATTTTAATTCCTATTTGGATAGATTAGTTAAAGCCTCTACTACTAATCCACTATCGGCTAATATGTACTATACAACGGTTTTCTTAACCTGGAAGAGTAGATGCAAGTTGGTTCATGGGAAGAGTGAAGATTCTAATTTTGTTATTGACGCAAACATTGTCTCCTTAGCCACTGTTAGTAATTTTATCATTACACATCCAGAAAACTGGGATACTAATCATCTTATGATGTCTTCTTCTTGGTGTCCCCCTCCAACCGGTTGGATAAAGATAAATATTGATGCCTCGTTAAAAGTAATTATTTAGCAGGTATTGGCGACGTCATAAGAGATGATAAAGGCAGATTTTTATTAGCCTTTGGTACCCATTATTTGCATTGGGACACAACACAAGTGGAATTATTGGCGGTTTACTATTTGAAGAACACCTTGAGAGATTGGATGCATGAAGCACAAGGAGTAATCATAGAAGGGGATAATCTCAACATTATCAAAGACCTTCAATCAAATTTGAAGAGTTGGAAGAAGAATGGAAGAAATAAGGAGGATCTTGCTTTTATTCAAGACTTTAACCAGGTTCTTTTTTCTCATTCTAGTATACGTTGTAACAAATTAGCCGATTTTTGTGCTAATTTGGGTTGCAACAAGAGTTTTATTTGGGAAGAGCTAAATAATGTGGAAATCCCACATTCCTTCTTTAGTATTTTAAAGGAGGAATGTGATGGATTAGAGTTGGGTTGAACCTTTCATTAGCTTGTATTTCTTTGATTTCTTCTGCAATGCATTTTAGCATTTTACTAAAAAAAAAAAAAAAACTTATAATTTTACGACAATTTCTAGAATTTTTATATTTTTTATAAGTAATAGACCTATTGATGAATTTACTACCTTTAGTTGGTAGGTTTGGATTTTTTTATACTTATTTAAGAATTTAATATGTTTGAATTATTTATGATTTGTGTACTAAATCAATTCTATACTTCTTAAAATCTTCCCTAAATGTTAGAAATGATTCTTAGGGATGATATTAAGCACTTAAAATATTTTTGGTATTTTTTTAAATTTTATTATTTATTTTAAATAATTCTTAAATTTTTATTAATGTTTCAATTATTTATTATATTTAATAAAATTTTTAAAGATTTTATTTTTCATATATTATGATTTTAATTCTCAGCAATTAGACATTCAAAATGTATTTTTCTAATTTAATATGAATTTATTAGGATTTAGTAAAATTTCTAAGCCAATTATAATGCAAAATTTTTGTTTTGCGAATGACATGTCAAATAACCTCTAAATGCAATAAAACTTAAAACATAAGTACATGAATACTAATTCTTTAAACTCATCCAATTGTGCCAATTAAAGCCTCTTTATGTTTTAAAACAAATCCCCAAAGGTAAATATAGTTATACCTTCTAGTTTTAATTTAAGCAATTTTAGTATGGGAATGGGATGCAATCAATGGTCTTCTAACCATTAAATAGAGCTTAAAAACACACTAAAATTCAAATCCTAGATCCATATAGATCCCATCTATGAAATTTTTAATTCTTAGGTCAAAGAATAACTTATGGACTTGAAAAATTTATTTGAAAAGTTTTTGGGATTCAAATTGAGCAGAAAATTTTATGGTATATGTAAGAGTTTTCCAATAATAGTCAACCTCAATTTCCCCTCATGATTATTTATAATTAATGAATAATCTAAGAAGTACCTTGAGGATATTTCTTGAATCACACTTAATGCATTATTAATCAACATTTGTAACTATTGGGCTTTGATAGTACTCCTCAATATGAATCCATAGAGCTTAATATCATCTAATATGGATAAGTGGATGGGGAGATATTTATATTTTAAGTATAATGGATTTCTATGTAATTTAATAGCCCCAATTACACAGTCAAATATTCTTTCCACATGGCACTATCTGATTGGTGGACCAATCATTAGCACATTAACCAAATCATATACTTTCATTATAGTTGTACGATACAAGATTAGATAGATGGGATTTAAAATTGATTAAAATTGCAGGATCATATCACAATAACTGATCAAAAAGGATGGCTGTGATTTCACCTTCAACTTGCTGTAGGCCTCACATCCATAAACAAATTTTATAATTGAATTCTTTCAATTCCGGAGAGAAGCCAGAGAGAAGCTCTAAGAAAACTGGCAATTTTGCGGCTGTTTTTCAAAATTTCAAATTTGCAATTTTTTCACTGAAGACGATGGTGACGGAGGATCGCCGGTGGTCCAGTGGATGCTCGGCATACTACCTTAGGAATTTCTCATGGACCAGCTAGGTCTTTTTCTTTTCTCCACTTTCATTTGGAGATGTCCTTCCAAGATTTGCTCAAGGAGCAAAATCCAAAATCCGTTCTGGAATGCCTCTAGTTATTAATGAAGGGGGATCGATTTTGTCTTCCAAAAAGGTTCCTGAAGTTGCAGGAAAAGTGAAAGGTGTGATAATAGAATTTACGGTAGTGGCACAACTTAAGAAAAGGGGAATTCATGGAGTTATGAAGGATGGGGAAGCTTCTCCTTCAACAAAGTCTTCTCCTAACTTAATGTTATAAGAGTCTGTAAACACTGAGAATGAATTTGGAATTCAAATTTCTGCTGGAAAAACAATTGGTTTGAGTCGTGATTATGATCAAGCGGTTACTGATGCAATAGAGAAATCTCTAAAAGATATTGCTACTAAAGACATTGTGAATTAGAATTTGACTAAGGTGGGGCCGAAAGGTTTTGGGAGGAGGTTGGTTTAGAGAGAGAGAGTCCGGGTTTCTAGAGAGAGAAAACTCCTTTTTTCGATTTGAATTTGTTCTCCCTCGGTTTTCTTTCCGGCTTGTGGCGCCGTCGCCGGCGGATCATCGACATTCTTGGCTTAAGTCATGGAAGGTCCGCGTCCCTCCAGTCCTCTTCGATTGGGTGGTAGAGGTAGAAGAGGTTTGGTAATCAGAGAAGGAGCATGATCGGTGATTCGTCCTATGATGATTGAAGGTAAAGGCAAGAAGATCTTGAACGAAGGTTTATCGGGGCGGAATACTGCAGAAAGAGTATAAACTGATAGGGATTGTATTCTTGGCAATCTTGATTAATCGGTGATAATGGATACTGTCTTGAAGGTAAAGAGTTTTTCTGGGAAGAACCAGATTCGTCCCGTTCACAATGATGTTGATCTCATTCAAATCCCCATGGATGACATAATTATTGGAAAAGGAAATGTCCCTGATAAGGAATTACTGAATGAAACTTTGAGTTGTAATGGGCAAGGCGATGTTGGTGAGGTAATTGGAGCCTAGTCGAAGCCGAAGCATATTAGAATTGATTTTAAAAATGAGCAAGTTGAACTCTCGGATGATGGTATTGCGGTGAAGCTCAATCCAGTTATGGAAGCCAAAAATTCAGATGTGCTGAAAAATTCGATTGTAATCAAAGTTCTAGGTGGTAATGTTCCTTACTCTGTTTGCAGCTTTGATTTGAGAAAGCAATGGAATAAATTTGGTGGATTTAATATGACTTAAATTGGTATGAATTGGATCCTCTGCTCCTTCAAAACTAATGAGGCAGTGGATGAAGTTTTAAATGGTGGACCCTGGTATGTTAATGGAAACATTGTCGGCATGGATAGATGGTCACCGGCCTTTGATCCGTATTCGTTTAAAGGGATTTCAGCTCCGGTGTGGATCAGACTCACATGTTTTCCTCTGTTCTGTTGGGACGAGGATAGTCTTGGGAGAATTGCTTCTCGGTTTGGCACACCTCTGTATTTAGATGGAAATACATTTCGGTGGGGAAAAAGAGAGTTCGCTCGCATATGTTTCAAGATTGACTTGGAAAAGAAACTCCCAAATGGTGTCTAGATTGATGATCTTGCCAGTAGATTCTTCCAACGGGTCGAGTATGAGAAGATCAATTTGCTTTGTTATCATTGTGGTCGAGCGGGGCATGAAATGAAAGCGTGCCCTGAGAAGGTGGTTCTGGGTATCAAAAATCAGACGATGGAAAATTCTCAAGCAGTTACAGGTGAAGTAAGGAAAACTGCTGGAAGAACTAAAATAGTAGTGACCAATGCTGAATATGGGCCTTGGATTCATGTCCAGTTCAAGAACAGACGTGCTTTTAAAGGTGGGGATGGATATAGAAATAACAACTCTAGTAAGATCAATGTGAATGATAACTTGGGAAAGATTAATCAGAATAATATCTTACAATAACAGGATGTTAATGGAAAAGAAAACGATGAATAGATAAAGGAGAATTCAGTTCCAGGGACCAATGTAGACAAAGGAGTAATGGCAGAAAACAGCAAAACAGGAATTTTGCTGAATAATTCATTTGCAATTTTAAATGAAGACAATGATGCTGATTATCTTGGGGAGCTGGAAGATTCTGTTAAGTTGCTGATTAAGAGAAAGGAAGGTATGGGTGATGATGTTAAAACCAACATGAATAGTTCTGCTAGAGTTAAACTTGCCAAGGAGTTGAAATCTTTGGGGTCGGTTGATCAAGGAGTAAAGAAGAAGAAAAGAGATGGACGAATGGTGTCCCTAATTGGGGTGAGTTCCCCTATTTTTGCTTAATGTCTTCACTTTTATTTTGGAATTGCATAGGGGCTAGGAAGAGGGAAGCTGCTCTGTATTTAAAAGAGGTGGTCAAAGATCAAGATGTTTTTTTCATTGGCCTTATGGAGACTAAGATGTGTATTATCAATAGGAAGGATTCTGATGTTCTTATTGGTAAGGAGTGGGATTTTTATCATTTTCCCGCGGTGGGTCTTTCTGGAGGAATCTTAGTGTTATGGAATACGAAGATTGGGAATTTTGTGATTACAGATACTTCTTATCAGGTGATTGTGGGAGATTTATCTATCCCTAGAATGGGGTCATGGAGGATTGCTACTGTTTATGGTAGTAGATGCTGCAAGGAGCGTGAAACTCTTTAGAGCTTGTTGGAAAAATGTATGGTGAGTTCTAATCCCTCTATCATTGGGGGATTTTTTAATTGTGTGCTTAGTAAAGAAGAGAAAAGAGGTGGTAAAAGGTTCCTTTTCACCAAAGGACCTAGAGATATGAAGGGTTTTATGACTAGTTGTGACTTTCATGATGTGGGGATTATTGGACCAAGGTTTACTTGATGTAATAATAAGGAAGGGACATCCAGGATTTGGGAGAGGCTAGACAGATGTCTGCTGAATTCTACTACTCTACAATTGCTTCCTTCGGCTGCTACTAGGCATCTTTCTAGGGTGGCTTCAGATCATGGTCCTATTTCCTTCAAGGTCAATGACAAGGAGCGTGTAAAGTCTAGAATCATTAGATTTGAAGATACTTGGAGGATGTATCCAGCAGCTAGAAGTATTGTTTATCACTCTTGGATGAAGAATGACTTTAGAGAGGAAGGTATGGTTCTTCAAAGGAAGATTAACAGAACTTTGAAAGCTCTATTTTTTTTGGAGTAAAAGCAAATGCAAAGATCTAAATGAACTTAAGGAGAAGCTGAAGATGGATATTTTGGAACTTCAATTTAAAGAAGCTATGGGGAATGATTGGTCAGCTCAAGACCTTATTTTACTTAGAAGTAAAATACATGAACTTAATGTAACCTTGAAGAGGTTATCAACATGGTGGAACCAAAGAGCTAAAGCTAGGTGGCTTGAGGAAGGTGATTATAATTCCAAATTGTTTCATAATTTTGCAATGGCTAGAAGGAATGGTAATAGAGTAAACCAAACTAAAGATGTTCACAATGTGATGCAAATAGAAGAAGAGGAGATTGAAAAGGTTTTCATTCAACATTTTGAATTAAAATGGAAGAATAGAGGCTGTCAACTCTCGGGTTGGCCAGACATTTTGGCTCACCAGAAGCTGAATGATGAGGATATCCAGGCTCTAAGTTTAGATTTCTCGGTGATGGAGCTTAAGCAGTCAGTCTTCCAGCAAGGGAATAATCGTTCTCCAAGTATGGATGGTCTTACTTCCTCTTTCTATAAGTACTATTGGGATATAGTATGGAAAGATTTATAGAATGATATCAATAGTTTTTTTACTAATGGTTGTATGAGAAAAGATTAGAAAGATACTTTAATAGTCTTGATTTTTTTTGAGAAGATGCAAAAATTGCAATTAAGAAGAAAACGAAGAAAACCTAATACAAACTAGGCAAAAGAAGCTAATGATACCTTTTTCAACATGAAAAAGCATCTTATTAAAACTTAAATTTGTTATTTTAAACTTATTATAATTGTAATGAAGTCCACTATAACCTATTTTGAAACTGTTGAGATGTAGGGGATACCAAGTTATAAAACAACCCGAGGGTTGATTAGTATCACAGAGTTCCCATCCAGTTAGAGAATAAGAAATAGTAAAGACCACATAAACAATTAAGCAAAATTTAAAATAACAAATTAAAGGAAGGGAAAGAAAATAAAAACTAATAATGAAAATACATTTCAATGAAAAATTCCATAACTTCAGTAAATCTTTGCCAAACTTGAAGACCTTGTGTTCCATCTTCAAAAGCATCTCTTGTTAGGAAAGTTGCTATTTGCATGTTTTACATTATTTCAACTTGTATAGTTTTGATGATTCCAAATATTATTGTTTTATGTGTTATTATCTCCTAAAATTTTTTGGAAGATTTGTTTTTGCTCTTGTGTGTACTAATATTTCAGGAAAATCGAACCCCAGACTACGAAGACTTCAAATCAAATTCAGCATGAGATACTTTGTGAATTTGAAGCTTGTACTTTTTATTTGAATTAAATTTGAAGGGAGTGATTTTAATTGAGTGAATAAATTTACACACACTTAAAGGAGATCTTGAAAAATTTTTTGTACTGATCGTACGGGACGAACATTGTTCGTACAGGACGATCAGATCAGTTATCTCCTTGTAAGAGCAATGGAACAAACAGAAACTGAACTAGAAAATTTTTCTAAGGAATGATCGTCCAGACGAAATCATTTTTCATCCCAGGATGAGTTTCTCACTGTAAAAATTTGTGAGAGATCAAGTGAAGGGTTTGTGAGGGATTCACAAGGTTACTTGAAGAAGAAGATCTCTTTGTTTCTTCCCATCTCCTTTAAAGGCTCTCAAGTGAAGTTCAACAACATAGGTCCGGTTCTCTGCCGACACTTGGAGAGTGTAAAAGGACGACAAAGTGTATCTTTGACAACCATTGTGTCTTCATTCTTTGGGAGAAAACTAAAAGAGAGAACTTGAAAGGGAGAGAGGAAAGGGTGGAGTTTGAGAGAGAGAAGATCCTTGGAGGGGATTTCAAGGGAGTGTGGAGGGGATATTCACACGGTTGCTCCGACGAACTTGCACCTCAGTACCATCGGATTCAAGGGTCGTCTTTAGGGAAGTTTTGGTGAGAAGAAGATATCTTTGGTGTTAAAGAACCCGGCTACTCCGCCGCATCGGGGAAGGTGAAAGTGATTTTGTACAGGCTTCTCCGCCTTGCTGTGGGGGCAAAAGGAGAGTCACTTTGTGGTATTAGTGCAATACTCGGAGGGTGCATCCGAGGAGTGGACGTAGGTCAAGATTTGACCGAACCACTATAAATCTGGTGTGTTCTTTCTTATTTTTGTTCTGCATTTAATTTCATTGCAAGTTGTTTACTCTTGTTGAAAAGTTTATTTTTTAAACTTTAAATTTAACTTGCATTAATAATTAAAAAGGTTTTCTAAAAATATAAGAGTAGAAGTATAATTTTTAAATTACCAATTCACCCCCCTCTTGGTTAGCCTTGGGACATTTAATTAGGCTTAAAATCCTAATTCATATTAAGCGAGTTTCCAACATCTCTCCGTTGTTGCTATCCACTGAAGAATCCTTTTTCATATCAATGGGATATAAAGGAAGAAGAACCTTTAAAAATGTTCTTCTCCTTGTGTTCAGCCAATTTCCTTCTAGGCAATTCTTTCACCAGACCCAATCCTTGAAGTTCCTTGAATAAAACATGCTTTGCTCCGGGTGTAACATTATTCTTAAAAAAGTTTTTATCTTTCTTAAGAATAGTTTTTTTGAAATTCAAGCTAACAACTAATGGAGTAGAAGAAGAGTCAATGATATCATTACCATTAACATCTGCCGTCAAAGTAGATAATGTATCCAAAGCTGAATTTTTTTCTCCCAAAAATTCAGCAATTTTAGGAGTCTCGGTGGCCTTTGTAGGAGTCAATTCTGAACTTTGAATGTTTGCATCCGTAGAAGTAGCTAAATCCAAAATTTGTTCTTTCTCTATCTTTTCCTTGAATGCCTCCATCTTAAGTGGGTTTTGACTTTTCAAATCCTCAATTAAATTAGGCAAACCCGTCAGACTAACAGCATTTAGTCCAATTGAATTTAATATAACACAATCTGGAAAAACCTCCTCAACAACCTTAGATACCTCCATGATATGTGGGATTTCAAATTCTGAAATTTGAAATCCTGAAATGGACCAGTTTCCATTCACGGGATGCTCCGTATAGTCCTGATTTTTCAGCAACCGCTTCAGCACTATCTTCCACTCTTTCATCCACAGAAACCAGACTTTTGAATTCATAATTTGAATTCAAATTGCTTTTGGGATGGCCTTCATCTTCTACCTTGATTTCAACATCCTTCTGGAATTCCGAAACAACAGATTTTGATAATCCTCCATTTCAACATTTACCATGGAAATAACACCGACAGCTTTTGGTTTGTCCATGGTAGAAGCCTTCTTCAAATCTGAAGAAGCTCTTCTCTTATTTTTGAATTTCACGTGTGCATCCAAGGTCCCAATGTATTATCAAGATGAAATGAATTTTTGAGGACCTCTTTGACAATAGGATTTTGATTTTGAGGTGAATTTGGACACATGGAATCATTGTGTCCGATTTTCCCACAATTAAAGCAAATAGAAGATAGATTTTCATACTCAAATTTCTGAAAAAATCTACCATGAACACCTTCTACCCAAGTTCCAGTAGGGAGTTTAGAGTCCAACTTGACTCGGATGCAAGATCTAGCATATTCTCTCCTTCCCCATCTAAACATATTACCATCCAATAAAAGAGGAGTTCCAATCCTAGAAACAATTCTAGTGATATTGGCTTCATCCCAACAATGTAAAGGTAAATGTGGAAGACGAACCCAAATTGGAGAAGAAATCCCATTCAAAGAATAAGGAGAGAAGGTTGGAGACCAAATGTCTAAGCCAACCACAAAACTCCCTACTAGCCATGGTCCCCCATTAAGGACTCCCTCCATGGCTTCATGAGTTTGAAAAGAACAAAGAAGCCAATCAAGGACAAGCAATGTAATATGAAAACTACCAAATTTAGACCATTGCTTTCTTAATTCCAATGAACACTTAGAAAAAGGAAAATTTTTTCTAAGAATTTTAACAACCAAGGAATTGTTTAAGATTTGAACATTAGATAATTCCTTTTCCTTGTCCAAGATGACAACATTTTCCTCTCCCAAAATTTCAGGAATCTCACTTAATTTAATTTTAATGTGAGGTTTTTTAGTCCACACATTAGAGTTATCCAATTTTGCAGCAGTAATTGGAATAACCATGTCCTTCTTCACAACTTCAGCAAAACTACCTTTGAAGAAGAAGCTTCAATGACAATTGCTCCACCAAAGGGAACCTTCAAAGGTTTAGGATTATCCAAAATCGAATTAATTTCCTTCCCTTCGCCTAAAATCGGCAAAGGTTTATCATTAGCCTTTAAGCCTCCCTCTTTAATGACAAGAGGGGATTCCAAAATCTGAAAAGAAGAGATTCGATTTAAGGAGACTCTACCTTTTGAATCCAACGTGAATGGACTCGCGGTAGATAGCGAATTTTTGGTGTTCCGGTCATCATTGGATGACCGGCCACCTTCTTCCATCTCAAATCAATGCTACACGAATTCTTCAAGATCTTCTTCCAAATTCTTCCTAAATTTGTGGAGCTTCTCTCTCTAGTTGTTTTTTCTCGTACCACATTTTAATAGTCTCTATTGAAAAAGTAAAGAATCCATTGCTTCCTTCCAACTACCATCCTATTAGCTTATGCCAGACTAATTACAAGGTTGTAGCTACAATGCTAGTTAATATATTGAAGATGTGTATGCCCAAGCTGATTATAGAGGAACAAATGGCTTTTATCCCTGGGAGATCTATCTCTGAGCACTATCTCTTGTCCCAGGAGCTTTTTCACAAGTTCAAAGTTTCCAGAAATAGGAAGGGGATGATGGCTTTGAAGCTTGATATGGAGCAAGCTTATGATAGTATGGGGTGGCCTACTCTTGATAATGTCCTCAAATGGTATGGTTTCCCTTCTGGTTATGTTAATCTTATTATGGAATGCATTATTGATGTGAGGTTTTCTATTATCATTAATGGGAGGAATTCCAAATGGATCATGGCTCATAGTGGTTTTCGTCAAGGGTGTCCATTATCCCCTTATCTTTACATCATGTGTTCTCAATTGCTATATAATTCCATTTATAAAAGGGGCCTTAATATTGGTATTCAAATTTCTCCTAGAGGTCCTAGAATTACTCATCTTTTGTATGCCGATGATGTTATTATCTTTTCACAAGTCTCTAAGGAAATTGCAAAGGAGGTGAAGAGTATTGTTGATGACTTTTGTAATTGGACTGGGCAAAGGGTCAATGCTAACAAATCTCAAATTATTTTTGGTAACAGTGTTAGTAATCATATGAGAAAGAAGGTTACCAAAGTTTTGAGCTTCAAAGTAGTCAAGGAGATGAGTTATCTTAGGATAAAGTTATCTCTTAATCGGTTGAGGGCAGCAGATTTTCATGATATCTTAACTAATATGATGGATAGACTTAATACTTAGGGGAAGAAATTTCTTTCTATGGGTGGTAAGATTACTCTTATCACTAGCTCTCTTTTGACCATGCCTAATTTCTTAATCACACACTCCATGATCCCTAAGAAGGTGTTGATTACTATGGAAAAACTTTGTAGAAGTTTTATTTGGAATAAACATGATGGTAGTCACGGTATTCACTACATTGCTTTGGATGATCTTTGCAAACCTAGAAGTATGGGAGGTTTGGGATTACAATCTCCAATGTTGAAGGCTGGGCCTTTAAGAGCAAATCTGACTTGGAATTTTCTTCAAAAACCTAGTATAATGTTTCATAGAGCTATGAGAGCTAAGTATGGGAAGAGTATCTTGAATGGTACTCATAATAAGGTCACTTCAAAAGCTTGGGAAGATCTTATTAGATGGTGGGAAGTTTCTTAAAAACATTACTAGATGGAATGTTGGCAATGGGAAGGAGATCAATGTGCTGAATGATATATGGATCCTTGACAGATGTATTAATAGTAGCCGACTTTTGTTGATTGTGCTGCCTTGGAGGGACTTTGTGTTCAGTAGTTGATGTTGGAGAATGGCCAATAGAATACTGAATTGCTTCAGGAGATGTTTCATCTGGAACTTGTTATGATGATCAACATTATCCAGGTTGATTACAGTAGAGATGATTTTATGGAAATGCAGAAGTTCTGTCCCGGTAGGACAATTTATGGATTGTCCTTTGAGAATGTATTAAGAAGAAGATTCAGCTTAGTTGATGATGACTATTGTAATTGGCTTAATAAACTCAAGTTAAGCAAGAAGGTGGAGTTGTTTTGGTGGAGACTTGGGAAATCAGCTATCCCTACCAACCTCTACCTTAAGAACCGTTAAGCTCTTGGAAAATGATTCTTGTGCTAGAGGTTATTTAATGGTGGAGAGCTATGAACATATCATTGTTCAATGCAAATATTTGATTGAAATCATTAAGAAGATTGTTGGTTGGGGTATTTCCATTCCTATATTTCATTCATTGGATCATTGTCTCAAGGAACTTAAGAGAATTTCAGTAAATAATTTGGGTATTGTACAAATTTATTGTACTATTGTTTATTTCTCTTGGAAAAATAGGAATGAAATTAAGCATGGAAAAACTGCACTTCCTTCTTATGTGGTTGCTTCTAATGCATTGTCATTTGCCATTACCAAGACTAGTCCATCTCTTTCTAACTGGAGCACTAACCTCCTTAGGGAGTCTCAAGTTTCTTGGTGCCCCCCACCGAAAGAATGGATGAAAATCAAT
The DNA here is from genome assembly GCF_001605985.2 of Dendrobium catenatum. Classification (NCBI taxonomy): domain Eukaryota; kingdom Viridiplantae; phylum Streptophyta; class Magnoliopsida; order Asparagales; family Orchidaceae; genus Dendrobium; species Dendrobium catenatum. The sequence continues at coordinate 12,989,951 of NW_021318595.1, forward strand.
GTTGATGCTTCCTTAACTACTTCGGGTTTAGCTGGAATTGGTGGTGTGTTCCGGGATTGCAATGGAAGGTTTATCCTTGCATTTGGGAAGAAGATGATTCATTGGGATATAGCACAGCTGGAAATGGGAGCAATTCTTTTGGTCAAGGATTATGTCAGAAGCTGGATGCGGGACTATAAAGTGGTGATTGTGGAAAGTGATAACATTATTGTTATCAACTACATTCAAAACTCCTTGAAGCAGAATAAAGGGATTATGAACTTCAATTCGGTAAGAGATTCTTTATTTGTGAATGATTTCAATAAAGTTGTCTTTTTACATGCTTATAGGAAATGTAATAAGGTAGCCAACCTGTGTGCTACTATGGCTTTAGAGAATAGTTTTTATTTTGACAGCTTTTCTTTTGATGATATCCCTCCCTTGATGGTTAGTTTAATCAAGGAAGAATATCATCCTTTTGAGGTTTGTAACTAGTTCTTTTCTTTTTTCTTCTTAATGCATATTGCAATTCTTCAAAAAAAAAAGAATTAGAATTTGACTAAATCTGATTTGGATAGAGTTCAAGAATGCAACAATAGAGATTTGGGAATGTGCTACGAATTCCAAAAGGAAGTTACAGAAAGGCCAATGTCAAATAATCAACAGAATGCATGGAGTAAGAAGGAACATATAAAAGTAGTTAATCTGGATTTGGAAGATTTTCTATCAGAAGATGGAGCAATAGTTAAAATTCATGTGGACAAGGAGATGAAAAATTCAAGGAGGCTTCAAAACTCAATAGTGATCAAATTTTTTGGAATCAAAACCCCATTCCCTATAATAAGTACTGAACTCAGAAGTCAATGGTCTCCTTATGGAAAGTTTCACTTACCAATGTTAGGATTGGACTGGGTTCTTTGTTCTTTCTATAACAAAGAATCCATGGAGGCAGTCTTCACTAATGGTCCTTGGTTTGTAAATGGGAAGATTATTGGGATGGACAAATGGTCGCCAAATTTTAATCCGTCATCCTTAAAAGTGTTATCTTCCCCTATATGGATTAGGCTTCCAATTCTCCCACTTCAATGTTTGTTTGAAATCAATATATGTAGAGTTGCGTCTATGGTTGGAAAACCCCTCATGATTGATGGAAACATGTTCCAATGGGGTAGGAGGGAGTTTTGGAGAGTTTGTGTTCGTATCAATTTTGACACTAATTTGCCTTGTGGAGTTTGGGTGGAAGGGAGTTCGGGTAAGTTATTTCAAAGGATAGAGTATGAAACAATTCCAGATTTCTATTTTTGCTGTGGAAAAATTGGGCACACAAAGAATAAATGCTTTGAGAAATCCATAAATTAAGCCACTGTCTCAAAGGAAGATGGAAGATCTTCAAAGGAGTTGGTTGAAGGCAGCTCAAAATTCAATAATGCAATAAATACTGAAGCACCAATTGATGAAAAGTATGGATATGGTCCTTGGCTTCAAGTCAACTATGCAAGAAAAGAAAATTATAACAAGGCATTCAGAAGTTCTCTCCCTCGGGACAAGAATCAATTTGCTGAGGAAAAAATACAGCTGTCAATAACCAGCAGGTATGGAAGGCAATATAAATGGTGAAGGAATCTACTGTGGAGGAGCTGGTTATTCAATCAGAGGAAATCAATGAAGATAAAGTCAAAGAACAATCAATTTCAGAAAAATATGAACAACTCATTCGAGGAAAATAAGGTTGATAATGGTACGGTTGCTTAATCCTCTAGTATTATCTCTACTAAAAAATTCAATATCCTAGGTGGATTGGTAGAGGAAGGGGAAATTATAATTACAGGAAAGATTGATAACAATTTGTATGAAGAAATGGAAGGGTAAATCAAAGTCTCGGATGAAAATTACATCAGTAATAGGGAAGATTTGAAGAAGGCCCGTCCTTCAAAAATGACATGGAGCAAGTTTACGATTCAATGGGATGGCTAACTTTGTCAAAAGTTTTGAATTATTTTGGATTCCTATGGTATTTTTCTAAACTGATTTTGGAATGTATTCAGAGCTCTAAATTCTCTATTAGAATCAATGGAAATTTTTCAAGATGAATAGATGAGCATAGTGGTTTTAGACAAGGTTTGCCCTTGTCTCCTTATCTATTTTTCCTTTGTGCACAATTGTTATCTAATGCTTTTAAACAAAGAGGATAATCATTGGGAGTTCGACTGTGTGAAATTGGACTTCTATTTCTCAATTGTTGTATGCAAATGATGTGATCATATTCTCGGAAGCAACCTTGAAGGCAACCAAAGAGATTAAATCTATTATGGGAGATTTCTGTAATTAGATGGTCCTTTATTTCTATCAACATCAATAAATCTTCTATGGTTTTCAGCAAATTGGTAAGGAGACGAAGGAAAACGTCTATTAGCTGATTAATGGGTTTCAAAAGTACCAAAGAATTGTCTTACCTTGGAGTAAAGCTTGCATTGAGAAGGTTAGTTAAAAAAGACTTTCTTTTTATTGTTGATAAAGTATTGAAAATGACAAACATTTGGGGAGGTAAAATAATATCTTTTGTAGGATAAATCTTCTAGACCAAAACAATTTTGTTATCATTCACTACATTTCATTGCACTAACTCTCTTATGCCTAAGAGTATACTTGATGAGGTAGACAATAATTGTAGAAGCTACATTTAGAACAAATCAAATGGAAAACATGGTTTACACTATGTCAATTGGAATACTATATGCTTGCCAATGAAATGGGGAGGTAGAGCTCTCCATTCTTTCTCGACTAAAGTTGGTCCGTTGAGATCAAAAATTGTATGGAAATACATGAATGATAATGATTCATTACTACACAAAGTCTTCTATTTGAAGTATGGAAATCTATTAGATAATGTAGACTCTAAAAGATTGGGCTCTTCAGCATGGAAGACCATTATAGGAGGTAAATCTTTAAGGCCTTTAATCAGATGGAGGGTTGCTAATGGGAATGACGTTGACGTATTCAATTACATATGGATCTTGGATAAAAGAATTAACAAATGGCCCACATTTATTACTCCTCAAGACTGCAACAGATTTTTAGTTTCCAATTTCTTCTACAGTGGGAGCTGGAATGTGGAGGCTATGAGAATAATTATGGGGGAAGATCTTGTAAGTTTAATCTTACAAACAAATATTCCTACAGGATTGGAAGAAGATAGAATGGAAATGATGTTTCGTAACAATGGGAGGTTAATATCCTCAATGGAATTTGAAAACACAGTGAAGCACTCAGACCCAAAACTATTCTGGAGATGGATCAAGAAAGGCAAGCTCAACCCGAAGGTGGAGACATTTTGGTGGAGGATTTTCAATAATGGACTTCCTACCTTTGAATTCCTTGAACATAGAAGATTGCAAAGGGTCAATCTATGCCCAAGAAGTTGTAATGTTATTGAAGACATAGACCATGTTGCAGCTAAATGTGAAAAGCTGAAGGAAGTTCTTAATCAAATTAAGAAATGGGGCTTTGTATTCCAAGATTTTTATTCATTATCAAACAGCTGTAAGTTCCTCTCCTCTCAAAGTCCCTTTTTGACTAATCTGTATTGTTCTGTGGTATATTTAACATGGAATTCAAGAAATAAACTGATTCATAATGGGATGGAAGATAGCTCGTTGATTATTGCTTCGAATGCAATGAGTTATGCTTCAATTTCTGCTCAAGGAGTTAGAAAATTCTGGGGTATATGGAATGCCAACCATCCTTCTAGGCTATCAAATCTTCATTGGTATCCCCCTCCACTTGATTGGCTAAAGGTAAATGTTGATGCTGCCTTACTTTCCTCCTAAAAGCTAGTATTGGAGGAGTTTTTCGTGATCACAAAAGAAGATTCCTCCTAGCATTTGGTAAACCATATATTCATTGGGACATATTTATGTAGGAGTTATTTGCCATTCAATCTATTAAGGAGAAGATGAAAGATTGGATGTTTAAGTACAAGGGAATCATTATTGAAGGAGACAATGATAATGTCATAAAGTTTTTGAAGAATATCAAACAAAGTAGAGACACAAGGTATGAAGAAGTTCTCTTATTTAATTAGTTTAAAAATGTCTTTTTTAATTGTGTTGATAGATGTTGCAATAAGTTAGCATATTTATGTTCTAACTATGGCATTTTGAGCTCTTTTATTTGGGATGATATTAGTGTTAATAAGGTTCCTCCTTTATTTATGTCCTTGTTAAAGGAGGAATCCACTGTTAGGAGTCCTTAGGCTTGTAATCATTTATTTGTTTTTTCTTTAAAGCTTTTTTGATACATTCTCTTCAAAAAAAAAAAAAAAAAAAAAGAGATAAGCCAGATGTAGTTGTATAAAATTTCACATAGAGGTTCATCTCACCATGAACCTTCAATCCAATAATCAGATTCCATTAAATTGAATGTTCACTTTACATTTGCTTGGATTAATCTAAATTAAGGATGAGGATTGGGTAAATAACTAATATATAGCTCCAATTTTTGTAGCTTATGTTAGAATGGTTTATCTTAGTCTAGGGAATCTTTCTCCATAAGAAAGCTCAACTAAAGAATGAGTGGATCTAGGTAAGGTGTTTCATGGTGGAAAGCTTATCAGAGCTTACTCAAATTCACGAAAAATAGTCACACGAGAGACTGTAAAGATAGGAAATGGAAGCTCTATCACTCAGGGTGGTAAACAAAATGTAACCAACCCATGTCTTGAGAAAGAAAGGGCTACTTATAGGTGTTGAAAATGAATTTGGATGGGAGTTTAAGTAGGTTCATCCACTCACAGACCACTGAGTCTAGTCAGCAGGTTGCATGGATATTAGGGAAGGTTTCTTAAAAGCATAAAATAATGGGTTAATCTGGGTTGTAAGATCTCAATTTGCCCAATTGTATACTAATCATTTCTAAAGAATATAGTGGATTTTTTCCACCACATGGGGGGACCTTATGTGGAGAGGAGTTTAGAGAGTTTCTAAGATAAATGTAAAGATCAATTTGGTTGGGTGAAATCTAATCTAGACATTTAAACATAACCAATTTCGGTAAATTTGGATTAGCTCAATATGCTGACTCCAGCCAGCCCAAAAATAGATATGAACAAGGTAGATGTATGCGATTACGGGGAATGCAATTCTAGTGTTTATTTGAGCTAATTGCATCTAGGTTTGGATTTTTCCCAATGAATGGTCATTTTGACAACATGGGTCAAGCCTTGTGACTAGCCCAAATGGATTAAATGCTTGGGCCACTTAGGGTTTATCCCTAGGAACCTCATGGATAACCCCATTAGTTCAAATTGGTTTGGTCATGCCTTGGTCAATTGGTATAAAATGTTTCACATTGTATATTTATTTGGTCAATCTTTATCAAGTTTTTTGACTAGGTTAATTAAAGGATTAAGTTTAGGCTCTTTGTACTCCAAATATAATTTGGAACTCATTTAAGGTGGTCTCAAGACTTGGCAAGGTCTTCTTGCATAAAATGTATGTTTGAATGCCTTAAGAGTGCATTTGATCAACCTCAATTTACTTGGTCAATAAGGTTATGTCCAATAAATTTTTTATGAGGGTTTGAGTTCATTGGAAGTTTTCCAAAGGATTGAAAAGATCTTCTCACATGAAATGCATGTTTAAACTCTTAAGGATGCCTTTGGTCATCCTAGGTTAAGTTGGTCAACAAAGATTGACTAAATGTCAAGGTTAAGCTCAATGCATTTTAAATGATGTTTCGTTCATGTTGAAATGGATTTCTTGTAAAGGTGTGGCTTGTATTCATGAAATATAGTTATAAACTTTATTGACATATTTTTAATAACGTAGCTTGACTTGGTCAACAATGATTAATAATGGCTTGGGTTTTTGTGAAATGCTTGCCAAATCATATTCTAAGTATGTTGGGAGTAATTTTGGGGTTTGTCTTGACTAAAACATGATGAAATTTAAGGAAAATTTAGTTTTAATTGTTTTAGAGTTTTAGGAGTTTGGTAGCACCATGGGAAACCACGGTCAACCAAGGTCGATCAAAGGATCAATAGTTTCTTAATGTATTTTTCTTAAGGCAATGTAGAGGTTCGAGGGGTTTGGGGAATCTTCTAAGGTCAAGTTCCATAATATGTCATGCCTAGTAGCTTAGGCTTTAAAAATAAATTTTTTTTGCATCCTCCAAAAATGCTTTGAGTTATAAGAGTAATAAATCAGAGAATGCATTAAAATTAGCGTGGTTAAATGTAGAGATATGCATAACCATTATAAAACTAAATAATCAAAAATCCAAACTCATTTGGTTCAGTTTTAGAGTGATTAAAATTTTTCAAAAAATAGGTTTTGGACCAAGGGATTCTGGGTTGGTTTTGGATTTATAATGAGTTTGATTATCACATTTGATTTAAATTTGGTTTGGTTACTGATTCAGAGTTATTTTAAGCTTAAAATTCTGAGGTCATTGATAATAAAGGATTATTTTCAATACTTGAACAAGTGATCAGATGACTATCAATAATGACTAACAACTAAGGGATTTGAGGTTTAATCATTGTTTCAATTTTGAGTTGATCAATGAATTTCAATAATTAAAGGGGTTTTAGCATTGTATTGATCATATCACAAACGATCATTTAGTTAGTATTAAGTGACTGATCAAATAATAAAATGAATTTGAAGGGTGACCGTCAAGTGATCATTTTAGTTGCCAATAATCATGTCAACATGACAAAGCATAATTATGAATTTGATTTAAGGTTTGGAAAGTAGTTAAATGATTGGTATACATAAATGTTAATTGTTTGTTGAAGGTAATGGACCTCACTAAAAAAATGTGGTCAACAACTTTGACTCCAATCTCATAAAAATGGGTACGTCATTATTGAAGTTTTTTTTTTAGAATTTGGGTCCAAAATCTAGAGAATTTCCTAAGTGGCCCCTTTACTTTTGAGTGGTATGATTATGTGTGTTACAATTAAATTTAATTAGATTTAATTTGTTTCTAATTAAATGTATGAAAACTAACCCTTTAAGCAAAAGAGATATGTTTTTCAATTAAAAAAAAAAGGTATAAAAAATAGATTTTTCCTTAGAGAATGTATCTCTAGAGATAGAATATAACAATCATAGGCTAGGTGGTCCTCTACTACCCGCAAGAGAAGAGGTGCCTAACAAGGAGAAAAAAAGGTATGAAGAGTCCAGACTTGCTTTGGCTTAGTTCTTAGGAACATTTATCTTTCCAAGGGAGCTTAATTTCATTTATTTAATTATGAGTAGAAGATTTTTTTTAAAGAGCCTAGAAGAGTCCAAGCTAAAAGTGCAAAATACAAGAAACAAACTTATAAAGCAAGAAATTTTTAATGCATAATTAACTTAAAGAAAAATTTTAAAACTAAATAAAAAAAATTTAAGAATGAAGGCCATGTGGAAAGCATCACTTAATTACAAACTAGGGTCTGCTGGAAAATAAATGTTGACCAGGCTCCACTAGAAAAACCTGGACACTATTCCTAAGAAACAAAGTAAGTTTCTATTTAAATAAAGCATTTCTTTTGTCCTAAAATTTACTTGGCTTTTTTCTTTGGGCTCCATATGTTCATTTGGTTTGGGTATCTAAAAGGAAAGAACCCTCTATTAAAGGAATTTTCTTTCATCTTTAGACTCCAATATTAGAGAAAATGATTTGTTTTATGAGCACTCACGACTATAAATTATTTTACATTTGAAAATTTAAAAGGAGCTCTATACTCCCTACTTGATATCCAAAAATGTTCACATGAAATATTATCCATGAAATCCCAAGCATAAATCATTTGCTCATTTTGTGAAAATATATCAACATTTACGTGCTTGTAATCATTAGGGTGTTTGGCAACAAAGAGAATCTAAAGAAACTTTTTTAATTAAAAATTTTAATTATTGTTATCCCTCTTTTTATGGTTAAGCATAACCATGACCACCTATAGAAAATTTGTAAACATCTAGATCATTTCTAACCTAGGAAAATCTAAATGTTCATCATTGATTACAATAAAATCTCTTTAAAGTTTATGAAAAGAATTAATAATAAAATTACGTCATTTATTCTTCAAAATAAGAGTATATTTCACAATAAAGATAAAATCACAAAAGAAAAATGAGCTAGCCTATAGCCAAAGTTGGTTATCCTAGCAAGAAATCTATAGTGTATGAAAGGAGGTTGTTTGTTTTGGATATTTTTTAAGTTTGATGTGAGTTAAATTTCTATAAGACTTGAGTTTTATTTTTTCAAGGGTTAGGGGTATTTAATTTAAAGTTAAAGTTTTATTGTTTTAATATTTATTTTTAAAATGAATTTTTTAAATGTGAAAGTTGATTAGTGCTTGGTACTCAAGCTTTAATATTTTTATCTGTCACTTAATCCTTAAATCCTTAGGAATCTAATACACGTATGTCCTACAATTGGAATCTATCATAAGTCATAAAGGCTCCCATTTATTTGTAATTTATTACAAGTTATTTAAGTTGAAAAATAATATCATTTGTTTACATCAGAGCCATAAGGTTTATTTTACCCTCTTTGGGGCTAACATAATAGCCTCGTAAGTCATGGTTACCCAACAATTGAATTGTTACTTAATAAATATATTATGTTTTTATAACTAGTTTATAGATTTAAATTACATTATTACTTCTTTTATAGTAAATTATTATTTTATTGTTTACTTATCATTGATAAGTTCAAAGCATTATCACAACGGGATCAAGGACATAGCCTCACAGCTCCAGGTAGTCCAATCTATAAATCAAATTGATGAAGTGTACAAATTTTATTATTGATTTATTCTTTTATTTGAGTTCATTATGTTGATTTAATTCTGAAATTGTGTGTTTTAATATAACTTATTTAAATATTTGATTATTATTCTTATGTATGGCGACACCTAGGTTTGCAGTTATCTCAACCCAAAGTTATTTTTGACACTTTGGGTTAGTCTAATTCCTAACCCAAGTGAACATAATTGTTGGGCCATAAAGGATAGGTGTAAAGGGTTATAAAGGACCTAATACAAATATTAGTTTCACTCAATTTTAATTGGTTTGAGAATTGGCTCAAGGGATGGCTCTCTTGAGTTGTTAGGTCATGCCAAGTGGCTAAACCAAATGAACTCAAGGGTTCCGTTTATGGGACCCAAAAAAAAAATCCAAAGGATTTAATTTGGTTTGGTGATACTTTGAGCATTACATTAAAATTTATTTTCAAGTGTAAGATTAATTGGTTAAAAAAAGTTGACATGGTAAACCAGGTTTGACTAAGGGTTGGGGTTTGGCCCAATTATTTAAAAATTATGTTTTTGACTTAATGGAAGTTGTCTGGTGCAATGGGGATGTATCCAAGTTCAAAATGCATGTGTGAACCCTAAAGGGGCAATTTGGTAAACTATGATTAACTTGATCAACCACACTTGACCAAGGAATAGGTTTAGATTCATTCAAATCTAAATGACATTTAAAACTTATTACAATAGGTCTCATGCAATGCAGAGGCATCTATAGGTTTGAAGGTTTTTCTGATAAATTATGTTTGACTTAGTTAACTAAGGTTGACCAAGACTTGAGTTTGAGTTCAATACATCCAAAAAAAAATTAGAATGTATTAGAAGAGGTTTTAGTGGTTGGTTTGAATGAGCTATTTTAAAGTTTGTTAGATTAATTAATTTTTGAAGGCTTTCGGGTTTTGGGTTTAAGTGACTTCATGGTCAACCATAGTCAACTATGGTCTACTATGGGCTCAAAATTTATTCGGTGCAAAATGATAATGATTATGAACATGATCAATTGTTTTGGGAAAGTTTCCAAAATAATTTTCCATAAGATGCAAGGTCTAGTAGCATAGGCTATAAATATTTGATGGTTTTACATCCTTTGGAAATCAATTTTGTTTTTAGTGGTTAGAGAGCTTAGATTTCTATCAAATATGGAGAGTCGACCGTATGAACATATCTAATCAATATGAAAATGATTAATTATGAATCCAATGTCATTTTATAGCATTATGGGATGATTAAAATTTCATAAGAAATAAGCCATTCACCTAAAGCTTTTGGACTTTGCAGCACTAGTAGAAAGGTCTGGATTTCTAGAGGGAGAATATTTGTATTTCTAGAGAGAGAAAGTTTTCCACTTGGTTTGAATTTGGTTTTTCGCGGGCTTTCTGTGGTTGGTGGAGTAGGCATTGGATGATCGACGGTTCTTCTTTGCCGGTGTCATGAATGCTCCGCAATCCTCTGCGTACCATTGGTAGAGCTGGGAATGGCATTGTGATCAGAGAAGGGGTGAGACCTCCGAGCCATCAAGGTCTAGTTGAGGGCAAGGGGAAGAATGTTATGGTGGAGAATATGTCTGGGAAGAAGATTATGGATTTGAAGAGAAATCCATGTATGGCCATTCTTTAATCTTCATCTTCTGATGACTTAAGTTTATGGGTGAATAAGTTTTCTGGGGTTCTTGATGTGCACAATGGTCGCAATATTGCAAATGACCTGAATTCTATGGAGGGTCAGAAGGTTGATGATAATAGGGATTATGTTAAGGATCCTGTGAAAGATTTGATGAGTATTAAAGTCTCAAAGACCAATTTGAATGATAACCCCAAACAGGGGGGCATTGGTGAGGTTGCTGAAGCCTGGTTGAAACCGAAGCATATCAATATAACATTTAAGAGGAACCAAGTTGAATTTTCTAAAGATGGTATTGCAGTTAGGCTTAATTCAGACATTGAGGCAAAGAATTCACAAATCTTGAAGAATTCGATTGTAGTTAAAGTGTTGGGAAACAATGTGCCTTTCTCTGTTTGTTGTGTAGAACTGAGAAGGCAATGGAGCAAATACGGTTGATTTCATTTGACGTCAATTGGTATGGACTGGATTTTGTGTTCTTTTAAGTAGGATGAGGTTGTGGAAGAAATTATGAATGGCGGTCCTTGGTACGTGAGTGGATACATTGTCGGCATGGACAGATGGTCCCCTGCTTTTGATCCAAATTCATTTAAGGGAATTTCCCCTCCCGTCAAGATCAGATTCCTGTGCTTTCCTTTGTACTACTGGGACGAGGATAATGTAGCGAGAATTGCTTCTCGCATTGGGTCACCAAGGTACATAGATGCAATACTTTTTATAGGGGTAAACGAGAGTTTGCTTGTGTCTATGTAAGGATAGATTTGGAGAAAAAACTACTGAATGGTGTTTGGGTAGATGGTTTAGCTGGGAGATTCTTCCAACGGGTGGAGTATGATAAAATTGATCTTCTGTGTTATCAATGTGGCAGAGTGGGTCATGACAGGAAGGCTTGTCCCAAAAAATGTAACTCTTGGTACTGAAGACCAAACAATGAGGAAGACGGATGTAGTAACAGAGGAAAGTAAGAAGGTTGTTCCTGACAGTAAATCTTATGTGATCAGTTTCGAGTATGGCCCATGGATTCATGTTCATTTCAAGAACAAACGAGTTACTAGAGATAAAGTCACTAGTAGAGGAGTGATTGGCAATGGGATTAACACTGATAGCAGGGGAAATAATAACCAAAAGGTTATTGTGCAGGAGGAAATTCAGCAGATGGAAGTGGCATATGCTGCTGTAGAAAAGTCTGCCCTGGCTCCAGAAAAATGCTCAGGAACTGAGGAAGCTGCTGGTGAAAAGATGCTAGAAATTCACTTAACCAATAGGTCTGCTGCTTTGATTGATAACAATAAAGAAGGAGGTATTGGAAAACATGAAGGAAATGACAAATTAACGGATAGTGGTATGAACATAGCTGATCCAGACGTCAGTCACATGGATATGGTTTCTCATAGTGGTGCTGCCAAGATTAAATTAGCCAAATAATTGAGATCATTGGGGCCAGTTGAACCTAATTATAAAAAGAAGAAGAGGGATGGAAGGTTGAATTCCATTAATGGCGAGAGATCCCCTGCTCTTGTTTAAATGTCATCCATCTTATTTTGGAATTTTAGGGGGGCTAGGAAAAAAGAGGCCTCCTTATATTTAAAGGAGATTGTTAGAGACCATGATGTGTTCTTTATTGGTCTTTTGGAGACCAAGATGACTAGCATTGATAGAAGGGAGGTTAATTGTCTTATTGGGAACGATTGGGAGTATTTTCACTACCCTGCTGCTGGTACCTCAGGAGGTATTTTGGTGTTATGGAACAAGAAGATGGTGTCATTTGTTATTAAGGAGAATTCTTCTCAAGTTATTGTTGGTGATCTCTCGGTTCCCAACATGGGGTCTTGTAAAGTTGCCACTGTATATGGGAGTAGATGCTGTAAGGAGAGGGGAAGTCTTTGGAGTCAACTTGAGAAGTGTTTGGATGATTCAATTCCTTCCATTATTGGTGGGGATTTTACCTGTATGCTGAACAAGGAGGAGAAGAGAGGAGGTAAAAGGTTCTTGTTTTCAAAAGGACCTAGGGAGATGAAAAGCTTTATGATGAATTAAGATTTTCATGATGTTGGAAGTATTGGACCAAGGTTTACTTGGTGCAACAACAAAGAGGGAGCCTCTCAGATATGAGAGAGGTTGGACAGATGTTTGTTGAACTCGGTTGCTATTCAGAAGCTTCCATTTGCTACTATCAGGCATCTTGCAAGAGTGGCTTCTAACCATAGTCCAATTGTTCTTAAATTGGATGAAAGGGTGAGGTTCAAGTCAAAGGCTATCAATTTTGAGGATACTTATAGATCTTACCTAGAAGCTAAGAATTTTGTGTATCACTCTTGGAAGAAGAATGACTTTGGTGATGAGCATATAATCTTGCAAAAGAAGCTTAGGAGAACATTAAAAGCACTATTTTTTTTGAATAAAAATAAGTGCAAGGATTTGAATATGTTGAAGGAAAAGATGAAAAAGGAAATCCTAGAACTTCAGAACAAGGAAGCTTTGGGGGAAGATTGGTCAGTTGATGACCTTTTTTTGCTTAGAAACAAAGTGCATGATTTTAATGTCACATTGAGAAGATTGTCTACTTGGTGGAATCAATGGGCAAAAGAAAGTTGGCATGAGGAAGGAGATACAAACTCAAAGCTTTTTCATAACTTTGCTACGGCTAGAAAAAATGGTAACCGGATAAATCAAGTTAAAGATGTGTTTAATAAATTGCAAGATGGGGATGATCAAATTGAGAAGGTCTTCATACAATTTTTTGAAAATAAGTGGAAATACAAGAATTGTGAATTTATGGGCTGACTGTTGGCTTCAGAAAATCAAAAGGTAATGGAAGAGGATTTTTCTTTGCCAAATGCTGATTTTTTTGTAAGTGATATATAGATTTCGGTCTTCCAACAAGGAAACAATAAGTCACCGGGTATGGATGGTGTTACCTCTTCTTTTTACAAGAGATATTGGAGTATTGTTTGGGAGACTTTATGGAATGCCATTAGTTGCTTTTTAAAGTCTAGTCATATGAATAGGGAATGGAAAGATACTCTAATAGTCTTAATTTCTAAAGTGAAGAACCCTTTGATTCCATCTAACTATAGGCCTATCGGCCATTGCCAGACTAACTATAAGATTGTGGCTACCATGTTAGTTAACAGATTGAAGAACTGTATTTCCAAGATGATTTCTAAAGAGAAAATGGCATTCATTCCTGGAAGATCTATTTCGGGGCATTGCTTTTTGGCTCAGGAGATCTTTCACAAGTTCAAAATCTCTAAAAACAAAAAGGAGTTGATGGCTATAAAATTGGATATGGAGCAAGCATATGATAGCATGGGTTGGACAACTCTTCGTCAAATTCTTAAATGGTATGGTTTTCCTACTGATTTTTCTAACCTTCTCGTGGTGTGTGTTGTAGATGTGAGGTTTTCCAATATTATTAATGGAAAGAATTCCAAGTGGATCAATGCTCAAAGTGGGTTCCGTCAAGGGTGTCCACTTTCACCATACCTTTTTATCTTGTGTTCTCAAATTATGTCCAACTCTCTAGAGCAAAGAGGGCAGACTCTTGACATTCAACCCAAAGGTCCAAACATCACACATCTACTTTATGTAGATGATGTGTTTATTTTTTCGCATGTCTCTATTACCTTAGCTAATACCTTGAAGATCATGGTGGAGGACTTCTGTAAGTGGACAGGTCAAAGAGTTAATTTCAACAAGTCACAGATTATTTTTGGCAAGGTTGTTAGTTACCTTATGAAGAAGAGGATTGCTAGAGTACTTGGCTTCAAAGTGGTGAAGGAGATGAAGTACTTGGGTGTAAAGATCTCACTTAGTAGACTCAAGATGGCTAATTTTCAAGAGCATTTGAGTAATATCATGGATAGACTTAATGCTTGGGGTAAGAAGTCTTTTTCAATGGGAGGTAAGCTCACTCTTATTGAAAGCTCTTTGCTTTCAATGCCAAATTTTTTAATCACACATTCTTTGGTTTCCAAAAGGGTGTTACATGAGTTGGAAAAACTTTGTAGAAAATTCATTTGGCATAAAATTGATGGGACTAATGGTATGCATTATGTTGCTTGGGGAGAAATTTGCAATTTGAGAAGTATGGGAGCACTGGGTTTGCATTCTCCTTTACTCAGAGTTGGAACTCTAAGATCTAAATTGACCATGAAATGTAAATATGGTAGTGATATTATAGATGGTGCTCAAAAGAAGATTACCTCTAGTGCTTATCAAATTTTGTTGGATGGTGGAAGACATTTGAAAAATGCTATTAGATTAAAAGTGGGCATGGGTGACAAGATTAGTGTCTTAAATGATGCATGGTTGCTTGATAAATGCATCAATCGGTGGCCAACATTTATTGATTGTTATTTGCTGGATGGTGTATATGTACAATAGCTTTTGCTAAGTAATGGGAAATGGAATTATACCGTGCTACAAAGGGCCTTCCATCATGATTTAATCTTATTGATCAGCCAAATTCATATTGAATATGAGGTGGAGGATCGGGTGGAGCTGCTGAACATGTGCTCGGGTAAAACAGTTTCTGCATTGGCTTATGAGCAATTGTTGTTTAACAGATTTACCTTGGAGGATGATGGGTACTGTAAATGAGTGTAGAAGCTTAAACTAAAGAAAAAGGTGGAAATTTTCTAGTGGAGGCTTGGTAAATCAGCAATTCCAAGAATGCTTTATGTGCTAGAGGCTGCCAGTCAAATGAAACATATGAGCATATTATGGTTCATTGAAAATATATGGTTGAAGTTATTGTGAAAATGCTTGATTGGGGCATTAATATCCCTATTTTCCATTCTCTGGATCGCTACTTACAGGAGCTAAAGATGCTAACAGCTAGTAATTGCTGGGATTGTTAAAATTTACTACACCATTGTTTACCTTTCTTGGAAGAATCAGAATGATGTCAAGCATGGTAAGGCTGCTTTGCCATGTTCTATGGTAGTTTCTAATGCTTTATTCTTATCTATTTCCATATCTAGTCCATATCTTTCTAGCTGGGGTACTAATCTTCTTAGAGAGTCTCAAAATACTTGGTGCCCTCAACCGAAAGATTGGATTAAGATTAATGTGGATGCTTCATTGCTTAGTTCTAATCTTGCTAGAATTGGTGGCATTTTTAGAGACCACAAAGGCAGATTTATCAGTGCATTTGGAAAGAATAAAGTCCATTGGGATATTGCTCAGCTTGAGCTGGAAGCTGCAATCACGGTAAGGGAATTCATAAGAAGTTGGATGTTGGAATGCAAAGGGGTGATTATTGAGAGTGATAACATCAACATTATTACATTAATTCAAGACTCTTTTAAGAAGAATAAGTGGCATGTGGATAGGTGGCCGGCGAAGGATTTATTTTTCTGGAATGGCTTCAAAAAAGTAGTTTTCCATCATGCCTATAGAAGTTGTAATAAAGTAGCTAATTGGTGTGCTACTATGGCATTGGAAAGTAGTTTCTTTTTTGATAGCTTTTCTTTTGATAAGATTCCTTCCTTGTTGTTGAACTTAATCAAGGAGGAATGTGGTCCTTTTATTACTTGTAATTAGTTACTTTGTTCTTAATGCAACTTGATGCAATTCCTATTAAAAAAAAAAACCTAAAGCTTTTGGCTTTGATTTTGGCATGAGATTTTGTTTTTTTGTTTTGGCCTATTGAATTAAATTTTGATTACTAATATCATTGAAAATCATTTACGTGTTTTAAAATGATTGATTAATGGTTCAAATAACAATCACAAGGTGAGTATCAAATGAAGGGTTAAGATTTGAGTTTTTTTTATTTGGATTTTATTTTAAGAGGATTTAAATTTTATTTGAAATTATTATGGATGTTTTAGCTAAACCCATTCAAAAATGAGTTAAACAAATGAACCCCCAATATGTGTAGTAAAATGAAGTTATACTGCACATATTGGCATTGACTAAATTAATAAAATTTTAGAATGACAAGATTCAAGGTTAGAAATTCCCTAGGAAAGGAAGCATGGGGACGCACACCAAACATTAAATCTAAGGGATGCTAGTAGGGGTCCTATACCTATTAGAAAGAGTTCTTATAAATTTAATTTACCATTAGATCTAATACTATAGGAAAAATAATTATTTCTAGAGAACATTTGGTAATCAAGAGGCTACCAAAAATAGCAAGGAAATAACAATGCATTTTGCGAAGAAAATTGGTAGGAACTTCTCTAGTGGGTTTCTGACAAAAAATACATTAAAGGTTTTAACAACATTTCTTAAAAAAAAAAAAAACTCACAGGTTTAAGTAGGATGATGATATTTTTTGAAAGAAATTTCATCAAAGATTTTGCTAAAATAAGACCGACTTTAAAATTCTGCTCTCTCTTTGATATTTTTCTACAAATTTTTAATTGAATAACATAACCTCCACTTTTCTACTCCCATTCACCAAGCTACCTGTGAAAGCCCTCTCCCATTCCACTCTTATTTGCTTTTTAGTTCAATGGAAATTCCATTGGTAATCTAACTCGTTCCCTGAGCCCATAAATTGTAACCGTTACCAATCGTATGTTTTCTCACTATCCATAAGTTTTCTTTAGGAAACTTTTTTTTATTATTACTTTCCAATCAACACAATTGACCAGTTTTTTATTTTATTTTTTGCATCACTTTAATTATCAATTCTTTTAATTGACTTTCTAGATTGTCTTACAAATTTTAAAAATGGATATAGGTAAGAAATTGTTTTAAAAAAATTAATGTATAGAATAACTAATTAAATTATGTAAACCATACTTGTGATATTTCTCATTCTTCCTATGTTTAATCATTAAAAGGGATGTACTCATTTTCCAATATTCTATTTCATAGGTGTGAATATCCTTCTTGGAACAAGTTCCATAAATAATAAATATTTAATTTATTAAAGGAAGAGATGTACATTTATAAGAAAAGATAAATGGAATGTTATCATAATAGAGAGGTTATGTATTAGATAGTCTTCTGAGGTATAATGACCATTATAGGATCTACTTTTAAAGTTAAAATCTTAAATAAAGTAAAAGCTTTTATAGTAATTATGGTGTATAGCCATAACACAAAAGAGGGAGGGGGGAGGGAGATCACTATATCTTAATTTTAAAACCCTTTTTTTATTTTCACTTTGAAACTATTTTTATTTTTTGTTTTACTTAAATGTAATGAGTACACATGAACACTATGAGAAGTAAAAGTTCTTGACTAAAACAAACTATGAACTTCATCAAATATATTACACATTTTGTAAGACAAAAATTAAAGCAAATTATAAAATTAAGTAAATAATGGGAAAAAAATTTGTGCAACAAAATTTTATATGGTTTAGTAGCAATGCTTAGTTCAATGCCTTTAAACCTCCACCAAGAGGATTCTCTGCTCACTATTATGATCACAACAAGGTGAATAAGCCTATTTATTTAAATTATAATGGAGAAACTCTACACCTTCATCTTCTTAATCTCAGTTGAAAGAACACTTCTCGCTAATGAATAATAATTTTTTTATAAAGATGTTATACGTAATAAAATTTAAAATAGTAGGCTCAAGGAGATTATATTTATATTTAGAATGAGATGTTAGAACTTACCACATTTTACTTATGCTACAGAAGTTTTAAAATGCAAATATAACTTTATTTTTATAGTGTCTCCAAATATTTAGTGCAAATACAATCTTTAAAAACTTCATATTGTGTGTAGGATAAATTCTTTATATTGCATATATTAGAAACCAAGTGAGGGATCCTATGGGGGATTTGTTTATTATTTAGAATACTGCATTTGGTCGTATGTGGTAAGTGGAATGTAGTAGGGACAATTATATGGATTAGGATTGCAAGCGTATGCTTATGAGGCATAATCTTGTTAGTGGCTTTAACTTCTTAAGAAGCATCCATGAGAGTTTATATAGCCATTAGGGGGTAGCCCTTACAGCAGAGTTAGAGTATGTCCAAAAATCATAAGCTTACATGCATATGAATATACAAACGCAAAAAATTTAAATGATGGGGGAACTACAGAGAATCAAAAAGAAGTTTAGTAGAAAGAAAACATTATTGGTAGAGGAAGAGAATGACCAAATAGATTCTGACTACTAAATGTATTTGTAGATTTTATGCTGAGTTTTTTTTTTTTTTGGTATAAGAATTAGATATTTAGTAAAGTACTTTTGGAAATTATAGAACATTTACTTTTGATTAAATGTGTTATTACTCTTGCATCAGTATTTATGTGCAATGTTGAAATATGAGGATAATAAATGAGCTATTTTTTGTCTGTGTTATAGGTTTTTGAGATATTTTCTACAAATTATTTGTTGAAAAATAATGATACAATAGATTGTTGACCTCAATTTTCGCTCGAATATTCCGTTGTCCTCAATTTTCGCTCGAATACTCTAGCACTTTCGATTGATTCGATTAGTCCTTGTCGAGCCCGGTTCGAACTCGAGTCGATCCGAATTGAGCCAAATTTGACTCGACTCTGTTCGATCAAGCTTGAATAATTTATTTTGACTGCGAAGAGCTCAATTTCACACGAATCGTCTTTGATTTGATCAAATCGATTGAGCCTAGCCCACTTTTAAATCAAGGCGATTTGAATCCATTTACTCTGACGGGCAACGGTTTCGAAGGATAGGATTTCCCCGAAACTCAAATTCTGTCATGGTTTCAGGCTTCAGTCGCGTGATCACTACTTTAGTGTATTTGTCGGAGTCTCGAAGGGGCATCTGGGCGACATAATGCCATATTGAGCTTTCGGAGCAGAAAAGAGAGCATCAGAGAGACGTTAGAAGGTCGGGAGGAGGCCTTCGGTTAGGGCATTCGGACTCCCCTGAACCCCGTCTCTAAGTTTCGCACTCCCCTGGACCCCGTCTCTCCCCCTCACTCTCGTTTTGGGAAGCAGCCCAAGGTGAATCCCGAACCCCCCACTCTTTGTTCCCGCTATGTTTCACGAATCCAGAGGAGGCCGACGCCGCCTGGACAGAATCTTTTCCCCCTCTCTCGTTCCGTCTCTCTCTGAGTTCGTAGAAGTAAGGAGGCTGGAGCCCCCTCTGTCTATTTCATCTTGTCCGTGAGCCCTAGACGGAGCAGCCCCCGATCTCTCTCTCTGGATTCCGCTCGTTCTGCTCCCCCTCGGTTCGCCTCTCGTCTACAAACAAAGAGGCAGAAGAAATCAGAAATCCCCAGCTCCTGTCCGACCCCAGCCAGGCCGAACCCGAACTCTTGCTTTTGGCTTCGCACGCCTGAACCAGATCCGGAGTCGTCTGGACCGCCGACTTCCCTACTTCCGACGCCTAGACCTACCCGAGCTCCTTCTTTTTGCAAGGTGAGCATTTCCCCTTTGTTCTTCTTCTTCCTTTCTTTTTTTTTTTCCCTATTCCTTTCTCTTCTTCTTCTTTACTTTATTTTCTATTATCCCCTTCTTCCTTCTTAGTCCAACGGTTATGTTTTCTCAAATCTATTGAAATAAAATGGTTTAGGTTGTTATTTCAAAGGGGTTGGATAATGCATTCATCATCATTTCTTTTCGCTTAGTTTTGTTATCTCTACTTATTAATTCAATGGTGTTCTGACTCCCTTGAGTAGGGGTGATGGTTATTGCTAACCACAAGTGATTTTGTAAGGTGCAGATGAATGTGGGTTGATTCGTGTTGTTTTGATAGTAAACAGTTAATGAGACTCATGTGATCTAGGAGCTTTAGGTGCGATATGGCTATACATCTAAAGAAATTGTTTTACATCATTTCTTAGACCTCACATACTAGTCATTTGATTAAATACATTGGAAAGATTGTGTTTCTGCTATCATGCCTTTTATTTGGGTATCACTCATACAAAGCTTTGTTGCTTAGCTTGGTTATGTCACTGGTCTACTAGTTGGTGAAAACTCTTATGTTTATTACTTGGTGGTCATTTAATTGTTGAATGATATGTGATTTGGAAAAGATAGTGACTACTATATTTAGTTATATTTAGTTCATACTCTACTGAAATGATGAAATATTGAGAATAGGATGTGTTTTGTGATGAAGTTTGGGCTTCATGGAGCTATTTTTGCCATTCACTAAGGTATGCATATAAATTGTTTGCGATAATGCCTCTTGGAGGAGATGTATGTTTAGATATAATGATAGTAGAGATTTGTTATATTTTGATTCAATACATGATAAATCTTGTGACAAAATTTATCCTATTAGTACATACACATATCACTTATTCTACGTGGTGACGAACATGCTATTCCTTGAGAAGATATTTTCATACCATAGTGATTGTTGATGGGGATTGTTATCATGATTTCTTGTATAAACTTTTCATAAAAAAAAAGTTGTATGATGTAGAGATTGCCAGTCATGCTAATGAGCTTCCATGTGCTTTGTGTCCTAGTTGTGATTCATATGTTTATAATATTCCAACGAAAATGAGTCTATTTGATTGAGAGGTTCATGTTAACAAATGCTTTGTATGCACTGTTCCTTTCATACCTTACACCTGCATGAAAAGTAATTTCTATTTGGTGGAGCTCTTGAGAATCCCTATCATGAGCATTGAGAACATTAACGTTGTATGCATGTAACTTTGGAGAATTCTGCCTGAAAGATTTATTGGGTCGGCATTAAACTATGCTCTTCTTAATTCCCTTTGGTTTATATCAGATGGAAACGAGATGATGAGCTTTCTTTATGCTTTTGTGGTTTTGTTAAATTTTATGTGAAAATCATATTGACGATTGTGGTGGAATATTTTGTGATGCATTGGAGAGCAGGTTTGACATTAAAAAATCTCTCCTCTTCTCTTTACCAATAGCATGGGAATTGATTTTGAATCCTTGGTCAGAATGTTGGATATTTGGCATGAGAGTAAGTTTATGGATTTGGGTATGTTTGTTTGGAGCTCTTCATAGCATGTGGTACAAAAGGAGAAAGTTGGTTGAGGGAACTTTATGTGTTTTTTTTCTATAATTAAATGGTTTCATTGCCGGAGTTTGAAAATAGTATAAAATGATCATGAGTTTTATATCTTTTTCGTCACCATGAAAGCATAACATTAGTATTGGGTTTTGGCAAGAATCAATGTTATGAAAGCATGAACTTTATCACATGGGAAAGGTAATCCAAAGCATGAATTGTAATAAACTTTGTTGTTCTCCAAATTACATGTTTGCAAGCTCATTTTGGATATTTGTTGGTATATAGTATGTAAGATTGCTCCATGATAGAAAAGTTTTAAGAGCTAGTTTCAATTCAAATTCATATGCATATATGTTGTGTTGAGAAAAATTTCAAAAGTATTTTCTTTATGGTTGAAATTTGTTTTATTAAAAGTGATTTCATGCGGAGAAATGTTTTGTGTTGAAAGGTTTCATAAGTGACTTTATGGTTGTAAGCTTTATGAAAGTTTTGTAAATCAATTTGCGTCGAAAGACTTTCGATGGATTTTTTATGAATGCTTTAGTGTTAAAACCTAAAACTAATTTCTTAATTGGCTTAAATCAAACCTTAATTGATAATAAATCATTTAATCCACATTTTCTTTTAATTTATAACCAACAAAATAATCAATCGAATAATAAGAAAATATATCCTTAAAATCAATCCTAAAATACTAATATTTAAACTTCAATTAAAATCTCCCTTTCGCCCTCTAACAAATTAAAAATACAAATAATTCTAACTAAATGATCCTACATAGGATCTATCCAAAACCACACAGCCTGTTACACACCCCTTAGACTTGTTTGGTTAGGACACGACTTCTAGACATAAGTTAGGCTGACATTTTCTTTCATTATTCAGTATTTACTACATGCACATGCTTTATAATTGTTATTATTAGATTTCCTGTTTGTTACATTCTTATTTACATGCATTTTTTTTTTTTTGAATGGCATCTACACTCATTTGTGTATTTTTCATTTATCTTATCTTACGAGGTACATTGAATCTTGATGGTCGAGAACTAAAGAGGAGCATTTGCTTAGGAACTTTTAAGTGGCCACGCCACAATCGGGGAGTATTTGCTTATAAGCTTTTAAGTGGCAGTGCCACAATCAGGTATGATCTCTGCAACTTGTAAAGCAATTTATTTTAATTACATATCGAAATTGCTACACATCACACACGACTTGTTAATAGGTATTCTAGCATGTTTAGGTAGCTGGCCTTAGGGTAGTTCACTAGCGAAGCTTTGGCCCTATAGGTCAAAGCTTGCCCCCCTTCTGTGAACCCTAGAGACCATTAGGGTCATTTAGGCCTGTAGAGTAGGCCACTTATTTGTGCCAGTTTGCATCGTTGTTTTCCCACACGAAGTGGGCATCGTTGTTTTTCTGCTAGGATTTTGGCCTCTTCTGGTTTTTGGTATGATACCCCCCACCTTCTGTGAGCCTTAGAGACCATTAGGGTCATTTAGGCCTGTAGAGTAGGCCACCTATTTATGCCATTTGGCATCGTTGTTTCCCCACATGAAGTGGGCACCGTTTGAATGATTTTCTGTGCGGGTACCTTGACTGGAGGGTATCCTTAGGGTGTGTTTATTTATTTATTTATTTTTACTCTGGATGTCATGCATACGTTCTTACACACTTTTCTCCATAATGCACTTTACCTACATACATGCATTGCATTAGTAGACCTAAGGATCTTTCTTACTCGTGCATTTGTCTCATGCATCATTAACAACGCTAGATATGTTCGTTTGCATATTGTAGAGTCCCTGATTTAAATCTTTTGAACTATTAAACCTTGATCCCTTAGGACAGACCCTTCCCATCTTACATACATATAGGACGATTGGTTGTGCTTAGGATTTTAGCTGGCTTCCCTTTTCAGGCCGGGATATAAGTCAAAGACTGCATTAGTTAGGTCGTAGATGCTAGTGTTGTGTGTACGACACTACATCTTTTATAGATTTAGGGTCTAAAGGTGAGTGGTATGAGTGTACCACTATACGCCTTATTGGTGGGTAAGCTCTCCATTCTTTCGGAAGCTATAAATCCTATCCATCCACATCACGCAGATGACGCCACTTCCCTCTTTCCCTCTTGCATGTCTGAGATGCGTTGTCTCTTTCTTTTCTCCAGTTTTCTCTTTTTTGAGCTGATCGGTTGTTGACTGAACCATGTGTGATTGATTGAACCATGTTGGGACCTTCTTCCCCTTTGATTAGGAAAGCCAAGAATTTTTCCTTTGCACTAAATCCAATTGAGAAGATAATCTAACATCCTTAATCAAGAGTTTTCTTAGATCAAGGTCTAAGATGTAATTAACTACGGGGGCTTGCGCCCGTAGGAAATTGATCCCCACAATCAAATGAACCCCATTCGAGCCGATGCATCGAATGGGGGAAATCTTGTGAACTTTTGAGTTATAGATATTATTATCCATCAAGGTTGGTAGGTGAAAGCCGCTATCCTCCATGGCTAATCGTATCTATAACTCCATCTGCTCTTCCATCGGCCTGCTTGTGTCGATTGTAAAGGTCTACGACCACTTTGTCCTACGGGATAGTGTGATCATACCCTTTTCATTCGAACCACATGAGTAGAATCCTTTTGGAGACCCACAGATTTCTGGCGACCACAGTGGGACAGGTTTCTCTCTCCATCTTCGGATGTTAAATTATCTTCTCTTGTGTGCACTCCGGGTTTGGTGCTCCTTAGATTAGGTTCGTCCTTCTCTTAGATAGGGTCCTTTTCTTAGTTAGGTTCCCTTCTTGGCTAGGCTTTCCCCTAGCTTTGGTCCCTTTCCTTTCGGCCTTTTAGGCTATTTTGTTTCTGATCAAATTATGTTCTTTCTGTCAGGTTTTTTTGTTTGCTCGGCTCTCTCACTCTGAGATCGTCGAGCAGACCCCGGCACCTTCCTACCTTTCGTAGGTACTTGGTACCTAAGGGTGGATTCGTTGTTGATAGTAGTTAAGACGAGGAAGGAGATTTCCGACGTTAGACTACTAGCAAGCAACGTATTCCCCATCAGATATGTGGAATTAGAGTCATGGATTCCCATCAAAAATCTTATGACACTTCTTCCGCTAGTGTTGGTTGTTTGTTACAGACTTGCAAACCTTCCTACCTCCTATAAATATCCCTTTATATTCGTATTCCTTAAAAGGGATCATTCTTACTTTTTGGCAGTCTGTGTGGCCACGACGATTTGTCCTCTACCAGACGATGTTTGCTTCGAAGAGTATAAGGCTATCCTTAATATGGATACGCTAATATGTCGTAGGGATACTTGTTCTTATAATTGTGCACGCCAATCATGTTGGTGCTAGCGCATAAAGCCCTTGATTTGTCCTTCCTTTGTGAAAGGTTATTCTACCCAGTTTCGCTTGTCACACCAAGCGTGGTCTGGGATACCAAAATTAATAATTCAAATCCCCCTTTAAGAGGTGATACTGGGTCTATACCCACCTAAGTTAATCAGGTGTGGTTATGTTGATCCAATGTCCCTGATTCAAATATATTTTTTATAGGTGATACTGGGTCCATGCCAACCTACGCTAGTCAGGTGTGGAGATGTTGATCCACTATCCCTATTTAAATTTCTTTCTTCTATCAGTCATGATTCGAGAGTTATTCTTTTCCCCAGTTTCGCTTGCCACTTCAAGCATGGTCTGGGATACCAAAATCAATAATTTCAAATCCACTTTCTATAGGTGATACTAGGTCCATGCCCACCTGTGTTAGTCAGGTGTGGCGATGTTGATCCAGTGTCCCTATGTAAGTTTCATTCTCCTATTGTTCGTGATACGATACTTGTTCTTCCTCTACCACTTGTATATATCCCTCTGTATAGATATAACTCTAAAGAATCTCTTCTACTTTTTGGTAGTCCGTGGCCACGACGATTTGTCCTCTACTACGTGATGTTTGTCATGCAAAGTATAAGATTATCCTTAGTAGTTGTATGTAAATACGTCGTAGGGGTGTTTGTACTTGGACTCATGCCCACCAATCGCTCTGGTGTTGTGGCATGAAAGCTCTTTTTCAGTCCCCTTCAAGGGTTTACTTTTCCCAGTTTCACTTGTCACATTCACGTGTAGTCTGGGATATCAAAACTACTAATTCGAATATCTATGGAATGTGATACTGGGTCCATCCTTGATCTATATTTGTCAAATGTAGTGATGTTGATCCATTGTCATTATGTGAATTTCTCTATAAATTTTGTTGTGACATTCGTACTCCCCAGTTCATTCATATGAGTTGAATGTGACTTGGGTTACCATCATTTCTTTACAAATCCTGTTTATAATCTTTCTTTCTCTCCAGTTTTACTCATGTGCCGAGTGTGGCATGGGATATCAAAGCCAACAATTTCGCCCTCTTTATGTTCCAGTATATTTAATTTATAACTGTAAATATAATGTGAAAAAAATGATAAAAAGAGAGGGAAGCTCTTAGTTGAGTAGAATCGATTGCCCTTGTCACTAGTGGAACCCGGTTCTAAGCTTGAAAAGCCCAAAGTTCCTCCAAATTCTCCTCTTTTTCTCTCTTTAAAGCATCTTGATGATTGCTTAGGAGATGGCTATGTGTTCAATTCTTCTATTATGGTTATTCACTTATAACGGAGATGTTTTCCCTCTCCTACGATGTGGTACATCTTACTCTAGATGTTAACATCATTTCTTAGTGGATTTTGATCTTCTAGTAGAAAGTCAATCCCCTACCTCCTTTAGCAACTTAATTTCCCATTAAGAGTTTACCCTAGCTACAAGGGTGACCTTTTTGGATATGTAGATGTTGCTTGCACTTCTCACAGGGTCCAATCAGTTAGCATGGGTGTTACCACTGTGATTTCTTCTAGTGATCATTGATCCTTAATATGATTGTGATTCTTAGTGGCAAGTGTATCCCCTTGTCACTTCTGTTGCTCTTTCTTTCATATGAGATTATTCTTTCTACTTCTTTGTATGTTCCTCCTTTTGAGGGAGACATACATCAATTGATTACTTCATTTTATATATAATTTCATTTTACCTAAAGAGATTTTACTTATATTTTGGTTACTCAAGGCCACGACGATTTGTCCTCTACCATGTGGTAACTAAGATATGAGACTGAGATTTCTTAGGTGAGGAATTACTTACCTCTTTGTTTTTCGCACATCACCGCGCACATGTACGTTGTGGGATTTTGAGTTTTCGCTTTATTCTACTGACAGACCTATGGTCGGGTAGGGACTTCGCTGTTTCGGGGCCTATGGCCGAGCGAGGGTGCTCCCTTTTCTCTTCACTGACAGACCTATGGTCGGGTGATTGTCCTCTTTTCAGCTTTATTCTACCAACAGACCTATGGTCGGGTAGAAACTTCGTTGTTTCGGGGCCTATGGCCGAGCGGAGGTGTTTTCTTTCCTTCCCTTCACTGACAGACCTATGGACGAGCGAGGCTACTTCCTTTCTTTTTCACCGGCAGACCCATGGTCGGGTGGCTGTTTTTCTACCGACAGACCTATGGTCGGGTAGAAACTTCGCTGTTTCGGGGCCTATGGCAGAGCGAGGGTGTTCCTTTTCCTCTCTACCGACAGACCTATGTTCGGGTAGAAACCTCGCTGTTTCGGGGCCTATGGCCGAGCGAGGGTGTTCTCTTTTCCTCTTCACTGACAGACCTATGGTCGGGTGACTATTTTTCTACCGACAGACCTATGGTTGGGTAGAAACCTTGCTGTTTCGGGGCCTATGGCCGAGCGAGGGTGTTTCTTTTCCTCTTCACCGACAGACCTTTGGTCGGGTGACTGTTCTTCTACCGACAGACCTATGGTCGGGTAGGGACTTCACTGTTTCGGGGCTTGCGGCCGGGCAAAGGTGCTTTCTTTGTCCCTTTTGTATCACCGCCGGACCGATGGTCGGGTGATCGTTGATCTTCTTTTCACTCATCCTCTGACTTATGCTTAGATGATCGTTGAATTCCATTTGGTCCTTGGTGAGTTTACTTCGATTGGGCTCATATAATCATGAGATTCTGATCTCATCCACTTTCTCCTATTCTGCCACGTTGGTTGGGCAGATGGTGATTCACTTTCTAAAGCTCTTTCCTGGCTGATTTGGTTTCGTTGGTTGACCCTAGAGTTGCATCTTCTTAGGATAAGGGAGGTCAACGCCAACATACACGGTTCACTTGCTGTTCTCCGTATATGTTGGGGGTCCGTTTGTTGACCTCAATTTTCGCTCGAATATTCTGTTGACCTCAATTTTCGCTCGAATATTCTCTAGCACTTTTGATTGATTCGATTAGACCTTGTCGAGCCCGGTTCGAACTCGAGTCGATCTGAATTGAGTCAAATTTGACTCGACTCTGTTCGATCAAGCTTGAATAATTTATTTTGACTGCGACGAGCTCAATTTGACCCGAATCATCTTTGAATTGATTTGATCAAATCGATTGAGCCTAGACCACTTTTAAATTTAGGCGATTTGAATCCATTTACTCTGACGGGCAACGGTTTCGAAGGCTAGGATTTCCCCGAAACTCGAATTATGTCATGGTTTCAGGCTTCAGTCGTGTGATCACTACTTTAGTGTATTTGTCAGAGTCTCGAAGGGGCATCTGGGTGACATAATTCCATATTGAGCTTTCGGAGCAGAAAAGACGGGCAACGATTTCGAAGGCTAGGATTTCAGGCTTCAGTCGTGTGATCACTACTTTAGTGTATTTGTCAGAGTCTCGAAGGGGCATCTGGGTGACATAATTCCATATTGAGCTTTCGGAGCAGAAAAGAGAGCTTCAAAGAGACGTTAGAAGGTCGGGAGTAGGCCTTCAGTTAGGGCATTCGGACCGGCTCCCTCTCTCTCTCTCGAAATCTCTCAGTTTCGCACTCCCCTTGACCCCGTCTCTCCCCCTAGCTCTCATTTTGGGAAGCAGCCCAAGGTGAATCCCGAACCCCCCACTCTTTGTTCCCGCTCTGTTTCGCGAATCCAAAGGAGGCCGACGCCGCCTGGACCGAATCTTCTCCCCCTCGTTCTGTCTCTCTCTGAGTTTGTAGAAGTAAGGAGGCCGGAGCCCCCCCTGTCTATTTCATCTTGTTCGTGAGCCCTAGACAGAGCAGACCCCGATCTCTCTCTTTAGATTCCGCTCGTTCTGCTCCCCCTCGGTTCGCCTCTCGTCTACCAACAAAGAGGCAGCAGAAATCGGAAATCCCCTAGCTCCTGTCCGACCCCAGCCAGGCCGAACCCGAACCCTTGCTTTAGGCTTCGCACGCCTGAACCAGATTCGGAGTCGTCTGGACCGCCGACTTCCCTACTTCCAACGCCTAGACCTACCCGAGCTCCTTCTTTTTGCAAGGTGAGCATTTCCCCTTTATTCTTCTTCTTCCTTTCTTTTTTTTTTCCCTATTCCTTTCTCTTCTTCTTCTTTACTTTATTTTCTATTATCCCCTTCTTCCTTCTTAGTCCAACGGTTATGTTTTCTCAAATCTGTTGAAATAAAATGGCTAAGGTTGTTATTGCAAAGGGGTTGGATAATGCATTCATCATCATTTCTTTTCGCTTAGTTTTGTTATCTCTACTTATTAATTCAATGGTGTTCTGACTCCCTTGAGTAGGGGTGATGGTTATTGCTAACCACAAGTGATTTTGTAAGGTGCAGATGAATGTGGGTTGATTCGTGTTGTTTTGATAGTAAACAGTTAATGAGACTCATGCGATCTAGGAGCTTTAGGTGCGATATGGCTATACATCTAAAGAAATTGTTTTACATCATTTCTTATACCTCGCATACTAGTCATTTGATTAAATGCTTTGGAAAGATTATGTTTCTGCTATCATGCCTTTTATTTGGGTATCACTCATACAAAGCTTTGTTGCTTAGCTGGTTATGTCACTGGTCTACTAGTTGGTGAAAACTCTTATGTTTATTACTTGGTGGTCATTTAATTGTTGAACTATATGTGATTTGAAAAAGACAGTGACTACTATATTTAGTTATATTTAGTTCATACTCTACTTAAATGATGAAATATTGAGAATAGGATGTGTTTTGTGATGAAGTTTGGGCTTCATGGAGCTATTTTTGCCATTCACTAAGGTATGCATATAAATTGTTTGCGATAATGCCTCTTGGAGGAGATATATGTTTAGATATAATGATAGTAGAGATTTGTTATATTTTGATTCAATACATGATAAATCTTGTGACAAAATTTATCCTATTAGTACATACACATATCACTTGTTCTACGTGGTGACGAACATGCTATGCCTTGAGAAGATATTTTCATACCATAGTGATTGTTGATGGGGATTGTTATCATGATTTCTTGTATAAACTTTTCATAAAAAAAAAGTTGTATGATATAGAGATTGCCAGTCATGCTAATGAGCTTCCATGTGCTTTGTGTCCTAGTTGTGATTCATGTTAACAAATGCTTTGTATGCACTGGTCCTTTCATACCTTACACCTGCATGAAAAGTAATTTCTATTTGGTGGAGCTCTTGAGAATACCTATCATGAGCATTGAGAACATTAACGTTGTATGCATGTAACTTTGGAGAATTCTGCCTGAAAGATTTATTGGGTCGGCATTAAACTATGCTCTTCTTAATTCCCTTTGGTTTATATCAGATGGAAATGAGATGATGAGCTTTCTTTATGCTTTTGTGGTTTTGTTGAATTTTATGTGAAAATCATATTGAAGATTGTGGTGGAATATTTTGTGATGCATTGGAGAGCAGGTTTGACATTAAAAAATCTCTCCTCTTCTCTTTACCAATAGCATGGGAATTGATTTTGAATCCTTGGTCAGAATGTTGGATATTTGGCATGAGAGTAAGTTTATGGATTTGGGTATGTTTGTTTGGAGCTCTTCATAGCATGTGGTACAAAAGGAGAAAGTTGGTTGAGGGAACTTTATGTGTTTTTTTTCTATAATTAAATGGTTTCATTGGCGGAGTTTGGAAATAGTATAAAATGATCATGAGTTTTATATCTTTTTCGTCACCATGAAAGCATAACATTAGTATTGGGTTTTGGCAAGAATCAATGTTATGAAAGCATGAACTTTATCACATGGGAAAGGTAATCCAAAGCATGAATTGTAATAAACTTTGTTGTTCTCCAAATTACATGTTTGCAAGCTCCTTTTGGATATTTGTTGGTATATAGTATGTAAGATTGCTCCATGATAGAAAAGTTTTAAGAGCTAGTTTCAATTCAAATTCATATGCATATATGTTGTGTTGAGAAAAATTTCAAAAGTATTTTCTTTATGGTTGAAATTTGTTTTATTTCAAAGTGATTTCATGCGGAGAAATGTTTTGTGTTGAAAGGTTTCATAAGTGACTTTATGGTTGTAAGCTTTATGAAAGTTTTGTAAGTCGATTTGCGTCGAAAGACTTTCGATGGATTTTTTATGAATGCTTTATGATGAAGGCTTTACAACGAGGGGTTCTATATAACTTTCTTGTTGGAAAGCTTTATGGTTTTCTACCCCACACCAAATTAAAAGGAGGAACTTGATTGTTTTGTGTCGGGAGGAGTTTTTATGGTCAATTTGTGCAAGATTTTCATATGTCATTTTATTTGAAGCTTTTCATGAATTGTTTTAGAATTCATAGCTTTACGATTAGCTTTGTGTGGTAGATTTGTTGATGAATTTTTGGAATGAGGTGTTATTCCGTGGGGGAGTTGTCTTTCTTCTGGCTTGCACTTGTTTTCTAGACGGTTTTGGATTGTGGGTAGTAAGAGCATGTTGTTTTGGGTTTTAAGTGAGAGGTCGATTTCAGTTGCATTTTAGGGATTTGTGTCGCTTTGTCGTTTGGAGCTTTATTTAGAGGGTAGTTAGTTTTTTTGGGTTGAGTCTTACTCAAGTGCCTTATTTGGATTGTGGGAATATTAAAGGGCATTGTTGATGCTGCTTTAGGATACACTTATTTTTTAATGAAGGTGGGTGCAAAACAAAACAATGCCTACCATCCCTTTTATAATACGACTTTTCATTCTTTCTCTTATATCGCGGTTAGTCGTCTTTTCTTTTTCACTCTTCATCTTTCTATTTTATTATCATTACTTATCATGCAATAAATCTCTAGATTCTAGTGACCACATGTACGAAAATCTTAAGGGTTACAAAACAAACCTTCCTTTTATCCCTACAACTTTTACTGACACATAAGGACAAAAAATTAAGGGACTGAGTCTAGAAAATACTAGACTTAGGTGCATGTTTCGTATAGCAGGTAGCGCAGACCATCAAAACTAAAACTTAGCGACACGGTCTCTAGGTTTAGCCTTTCTTTCTTTAATCATTTAATAATCAATCAATCAATTATAACCTAACTCTTAAAATGTGTTAAATATTTAGAATCTTACATCAAAGTTATTGTTAATGTTCGTAATCGTTAAACTATAAACTAAGACATTAAATCTAATAATAAAATTCTTAACCAACCTAAATCTAAAAGATGTAGACTTAAAATTAGGAGACTAACATAAACTAAAATTTCTTAGGATAAAAGACTTCTAAAGATCAAACCTTAGACTAAACTTTGTAAAATCAATAAACAAATCCTCTAATACATAACAACCACTCCAATAGATGAAGTTTATTGGATGGACTACTTTGGGGCTGCGGGGCTTAAGTGTCCTAGAGGCCTTGGTCCTCGAGCCTTGGCAACAATGCACGAATTGGATTTTATGGGGTTGTTTTAAAACCTAAAACAATTTCTTAATTGCTTAAATCAAACCTTAAATTGATAATAGGAAATCATATTAATCCACATTCTTCTTTTAATATATATAACCAACAAAAATCAATGAAATATAAAGGAATATATCTTTAAAATCAATCCATAAAATAACATCAATATTTAAACTTCAATTTAAAATCTCCCATTTCGCCCATGCTAACACAACTTAAAAACTGGCAAGTAATTCTAACTAATCATACCTACATAGGATCTATCCAAACACACACAGCTCGGTTACACACACCTATAGACCGTTGTTTGAGTATAGGACCACGACTTTCTTAGCCAATAAGATTCTAAAGAAGGCTGAATTTTCTTCTCGTTATTTAGTATTTACTACATACACACTGCTTATAAATTGCTATTATAATTAGATTGTCCTTTTATCTCATTTTTACTATTTCGTTATTACATGCATTTTAATTTGAATGGCATCTTTACGCATAATACATGTGTATTTTTTCTTTTATTCTTATCATTGCGAGGTACATTGAATCTTGAATGGTCAAGAACTAAAAGAGGAGAATTTGCTTAGGAGCTTAATGATCGGGAGCTAAACGACATCATTTGCTTATAAGCTTTTAAGTGGTAGCGCCACAATCAGGTATGATCTCTGCAACTTGTAAAGCAATTTCTTTTAATTACATATCGGAATTGCTACACATCACACACGACTTGTTAATAGGTATTCTAGCATGTTTAGGTAGCTGGCCTTAGGGTAGTTCACTAGCGAAGCTTTGGCCCTATAGGTCAAAGCTTGCCCCCCTTCTGTGAACCCTAGAGACCATTAGGGTCATTTAGGCCTGTAGAGTAGGCCACCTATTTGTGCCAGTTGGCATCGTTGTTTTCCCACACGAAGTGGGCATCATTGTTTTTCTCCTAGGATTTTGTCCTCTTCTGGTTTTGGGTATGATACCCCCCACCTTCTGTGAGCCTTAGAGGCCATTAGGGTCATTTAGGCCTGTAGAGTAGGCCACCTATTTATGCCATTTGGCATCGTTGTTTTCCCACACGAAGTGGGCACCATTTGAATAATTTTTTGTGCGGGTACCTTGCCTGGAGGGTACCCTTAGGGTGTGTTTATTTATTTATTTATTTTTACTCTGGATGTCATGCATACGTTCTTACACACTTTTCTCCACAATGCACTTTACCTACATACATGCATTGCATTAGTGGACATAAGGATCTTTCTTACTCGTGCATTTGTCTTATGCATCATTAACAACGCTAGATATATTCGTTTGCATATTGTAGAGTCCCTGATTTAAATCTTTTGAACTATTAATCCTTGATCCCTTAGGACAGACCCTTCCCATCTTGCATACATATAGGACGATTGGTTGTGCTTAGGATTTTAGCTGGCTTCCCGTTTCAGGCAGGGATATAAGTCAAAGACTGCATTAGTTAGGTCGTAGATGCTAGTGTTGTGTGTACGACACTACATCTTTTATAGATTTAGGGTTTAAAGGTGAGTGGTACGAGTTTACCACTATACGCCTTATTGGTGGGTAAGCTCTCCATCCTGTCGGAAGTTATAAATCCTATCCATCCGCGTCACGCAGATGACGCCACTTCCCTCTTTCCCTCTTGCATGTCCGAGATGCGTTGTCTCTTTCTTTTCTCCAGTTTTCTCTTTTTTGAGCTGATCGGCTGTTGACTGAACCACGTGTGATTGATTGAACCAAGTTGGGACCTTCTTCCCCTTTGATTAGGAAAGCCTAGAATTTTCCCTTTGCACTAAATCCAATTGAGAAGATAATCTAACATCCTTAATCGAGAGTTTTCATAGATCAAGGTTTAAGATGTAATTAACTACGGGGGCTTGCGCCCGTAGGAAACCGATCCCCACAATCAAATAAACCCCATTCGAGCCGATGCATCGAATGGGGGAAATCTCGTGAACTTTTGGGTTATAGATATTATTATCCATCGAGGTTGGTAGGTGAAAGCCACTATCCTCCATGGCTAATCGTATCTATAACTCCATCTGCTCTTCCATCGGCCTGCTTGTGTCGATTGTAAAGGTCTACTACCACTTTGTCCTACGGAATAGTGTGATCATACCCTTTGCATTCGAACCACATGAGCAGAATCCTTTCGGAGACCCACATAGATAATAAAGAAAGTTTTGTGGTATGTATCCACCAAAAACACCGATAGATTTGTTGTCAGAAATATTAGTTAAAAGTATTGTTGGTCCTTCAATAAATTTTGATGGTCTTTTTGTTGAATTGTTTTGCCAATATTTCTAGAAAAAATAATAGTTTGATAAACTGCCAAAATTCTAGCTGGCTAATCCACCAAAAATTATGGAGAATAAATCCACTTATAATTGAATTAAAAAAAATGTCATTTTTAGTCTATGATTTTGTAAAAAATCTGCCTTATTTTTCTAAAAAGTATTTACAATAAATTTTTTTTGCTAGAAGCACAATTCTGATGTGCATTTACCATTGAACCTTATTCCATTAGAAATCTGCTAAAAAAGCTATATTTTAGTAAATTTTGTTTATTTTCTTGTTGATATGGCTACTATAATGTACATTTTTTATGTAGAATAATGGAAGGAAGCTTGGAGACTCAATGCTAGCCTTAGCATACTAAAAGGTTTCCAATCTATAAAGGGGTTGTACATGCTTAAGTCCATTAACAATAAGTCTGGGTCAAAGGAGATAGGAAGCTTAGGGACTCACAATTACTCATGTTGACAACATTTTTAGCTGAGGTCTCATTATATACTTCTTCCTGATAACCTTCATCTACAATCAATAATGATCTATACTCACTTGATTGATAGCTCTTTTATTAACAATCAATCAACTTATAATTAATCAACATATATCTAATCAATCAATATTCATCAATCATTAATCAATCATTGAATTTTAATCTATTGGTTCATAATGACTTTCAATCATTTAGCCTAAATCCAATTGATACCCAATCACCTTGGATATTCAATTTCCCTTGTTATTCAATATCCAAGGAATTCAATCAACCCTACAGTTAGCCTTCAATGGGCTTCAATGACACAAACTGTACTCATTTAACCTACAAGAACATATCCTAAATCTAACCGACTCAAAATCACCTTGGATATTTAATTACATTGACCAATAACCTATCATTTATATTATAATCTCCTTTTATAGCCTATACCCACTGAATTATAATCATCTAGAGAATTACAGCCTTGCACTACAATCAAGTAGCTAAAGGCATTATCTTACACAGTACACTAACTCCATAACCTTAGTGATGATCTAAATAACTTCACTAGGAGTGTCATATAGTAAATCACCATTTATTGAATCCTTTAGTAATAAACTTACACATCTGACGTAGTTGAGCTTATATAGACTAGCTCAATTGATCATCTACTCCAGACCACTCTTTAAGTTCACAAAACTCCTCTAACATCATACTTAGTGGATTGGACATGTCTGATAACCCTATTCAGTCAAAGGTTGAAATGGTCAACTAAGTCTAAATCTGGTCAAATCAAAACTCTCCATTCACCAAAAGCAATCAAATCAAAGCCCTCCAATTACATCAATTTCTCAAAGCAATCTCCTTTAGATGATCAAATGCATCTAATGACATTAATGAGTCATAATTGTTAAGTTTAACTTGGCCAAACGTATGTGCTTTGTCAACACTACCATCAAATATCATTATGTTATGTCAAAACTCATAGCATTCAATCCTAACACCATTTATGTATCCCTAAACCCCAGAGTAATAATATTTAACATTTGACCGGCTAAACAGTCAAGAAATGGCTTAATAATTATATATGGATTTTTTTTTTTTTGAGAAAGCAAAGCAATTTCATTAACTAAAAAAAGAAAAATTATTACAACCTACTACCCTCATATCCAGTTTGCACTTTTAATAAATAACAAATGAAGGAGGTATCTTATTAGAAGAAATATCATCCTAATGAAAATTACTAAAAAGGAAAAAGTTAGCACACATATTCGCTAACTTATTCCAATTTCTATTTGCTCAATTTAAAAAATATATATAATTATACTCCTTTAAAAAAACAAGATCCTCCATCCAAATGCCACCGAAATCATGAAAAAATTGTTGATGTTGTAATTATTTCTTTCAATGATAATCCCTTTGTAACATAGCAACAAATCTTTTCATATATTCTTTGTGAAACGAAAAGCCATAAGATCTAGATGAGAAACGTCCCAATCCAAACAAGTATGACCATAAGATAAGAAAAATCTCCCTTTACTATCTCGGATTACACCTCCAATTCCAGCTTTATAAGATTGCAATAAAGATGCATCCACATTAATTTTGATCCAATCGGGAGGAAGAGGGTGCCACCGATCCAACAATATATCTGATTGATTAGTACCCTTGTGGCCCAATTTAATATTATCAACCATGAATGATATAGAAGCATAACTTACTGAATTTTTAGCAATAACCATGGTGCTATCCTCTTTCCCTTCGTGTAAAAACTTCTTTATTGCCCACAATTGAGATAAACTGAATTGCAATAAATATTAATAAGAAAACCATATTCTTTACTATATTTTTCCATCCAATTCCAGCAATATTGCAGCGATTTTGATCTTGATCATAACAAAACCCAATTTATTTAGATAATGTAAAACCTCCATAAACTTCACTCACTTCACCATAACGTGATCAAGATCTTCCTTAGCATTGCAACCCCTTGGAAAATAAAACTCCTCTTAAATTCTTCTATTATAAAATAATTTGGAATGTAGGAATAGCATTGTTGAATATACACCACCAAAATTCTTCCACCCAAGGCCTAAGTTTAACCTTTTCAAAGCATTACAAATAATATCAACAAAGGTTATTCCTGAACTGAAGCCTTGAAAGCAAGAGTCGAGATAGAAATTACAGGTTTTTGATGAATAAGCTCCAAATAATCTTCTTCGTGCTCCAACTGAATCATAATTTTACAAATAAAGGAAATCTGGTCTTCTCCAAAGAGAGATTTTAACTCATCAACATTCCATTTACCTCCCAAAAATAGCTTATATGGTATTAAGTTTTCATGTCCAAAATTAGCCACAAAATTTTGCCCTTTATTCAAACTTTTATGCAAGATCCATATATCATTATAAACATAACCAGAGCAACCATTAACAATCTTCCATCTAACAAATAGTTTTATAAATTTTTCTCAATTGGCTAAGATTTTTAAGATGGGGAGTTCCCCCTTCTATATTTAATCTCTTCTCCAGACAAACCATATTTATGTCCTAAAGATTTATACAGCAAAGATTCTCTATCATTAACAACCTTCCAAGCCAATCTTGCCCTCAAAGACCCAACTATACTAGCACCAGAACGAAGGCCACAACCGCCCCCTATCAAAGGTCTGCACAAATTGTTCCAATTCACATAATGAAGGCAAAGATTCCCATCCTTCTTATTCCAAATAAAATTCCTACACATCTTATCCAATTCATTAAGTACTCCTTTAGGAACCAAAGAAAGTGTACAATAGAAGGTAGGAAGTGAAAGTAATACCAATTTGATAAGATTGAACTTCCCAATCAAAGATTTGAATTTGCTACCCCAAATATTAATTAACATTATTTCTTTCTCAATAATGAAATAAAAGTCTGCTATCACAAGTCTCCTCAACGCAACTTTCACACCAAGATAATTGAATTCATTTATAGCCTTAAAACCCATAATACTTTATATCAATTTTCTCTTCCTATTCTTAACATGTTTTCCAAAAAGGAAAGTAGATTATCCAATATTTATCCTTTGTCTTGTCCATCCACAACAATCTGATAAAATACCC
Organism: Dendrobium catenatum; assembly: GCF_001605985.2. NCBI lineage: Eukaryota > Viridiplantae > Streptophyta > Magnoliopsida > Asparagales > Orchidaceae > Dendrobium > Dendrobium catenatum. Next base: position 13,027,850 of record NW_021318595.1, read on the forward strand.
TTAACTTCCTTCACTTTTTTTACCTTGCTTCAGAGAAAATTAAAATATCATCCTTATATAACATATGAGATATTTTCAGCCGATTATGAGAAATCTGAACACCCATAGAACCTTCTTTTTGATAATAAGAATTGGATAAAAGCTGTGAGTAGAGTATAAATAGATTAGGAGATGGAGGTAAACCTTGCTAGAAGGTTCTATGGGTGTTCAACCTAGCCAAAGTTAAATTCAACTCGCTAACCTTTGACTTAAGAAACCAATTGTCCTCCTTTGAAATCCATCCTTCCTCTACTTCATTCATTTGTAGCTCCATGATACAATTTTTTAGATTCTTTTTATGTTGGACATAATCCTTATGCTTAGCTTTACTCCAGAAAAATAATGTGTTTAAAGTTCTTCTTTTTATTCAGCAATTCAGTAATGTTCCCTACCGTTCTCTTACTCTAAGCTGATCTCACAATTACACCAAATGCCATATAAGATGCCCACACTTCTTCAAACCTAATAATTTTATCAGGTATGAAACTATGTTCCCGAATATTTAGTAGAATTGGATAGTGGTCAGAAGCCACCCTCGCAAGATGTCTTACTACCAACCGATTGGAAGAGTTCATTACTGCAGAATTTACAAAACCTTTATCTAATCTTTCAAAAATATGAGCACCACTTGATTTATTATTGCACCAAGTAAATTTAGGCCCAATAAACCTGAATTCATGGAAATCTTTATTCACCAAGCATGACTTCATTTCTTTGGAAGCTTGAGAGAATCTAAATCTCTTACCCCCTCTTATCCTCCTTCAACAATAAGCAATTAAAATCCCCTCCAAATGTAATAAGTCTATTATTTGAAGAAAAAGCTTCCAGTTTCTCCCAAAGATTCTATCTCTGGAAAACATCCATAAGTAGTACCAATAATCAAAACTCCCTTATTGAATACTTCTAGCTCACCTATAGCCACTTGATGAGAAGAATATAACATAGAAAAATATGCAACTTTAACTTTCCAAAGAATAAGAATACTTCCAGGCAAACCATCTAACAAAATTTGAAAGAAATCCCAATCATCTCTAATAAGAGATATGAATTCCAATCTACTAATAGAAATCAATTTAGTTTCCAAAAGGCCCACAAAAAAAAAATCCATGATCTCTCGCTACTTCTTTGAGATATAGAGGTTAGCTTGCATCTTTCTAGCTCCTCTAAAATTCCAAAAAGTGATTGAAGACATTAATGGACAAGAGGGGAAGTGTTCCCTACCTTTTCTTTACCTTCTCCATCCAGCATCATACTTCTAGGAGCTAGCTTGATAGGACCAAGTCCTCTATGTTCCTTAGCGAGCTTCTTTTTTATAATAGAAGAACCCCCTTACTTGCACCCTCCTACCTACTTCAAATATTGAAGTTGTGCCATTGGAGAACAATTCCCATCATATTAAGAAGCTAATAATCTATCATTAATCTCCTTTCCATCCACAGCAGTAGCAACAGAAGCAATGTCATCTTCAGCAGCAGAAGAAATCTCACTTTCTTCTACCAAATTCTTTAAAATTGCAGACTTGTTACTATGAAATGATGACCGATCCACTGCACTATCTATTTCCTTTCTCAGTTGGACAATTTAAAAATTTTTAGATCCAAAATTGCCAACAGGATTATCCTCCTTGGATGCCAATTCATCTTGAACAAGCTCAGAGTTGCCACTCCCCAAATCTTCCCTACTCAATGGATTATTCTTACGAACTTCAACGTGAACCATGGACACATACTCCTTCAAACAGACTTTTCCCCTTGCAGAAATTAGCCTTCCTTAAATTATTTTATTTCATTCTCCCATAGTTTACAAATATCTATGGCCCATACCCAGTGTTATCGTCCTTAGAAGAACCAATTCCATTTCCTACAGCAAAGTAATTTTCTGACTGGATCACCATCTTCTCACCCCTATCCAAAGACTTGGAAGCAGTTTGAATATATCACAAAACATTCTTTGTACAATTACATTTGAAATGTCCAATTCTCCCATAATTAAAGCAAAAATTAGAAACCCTCTCATATTCAATTTTCTAATAGAACCTTCCAGAATTACCTTCAACCCAAACTCAAAAAGGAAGTTTATCTTATAATTTAATGTGCTCACAAATCCTTGCAAACTCCCTCCTTCCCCATGGGAACATATTGTCATCAATCAAATAAGGCTTTCTAATCATAGAAGTAATCCTATAAACATTAATTTCATCCCAGCATTACAAATGGAAATTAAGCATTCTTATCCATATTGGAGAAGATAACCCCTTTAGTGAATTAAGAGAAAATAAAGGAGAAAATTTGTTAACACCAATGATATGCCCCTTGACATACCTTGGTCCGTTGGATAACATCAAATCTACAGACTCATCATCAAAATCATAAAACATCCAACCCTTACCAAGCTAGGTTAGATGAAATTTTCCCAATTGATACCATTTTCTTTTAAGGTTAGAGTTTATAACATAAAAAGGAATGTTATCACCAAATACTTTAACAACAAAAGCATTGTGGAGCTTACTTGTATTTTCCAATTCATTCTTCTCATCCAGCTTTACAGCTAAACCATACTCTGATAAATAGTTTCCAAAATCCAAATCTGCTACTCTTTTATTGGATTTATTGTTCCAAGCATTAGGCAAGACATTACTAGCTAGTTCTTTCACAGTGGATATTCCAGAACCATCTCCAACTTGTTTACCTGAATCCAATTCACCAAAAAATCATTGTCGAACAACCTCCATATCTCCCTCACCAATATTATTCTGAATGTCTCCAAGTTTTGAATTCTCTAAATGATTCTAAAGGACCATTCACTGAGTTATCCATAACATCGGCCACAACAATTCAAAGGAATTATGTCCCTTAATGACTTCATTAGTAGGCCTGAAATAAACACCTTTATCAACATCCCCTTTTGGATTATCTTAAGAAGAAGATTTAGAATTAAAAACGTCATGAGATTTGAAATTCCCACTTGTAATAACATTCTTTCCTTTTCCAATCTCTGGAATAATCTTCTTTACATTTAATAAACCTCCTTCATTAATAATCAAAGGCTTGCCATTCTTGAAGTTTTTGCGAACCCCAATGATAGCAGAATCTTAAACAAATGTAGTCGGTTGAGTATTTGAATAATGATTGAGGATAAAGAAAGGATCCTCCATATGATGATCGGGGCCACCGCTTGGAGCAATCTCATGAGGATTGGCGAACATTCGCCGCCATCAGTAAGGCTGATAAATGCGCCAACTTAAATTTTGAAAACTTTGTTATCTCTCTCTAGAAAATCCTATACCCTCTCTTTCTAGAAAATCCTGCACCAGTTACATTCCAAGGAGGAAAAAAAATGTATATTGAATTTTTATGGAAATTATATTGGCAAACTCTATTACTTCGGTTTGAGCATCCAAAATCTATTTCATTAAACTCATAAACATTTGTAGGTTATTCTTAATCACTTGTTTTTCTTGAATTAACGAAATAGTCCTATGTGCTCACATAAAGATGAATTATCCTTTACATGTCATGGTACCTTACTCTAATGATTCCTTGTGCTCATAAACTTTTGGCGGACACATGGCATCAACTAGGAACTCCTCCAAACAATGCAAATCTTCAAATAAATCATTAAGGTTTGATATGAGTGATTAATCTTTAAAAAAAAACCTAGATTCGTTCTATTATCTTGACATGCTGCCTACAATCTCCTGATCTTTTTTAATTGAGCTCTGATAAACACCGTTTAAATTCATGTAGTTCAAATCTACCAGTCAAAGGGCATCGATAGTGAGATCCATAGTAAAGGAATGAAATTTCTATTCATCTACTTCAAACTCCTCATCCATCACCTCTCCGATATTCTAGTCTTCTATAAATTTTTTGTATAGTCCATGATAAAGAAACTAAGCTCTCATACGGCCTATGGGATCAATTCTAGTGTGTTAATAAGATAACCCTAGTCTTGAAGACTTAAACTTAAGTAGCATTGTGATTTATGCCTATTAAGCAATAAAATCTATTCTCCATTCTTCAATAAACCGTCTTTGTTCTTTGTTAAAATTTTGTAATATTTTATCCAGTATTTTTCAAGTCATAGGCATGCTTCATCACTTAGCTTTTTAATGAACTATGCATGAACTGCGTGAGATATGGGCCATTGGTTTCAAGATTAACAACCGAGATCTAATCATTCTGTTGCGTATCTGAACTGCGCAAGCCGATCAATCATTTTATTTCATACCTAAGATGATCTCATCTATCCATCTAGAACCACATAGGATTGGATGGCGTGTAGCCAGTACTATCGGAGATCAATCAAAATTTCTAGAACCGCTATCACAGTTTAATAAATGCTATCGTTAAGAAAGCTATCGTCGTGCTATTAAGCTGTGGAACTATCATAATCATAAAAGCTATCGTCGTGCTATAATGACCTAAGATGAGTCATTATGTTTTTTTATTTAAAATAATTAATTAAAAGATTTTTAAGGGTAGAGTCATTAAGAATTCATAAAAAAAAAATAAATAGCCAAAAATTATGTGCAACCCATCATTTTCTTAAGAATTTTATCTTCCTCCATTTAAAAATAAAATCAAGCAAAAATGTTGTGTTTTTAAGTAGTAATTTAGATTATATAGAAATTATAATTAGCTTAGCAACTCGTTAATTAATCTTCTAATTAGACTTAAACTTGGCCATAGTAAACTACTTATTATAATTTACCTCCAATGATTTTTTGGGTTTATTTGAGCTTAATTTTAAAAATAATTATTTTTTTTTAAATAGATAAGCCATAATTCATCTAATTTTTTAAAAACTCAAAATAAATCATTAATTAGTTAATTGCACACTCATAACAATCCTTATAAAAAAGTATAAAGAATTCAAATGTATTTTCTATAAAATTTAATAATATTCTTACGGGAATGATTGGTATTTTCAAAGTATATAAGGAAACTCTTATCTATTTTAAATTTAAAATAAGTTTAATCTATAGTTTAATTAAAAATATTCTCTTCAGAGATGAAATTGTCTATAGGGACTTTCATCTATTTGAACCCAAGATCCTAGTTCAAAAGAAACCCTTCTTGGTTTGCTAGATAGGAGAAAATTCTTTTGGACATATACTGATTCAAATCCTTGGTTAGTTTCATGTTTAAAATGGAAGGTGTGCTTGAATACTATCCTTCAAGATGAATTTCATATCCCCTACAATGAATTGGAATACAAAAAAATTATTTCTTTTCTTAAGTAAATAATATGTGTGTTTGTTTATCTTTTCCGGTAATTAACTCTAATTATGTGGACATTATTATAGAAACACTAAATCTTAAATTAGTGGTCATTATTATTTTAATTTGTCCATAGAGTCTTCTAGCGACTTTACTGGGTATTGGGTTTACGTTCCATATTTAGTGGAGATTAGAATCTAAATTTATAATACAATCATTTATATAAGTAGGTTGCCTATTTTCAATCATTATAATAAAAATCCAATTTCAATCTTTTCTTTGATCAACAAATTCAAGTTCAACTTCAACTCTCAATTATTCATTTTTCCAAACAGCACTTCACAATTATGTTTTTCTTAGTTCTAGTCCCTTAGTTAATTTCATCTCACTTCCATCTTAAATTATCTAAAATTTTTCCTTAGAGATCAAATGAATTAAGTTTAGTGTGATATTCTAATTCAACATTCAGTTTAAGTTCAAAAGGTTTAATAATTTATATAGATTTTGGGTTAAATTATAGAAAATGTTTGGAAAATTTATTTTTAACTTCAAAATCACTCCTGCCACGTCTATTGAGGGCACTTAGATCAAGTTTGGAATAGGTTTTGAGAATGTACAATTTATATTTACTGAACCACATACTAAAGTTGTTGAAACTACTAAAGATCCTATTAAGTCAATTCTCCTTTAAAATAACACCAAGGGTGGGTATACAAGTACTCCCTTAGTTACTAAACCATCAATATTTCTCATTCAACATTCTCTCAGCTTACTATAATGAAAAAAGTGAAGTCTACTGTTAACCCTGAAATCTTTGTATTTGGAAATTTTGAGATGGGGTCATCTTCTGGAGTCGAGGAGATGACTAAGTCTCAACATCATAATATGAATCACTATATAAGGCAAAAGGTTGAGAAAGTCAAACTATTAGAGGAAGATGTTTCGATTACAGTTGTTACTAATGTAGATCTTGAGATTCCATAAGTAGTGGTAAATCATGTTTTGCTTAATAAGAACAAATTTTATTTACTCTCAGGTGCTGCAGGTGAAGATAACCCTTTAAGAATAAAAAATTCTTTTCCCACTCCATTTAACAAAAATAGTATTTTACCTTCTCTATTCGAAAGGAAAAAAAATTATATCTCTATTAGGCAGATTAATGCATGATTATGCCACTAGTTACGAACAGTCAAAGGTTGAATTTTTGTGAAGTGTTAAGGATGGTATTTCTACTGAAGTACAACTACACTCAAGTAAAGGAAAAAATGTAACCCCTGCTAAGAGAACAATACAATTTTAAGAATAGGGTCAAAGTTGACATGTCATTGTTACATATTATCATTGAGAATCTGGAATGTTCTCATACTATAATCATCATTGAACATAAGCCCATGAGTAGAGCCAAGACACTCCAGTTAAATTTTTGGGATGTGGAGCATTAGCCCATGGAATGCATAATCCCATATATCCTCCATCATCAAATCTATCTATGAATTTTTGAGAGAGAACTTTTATTTATTCTTCAGGTTAACATCAATCCATGGTTAATCAGAATCACTTATATGATAGTGAATCATCTTATCCCTTTGATAAGAGGAGGTTAAAGTTTACAAATAAGCCTAACTTGTTATCTAATGGGGAGAAGTTTTGGCAACCTAAAATAGTTGTCTACTAATGATGATAATAAAGATGATATATCATATTCAACTCAACAACTTTTATTACAACTAAGTAAGAAATATGTGCAAATTTTTTGAATGGAAAAGAAGTTAATGGACGTGATGGCTATGATTTCCATTATGCAAAGTAAAGTGCCTCCTATATATCCTAGATACTCAGGTCAAATCTCCTCTTGATGAATTAGTACAACTTAATAGTAAGATTAAGGAAATAAGGATATAAGAACCAAAATGAGTAGTGAATGAACTAGTTAAATTGGAACCACCATCAGTACAATCTGTTGATATATATGAAATGGAAGATCAACAATTCAAAGACGTTCTAACTAAATCTCTTAGTACTACATCTGTTTTGAAGGGTAGACCATATCTAGAAGAATATGACTTGGTCCCCTAACTGAATGGATTTGTACCTCCTTCATTAAAAAATTTTGTTGGTATGGGTAATCCTAAATGTTGTCTTACATATTTTAGATCTAGTTGCTGTACTATTGGAAGTATCGATGCACTATTATTCAGACAATTTATGAGTAGCTCATCTGGTATTACACTTGATTGGTATGCTAAATTTCCCAATTGGTCAATCTATACATTTAGTAAATTAGAAGCTTTATTTTAAAAAAAAATCATGGGTCTAAGAAATCATATCACTATTTGTAACCTAATAGTAGAGAATAAAAAACTAGGTGAAATATTTTTAGATTATATTTTGAGATGGAAGAATTTTAGAATAAGATGTAACCCATAGTTTTAAGAATAGTATGCTAAAGAGATCCTTATGAAAATATTCAAAGTTTGGGTTTCTTCTTGCTGAAAATATTTTCCAACAAAATTTTTGAAAAAAACATTAGTTAAAACTTTTAACCTTCAAGAAGAAATCTACCAGCATTTGTTTATAAAAGACCAGTCTTTTTTAAAAATAAAGAAATTGAATCCTCAAAAGTTTATATAAAAGAAATTAGGATTAGTATCTATTACTGATAAAGGGAATTAAACAATGCATGTTTAGGAAGAAAATTAGAACTGACCTCCTAAATATAAGTAACATAAGAGACCATAGATTGAGCAATAGTTTGGACCTCAATCTAATATCAACTATGAAATTTGAAGCATTTCAAAATAAAAATTATCCATTTAAAAGAGAGGGTTTTAAAAGAATTTTTAAAACTTCATTAAAATGTCCAGAGTTCAAGTTCCAAGATCCTTGAAGACCTGAAGAGGTGGGTAAATAGGGACAACCCAATTATTACCAAAGCCATAGAATGCTCTGTTTTGAATTAGAAGATTGCATATCATTTGAATAATGGCTTACAATAAGTATTAGAGATTGGTCTATACCTTCATCCATCATAAAGTCTGATCATAACTGGCATGTAGCATTATCCCATTTATCTAATTTTTTTAAAATAAGATATATCATTCATCTTTTTAGGAATCTCTAGGAGTGTGGAGTCCCATCTAGCATGATCTTGAATCTCCTCCTAGAGATTTCAATAAAGTTATTATCAAATAGCCTTAGAACGTATGAGTCAATAAAGTTTCTAAAGTCTTAAAGAAGGAAGAAGATTATAAAGTAAAGGTTTTGCCTCTTAAGAAAGTAATTTCTGTTGATGGAGAGGCCAAAACTCTTAAGCCTTTAATGCCATGTGACTTTTATTTCATTAGTTTTGGGACTGAGAAAGTAATTAAAAAATATTCTACATATAACTTATTAATTTCTACTGATTAATATTCATATTAAAATGTAAATTACAAAGAAAATAATTCTAAGAAAATAACTTTTTTTTATTATAACATTCTCAATATTTCTCATACAGTAATTCCCTTAATCTTAATGTTCATTATGATCTTATCAATATTGAATTAAAAATTCTTTTTTGGGTAGTCTGTCAAAAGAGAATGCCCATACAATTGATGTGTTAAAAGTAAAGCAACCTGACATATCTTTTCCTGAAGGAGGAGGTCAATTAACCTTTATAGTGGTAAAGTTCTGCTTCTACAAACACTATGCACAGATAAATGGAAATGAGTTACAAATAATTCAAAAGCTCCAAACCATCCTTAACTAATTCAAGATTCAAACACAAAAAAAAATTAGCAGTTCCAAAAGTGGATTATAATATCTTAGCACATTTTAGGAAACTGCAAGGAAAATTGAGTGTTCATAATGCTCATGATCTTTTCAAAAAAGCGAGGGAGGCTTTAATGAAAGCCTTACTTAACCCAGAGATTTGCATTTCCCAGTTAGCATCAACATAATCGGAATAAGCATTATACATTAAAGATGTTGTAGGAGTTATGTTTTTAAATGAAGATTTGCTAATGGGACTATGGATTACTATTGTCAGTTGTGCATCTTTATGAATACAAACAATTTCAAATTATCTTATATGCTTGGAGATCTAGGTGCATTGATGAACAATATGACTCTTAGAACTCTTATATATCATATATTTGAGAGTGGATACTCACAAGTTCTTATTAAATGATGTTGCATGGATTTAACAAAAAAACGAGAGAGAGATTTTGATTTGATAACCTTACTTTATAGATAGAAACCCTAAAAATCAAAGTCAATTTCCATATAATAGATTCTGAAGATTTTTTTAGTGCTCTGCTAGGTAGACACTAGCTCCAGGAATATAGAATGGTGCATTCCACCTCCATTAATGCATAATATAATTTTGCAAGATAATAAAGTATTGTACCAAGGTGACTTGCAAATTTTTTTTTTTGATTCATGATGTTGGTATATATGAAGATGCCTCTTACTATCTAATTAAGAAGCATACATTTTTTAAAAAAAATTCTTAAATTGGTTGAAAGAGAGCAGTAGAAATGAAAGAAATGAAAGAAAAGAAAATAAAAAAGAAAATAAAAAGGAGAAGAAAATAATTCCAATCTCGAACAAGACGTTCACTGGTCACTTGCACCTCCTTCACAAAGAGGTGGTAAAATGGCTTTGCAATTTATAAATAGTGGTCGAAGATAAAAAAATTAAATATGGAAATAAAATGGAATTTTCATTTGCAAATAAGGTAGCCTGCAATAATTATTCATTTGGAAAAAGTTCAAACGATGAATGATGTATGATTGAGAAAGAGCCGTAGCTAAGAACTTTACAAAACTGCAAAAGTTTTAGATTTCTATGTAAGTTGATAGCGATGATGAAAAAGTCAAAGTTTTTTTTGAGAAGATGCCTAAGCAATTTTATTGAAAACATACTACAAACAACTAATATTTCCTTTAACAAAGAATAAAAAGGAAGGAGGAATATTATTACAAATGAGAGAATCAAAAAAAAAATCACTAGAAATAGCTATCTTAGCACAAAAATCAACAACTTTATTACCATCTCTATGCACATGTTGAAAAATAACCTAGCTGAAATCTTTGAGATAGAGAGAATCCTTCGGATTCAAGCTCCCCACCTTAATTTCCACCTTATTCACTGAATTCTAAAAAAATTTGATAACATTCAAGTTATCTCCCTCAATTAAATTGCCTTTCTAATCATACATCCAATTTTGAACAAACTTGCCCAAATACAAAACAGTAAGAATACACAAATGAGAGCAGTCCCAATGAGTCAAGATGAACAAACTTGCCCAAATACACTAATAAATCTCCCTTTGCTATCACGAAGAACATCACCTATTCCTACCATATTTGAACTAGCTAAAGAGGCATCCAAGTTTACTTTGAGCCAGCCCGAAGGAGGGGGATACCAAGATATTTGAGACAGCTTTAGAAGTTGATTAGTATCCCATCTTTCTTTGATGTGATCAAATTAAAAGGATGCTGAAGCAAAGCTAACCGCAGACACAACAATAAGATAATCACAATTTTTTAACCTCCATGACTAGCTTTATTCCTGCTCTGCCAACATAAAAAAACTGCAGATCAATACAAATTGCCTAAGAAAGGATTTTGACGAGCACATTGTTGTAAAAACCATAAAAAATTCTCAAAAGAATTGATCACAGGGAATACATAGCCTCATTTAGCCAGAATAGCAAAAACCTATATCAATTTCTCACATTTAGTAGCCACGTGAAAGCCATCTTCAACAGCTGGACATCCTCTTGGGCAAATATCCAAATTCGATAATCTCCTATAGAATAAAAAAGACTTGGAAGGAATGGCTCAAATTTTTAGTCTCCACCCAAAAAATTCAACTCTAGGCCTCAGTTTAACCTTTTTCAACCAGTTAAAAAAGTCATCATCTACTGCATCCACATACAATTGTTATGTAGCCAGAGCTGCTATGGTTTTACCGGACAAGTTATTTAACAGTTCTGCACAATCCCCACTCAGTTCACCATTAACAGAAATTTGAAGGATAAGCTCAACCAACAGAATTCCAAATTTACATTTCAGTGTTTCCACATCTCAAGCTCCTTCTTTAATAAGATCAGAAATCTTATCATCCTCCAAAATAGAGCTGCCCATATATGTTGGCCCTCTTTCAGTCCTCCGATCCAGGATCCAAACATCCTTCAAAATACTGATATTTGATCCAGTCCCAATGTTCCATTTGATGATTGGAAGCAAAGCAATAACACCTTCTAAAATAACTTTCCACGAAGGAGAATTACACTTCCTTCTATCCATCTTCCAAGGAACACTTTTATATCTGGAAATAAGAGATCTATTAGGCATAAAATTAGGATTAGATATGAGATTCCAACCGAACTTGACTCTTAGTGGTCCAATCTTATCAACAGCGGAATGTAATCCCCATCCTCCCTTTGATTTAGGAAAACACATCACCTTCCTGTGGGTTCCGAAAATTCGGCCCCGTCCTCCGCTCGCTCTTCTTATTCGGCGAGGGAGTTTTAACGAACTAAGTTCTGAGGTAAATTTTGGAAGGTAGATGGGTTTGTAGATAAGACACTACCCAGAGATTTTGCCCTCATTTGCGAGGACTTTATGATCTGAGTTCTGGTTTCCTATAGGCGCAAGCCCCTATAGTTAATTACCCCTCCCGATAACGAGAGAGAACTTTTGATTAAGGCTAGTCGTCAATCAGATACGTATAAAACACGTGGTATCTGGCATATAGTAGCAGCAATAGGTCTGGATTTGGAAATTTCAAAATGATTAAGAATTTGGGAATTTTGGTTAGCTGATTTTTTTGTTCTTTGGATAACACATTGAGGTCAACACTTCCAAGCAACATAGTGAAGGCCGAATTTAGCATTGTTGCTGTGCCACAAATAATTTCTACACATACGATCAAAATCATTTAAAATTTTCATAAGAATGAGTGAGTGAGCTGCTAAAAAAAGAGGTAGAGTAAGAAACGAGGACTTAATCAAAGTAAGCTTTCCCTCTTGAGAGATAAATCTATTTCCCCACATATTTAATTTATTACTTGCTTTAGCCATTAGACTTTTGAAATCTGAAAGAACCTTTCTCCTCAACACCAATTTCACTCCAAGGTAATCCATCTTAGTTACCTTCCTGAAGCCCATCTTCTTAGACAATTTGCATCCTCTACTCCTCACAGCTTTACCAAACATGATAGAAGACTTCAACAAGTTTTTTTTCTGTCCAGTCCACTTATAATAATCAAAGAGGATTCTCTTAGTTAACTTTAAACTGTTTAAACTGGCCTAGCTAGCATCAGAGAAAGCCAACACATCATCTACATACATTAAGTGAGAAATCAAAAGAGCACCCGGGGCTACTTTGACTCCCACACCCTTACCATTTTGATCAAAAGCATAAGATAAGAGTTGAGCACACAAAATGAAAAGATAAGGAGAAAGTGGACAGCCCTGTCTGAGTCCACTATTGCCAAAAATGCACTTCGAATTTGAGCCATTAATCATAATAGAGAATTTAGGATTCTTAACACACTCCAAAATGAGATTCGAGAAAACCTCAAGAAAACCAGCCCTTTCAAGCTAAGTTTTCCACACTTTTCTAAATGCTTAAAGATGCTTGGTTGTCCTACCCAGCTGCAGCTTTGGTTATTAGAAGATCATGGACTCAATGGGCAAGTGGTGATGCGATGGAGATTTTAAACAAAAAGTTTTCAAGGTCATTGAAAGACTTATATTTTTGGAGCAAATCAAAACATCAAAATTTAGAAGAAGTAAAGGTGAAACTAAAAAAGGAAATAGATGATCTACAATTGGAGGAATAAAAAAACCTAAATTTTTCTCAGGATAAACTTCTTCTTCATAGATCTAAGATCAATGAATTTAATTGTACTCTTGCTCAGTTCAGTACATGGTGGAGATAGAGGGCAAAAACTAAGTGGATAGATGAAGGTGATGTAAAATATGGTTTCTTTCATGCATTTGCTAATGGTCATAGGAATGGGAATCATATTAGGCAAGTAAGAGATGGCATGGGCATGCTGGTAGAGGATTCTAAAATTATTAGTGATTTATTTTTGGAATTTTTTAGCAACAAATGGAGGCTTGGAGATTGTTGTTTACATGGTTATCCAACTAATATGAATACAATAAGGAAAAGGGATTGTGAATTCCTTAGTTCTAATTTTCTGCTTGAAGAATTGGAGACGGTAATTAGAGATATGGGTAATAATGTCTCACATGGTGTGGATGGCATTACTTACTTATTCTTTAAAGCTTATTTGAATACGATTGTTTTGGATGTTTGGAATGCAATTCATCTCTTTTTTTCTTTGGGTAAGATATGCTCTAAATGGAAGGAGACAATGGTGGTTCTTATTCCTAAGATATTCTTCTCTTCTTTTTTTCTTTTTCAGCACTCCTATAACTCTTTCTAATTTCCGGCCTATTAGTCTTTGCCTTTCTATTTATAAGATAGTTGCCAATATTCTTTTAAATAGATTATCAAAGGTGATTCATTATTTGGTTTTAGATGTCCAAGTGGCCTTTATTAAGGGAAGAGCTTTATCTAATCATGTCCTTCTTGCTTAAGGAATTTTTCATAAATTCATATTTTCTAAATTTAAGAAAGGATTGGTGGCTAATAAGGTGGATATGGAACAAGATTATGATAGCATGGCTTGGGATTCCCTTAAACAAGTTTTGGATTATTTTGGTTTTCCAAGGAGATTCTCTAATCTTTTAATGGATTGTGTGAATGATCCTTTGTTCTCTATTCAAATTAATGGGGTTGGATCGAAGTGGATTCAGGCTAAAAGCGAGTTTAAGTAAGGGTGTCCACTCTCACCCTATTTATTCATATTGTGCTCTCAACTTCTTACTAATGATTTTTTCTCCAAAGGTAGAAACTTGGTGTTAAAAGTGGCTTCATCGGCTCTTATAATTTCTCATGTTCTTTTTGCAGATGATATTCTAATGTTTTTAGAAGATAGAACTGGACAACTAAGGAAAATCAAAAAACAAATTTCAGACTATTGTAGTTGGACTAGTCAACAAGTGAATGATCATAAATCTTTGATTCTTTTTGGCAAGTCAGTGGAAAGGAGTAGAGAAGAGGTCTTCCTAGATTCATGGGATTCATTGAAGTTAAAGAAATGGTTTATTTGGGAATCAAGATTTCCTTGAAAAGATTGGTAGCCTCAGATTTTTTGATTCTTATGGAGAAATCAGCTTCTAAATTAGAAGTGTGGGTTAATATGTTTATCTCACTTTCTGGAAAGTTAGTTCTTATTAAATCAATGATTTTATCCATTCCATTGTTTTATATTTCCATATCCCTTGTTCTTTTAAGCATTTTGAAAAATTTTGAGAAGATGTGTAGGGAGTTTTTGTGGAACAAGAATGATGGGAGTCATGGTATGCATTTTATGGCGTGGGAGGAGATTTTTAAACCTATTGAAGGAGGCAGAGGTATTCACTGGGTTGTATCTATTGTGGGACCTTTAAGAGCAAAGTTTGCATGGGATTTTATTAACAAACTTGAGTCTATTATTAATAAATCACTGGCTGCGAAATATGGCATTGATATTTGGACTAATGTGCATAGGCCAATTATTTCTTGTACTTTGAAGGTATTGCGCAGTGGTACAAATGCTCTGAAACCTTTTGTAAGATGGAGGATTCAATCTATTTCTTCAGTGAATATTCTTAATGATATCTGGATCTTGGACAGAAGGTTGGAGAAGTGGCCTACCTTCATAGCAATAGAGGATGCTGAATTTCTGCTGCTGGAGAATTTTATTTCAAATGGAAATTGGAATATGGATGAGCTAAAAAAGTTCTTATTCAGAAGGATGAGCTAGAATTGATCAAGAAATTTATTGGAACTTCAATTGCTATAGTAGCCTTCCGTTCAGCTGCAGAATGCTCTGTTCCTGTTCAAAAATGGAAGTGGTTGAAGAAACATAATTTGAAACCATGGGTTGAATGCTTTTGGTGGTGTCTTTTGAAAGATGCAATTCCAACTATGGATTTTCTAATGAACAGGAGATTGCTGAATGCCAATTTATGCTCGAGAGGTTGTGGGATTGTTGAGGATATAGATCATGTGGCTATCAGGTGTTGTAAACTAACATAAGAGATGGCCTTACTTAATCAATGGGGACTTCATATCGCAGGTTTTTCATTTTTATAGGATTGTACAGAGAGTTTAAAAAGTTTTTTAAATGAATGCTTTCATTGCCACTTTTTATTATTCTTTGGTATCTTTTTCATGGAAGAGTAGAAATAAGTTGGTACATGATGGACATGAATTCGGTTTGGTGGAAACTGTTTCTAATGCAGTTTGCTTTGCATCATTTTCATCTAAATGTAAACTTTATTTAGATCACTAGGGTGTTAATCAACTTTCTAAGTTGAATTCCTCTTTTTGGCATCCCCCTCCACCCGAATGGAGTAAGGTTAACATTGATGCAACTTTTCTTCATTCTAATGATGCAGGGATCGGTGGTGTTTTCAGAGATTTTAGACGGAGATTTTTGCTGGCCTTTGGGTTTAAGTGTTTTCATTGGGATAAAGGTTATTTGGAATTATTGGCTTTTCATCATTTGAAGAACATTACAAAGGAGTGGATGATGGATGCTAAAGGTATTATTATAGAATGAGATAATTTGAATATTATCAAGTATCTGAAGAGTTCAGTTGCAAATCTTGCTTCACCACTGACAGATGACAGAGATGAAAACTTTTCTTTTCTTAAAGAATTTGGGAATTTTTCAAATAGAAATTATAATAAGTTAGCTGATCTTTGTGCTAACTTGGCTTTAAAAGGCGATTTCTTGTGGGTAGATTTAAATTATAATAATGTTCCTCCAACTTTTTACTCTTTGTTAATGGAAGAAAGTGATAGGATTTCTATCACTTAGTAGTTTGTAATAGGTTCTTTTATCTTAACACATTTGCAGCTTCTCAAAAAGAAAAATCAAGTAATAAATACATCAGTTGATAGTCCCTAGTGATAGTTAGCTTATAATGTGTTCAATCACTAATGACCAATGATGATTGTTAGTAATTTGAGCATTTCACTCTCTAAATCCACCTAAATCAATGATTAAATCAAATATAAATCCAATCTTTCCAATAAACATATGTATAATTAAAAATTTTGAAATCCAATGTTAAAGCCAAAACAAAAAACCCTTTGTCCATTACCTATTTTTTGAGAGATTTTCATCACCCCGAACCTAACTATATGTCCTTAAATTCATAATCTATTACTTGTATAGTTATTATTCATGTCCCAAGGGTTGATTACATCCATTTTAACTGATCAAGATCCCTAAATCCTAAAAGTATTTTTATTGGCAATAAATGAAAGTTTGAGAAGGTTGTTAAACCTCATAGAACTAGCCTGAGACAAACCAAGTGGAGGGGTGGGGTGAATTTGTAATTTTAAAAATTCCCTAAGCATGAATATTACTTTTTATTTTAGCCACATAATAACTGAAAAACTTGATTCAGATAGATTACTAAAAATAACATGTGAAAGAATTTATATGAAATTTATAAGATAAAAGTATTTCAATTTCTTTTATTTTTAAAACAGATAAATATTCTTATAGAAAAAAGGTTTAAAATCAGTGCCATTGATTGATAAGATTGAAAAAAATAAACCCATCTTGTAAAGAAAGAAATGGCAGTAAAAAAAAATTCAAAAAAATGGAAAAAGCACACAAGAAAATTTATAGTGGTTCGGTCAACCTTGACTAACGTCTACCCTCTAGAGTCATTTGCTCCGGGTATTATGCTAACACTATATTACTCTCCTTTTGCTCTCACAGTAAGATGGAGAAGACCTTACAGATTCACTTTCTTCAAACCTAATGCGGTGAAGTGTTAGAAGCTATGTCACCTTCCCGGTGATGATAGTGTACCTTGAATCACTTTTCTCTCTCTTTGAAAAGGTAGTGTACCTCCAATCTTTTTTTCCCTCCTAGAGAAGGTAGAGTACCTCTAATATTTTTCTCTCGCTTGGAGAAGACAGATTACCTTTAGGACTTGACTTAGAACCTTTTCCTCAAGAGAACCTTCAAGAACTCACTAAGGCCATCGAAGGAGCAAGGGTGTAGCTAGCCCGGAGCAACCGCGTGATCCCCTCACATTTCTTCTCTCTTATAGTCAGCCACTCATTCTCCTTCCTCTCAAACCTTCATTTTTCTCTCAAAAGAACCTCTCTCAGAGGTCATTCAGCAATCACATTATCTGCTCTCTTTTGAAATAAATTTATAAAAATGCTTAAGTAATTTGATTCCAAAACCATAAAATATAAGTAAACCATCTACTTTCATATAATATTATATAATTTCATATAGTATGACCAATTAAAAAGTCTGTGCAATCTAGTATGATGTAAACTGTCATTTTAGAAAATATATTTAACTTTTATGACACATCATATAGTACAATCCTAGGATTTTACAGTACAGTCTGTTTACTTTCTCTTTGTTCATATATGATGATTCTTGGGACAATTAGAAATCATCTATATTAATTATCCCATAATTTTATCATCATACAATATTTTTAGTTCATTTTTAGTGATTCATCTTGTGCGATGTGAACATCATATATTATGATTTGTTCAAAAAGCATGGTTTTGTTCGGTACGACTTTTGGGATGACCAAACATCATCGCTGTCAATCTTGTGGTATGATCGACATCATACGATACGATGGGATACCATTAATTAATCCATGAGTTGATTGACTAATTATAGGGGTTAATTTCAGTAAGATTTCAAATTTTCATACATTATGAATCACTTTATAATGTATGATTAGCTCAAAATTAAAATTTCAAATGTCAAACTTAATTTATCTAGTAGCCATGGTTTTTTAGATCATAACGAATCTTATAGTATGATCTAATATATACACTACAATTAGTTCATAGAAATTAATTGTTAAACCCATTCTCTGTATAATTAATCGTACAATAAGATTAATAAAAAAAAATTAACATAATTTTTTTTTCACTCCCTTCCCTTTGTGTGTGTTCAAAATCACTCAATTGCATACACTTTTATATGGCCATACTCAAGAAATAGAAAATAGAAGATATATAAAGTATAAATTCTCTAACTTGACATCATATTCTACCTAATCTTTAGTTTCCAGTTGGCTTGAGCAGCGTATATTTTACTTGTAATATTAAAGCTCGCAAACAAAAATAATGTCCAAAATATCTACTAAAAAAATTACAATTCAATCATTAATATTTTTCATCATCAAAATCATAGATTAGGGATCCTAGAATGCAACAATCTATCCCTTTTTAATGATGACAAATAATTTGTGTGAGAGGTAAAATAAAATTCTTTTCTTGTAAACTCTCTCTCACTATGTGATAGATTAAAAAATTAGAGGTTCAAAAAACATTTTATTTATTTTATTTTTTAATTTTTTAATATATAGAAAAAAATACATGAATTAAAGATAAAAAAATAAAATATCAAAACTAGAAATATAAAAGAAATTCTATTAAAAAAACATATAACCACACGTACAATAAAAACATATATTTTCTCCCCCTTTTGAAAACTCCAAAAAGAAGAGCAACACAAAAAAACTAGCTAAACATTGCAAAACATAAAAATAATAAAACATAACAAATAACATTGATTGTAAGATTGATCCTGATCTTGTTTTAAAATACTTATGAATGAAGGTGAATTGGTCTTTAATTTGGGAAAACATTTCTCAAAGCCATATTGTTTCTTTCTTGTACTGCTATTATTATTGTTGAATGTGATAGTTTAGGCGAGTTTCTAATCTTTTGAGGCTCTAAATTATTTTCTTGTGAGTGTAGGCAGGGTAGGCAGGTAAAGGTGGTGGTATTGGTGATGGTGCATGATGTGGTATAGGTCTACTTGCAGGAACAGCTTTCCCTTCTTCATCAAAATCTTGCTCATTAGGCTGTTTCCGTCAATAGCAAAAAAATGGACGGAGACATTCATTTAAAAAATTTGAAGATTATCTAGAGGAGTAGGGTTGGTGATTCTGTATTTCTTGTCTAAGACATAGCCTATGACGTGTTTAAGAGAGACATTCTTCTTTCTTTAGGTATTGAGATGTCAAATTGAAGTCATGTTCTAGTATTGAAATATTGAATTGGAATCAGTAAACATTTGAGCTTCATCAAATTTAGTATTGTACATTATAGAATAGGTGACTAGGGAAAGAATTAGAGTGATCTAAACATAATCACCATCTTTTTATAGAATTGATATTTGAAGAACATGATGGATAGTTCAGGCAATTTAATTTAGAGAGTTGACTAAGGGTTGATGTTAATTTAAAGCCATGTTCTAAATGATTAGATTTATAACACTCCTGTCAATATTAGTTTTAGAGCATATGGATTATGGACAAGGTCCTTCATTAGAATAACTATATACTCCACTAAATCTTCCTTATTAATTTATTCGGGTCATCGACATAATTAGGATGTCGTAGTGAAGATTTCTGCATTGATCCTAAGGTACGCTAGGAATTCATAGAGCATTTTAGAATTAAAATGAAATACTAGGGAATTGGAGAGTTGTAGAAGAAAAAAGCTTTATCACCTCAAAGTTAAGATCTGGTTGATTTAGCATTATGCAGGGGGTAATACAAGATTCCTTGAATTTATAGAACGTATCTTCATCTTAAGCATATTGAAATTGATCATCGAAGAGATAAGAGGTGGAGGTGCTCCCTTGGGTCATTAGACTTTGTTTACTTCCATCGGCCATTAGAAAATCATAGGTTAATGAATGTAGGAATGTAGAAAAAGAAGAATTTAAATGGAATGAGATCATAGAAACCCTCCAATTTAATAAATTTAAGGAGATCATACAATACGATTAGAGATCATATAGTATGATCAGGAGAGTTAAATCATCTGGATTTCTTATAAAAAATAGGTGGTCAAATCATACAGTACAATCAATATCATACTGGATGATCTTATGGAATTATGTTCGTTGTCAGAAATTGTTAGAATGACTTTTGACTAAATGTATCCTTCAGTATGAACATGTGTTCGTATAATACAAGGTGTAATTATGGCCATACTAACTGAATTGAATTCATTAGAATAGATTCTAACACATATACCTATAGTATGAAGTTTAGTTCGTACAGTATAATCACCACTAATATAATTCATCTAGGTTGTTGATTTAGCTCATGGTTATGTTTTTTTGCATAAACTTGCATATCATATAATGCAAACATGGATCATACACTATGATAAAAAAAACTATTAATTTTCTTCTACTTTTTTTTTTTTAATTTTAAAATTTTGGATATAGTGAAGATTATGTGTGTGAGGATTGAAAAACATCTTTTAAACATGAGTATGAAAAAAATACAAATAAAAAATTAAAGTAAAAAAGTGAACACATACAATATAATATATATGAATGGCTTATTTCAAATGATAAACACAATTCTAATTTATCCAAAATTAAGCATAAATGTATAAAACACCTAGTCTAGTCCTCAAGGTACTAAAGGTGTCATAGGTTAGGGGTTTAGTGAAGATGTCTGTCAATTGGTCTCCAAATAGCAATATTTTTTTTATTGAAACCAATCGAGGGGCTTACACGTTAATTAAAATATCAACTACATGGTCCTTAAATGGAACTAAATCTAACTATAGTTCATAAGAGATACAAAATGAAAAATAAAAAAACCTAAGAGCTAGAGTTCCCTACTAATGAAAAATATAAAAGAACCTATGTACATTCTACGATGTACAAGAACGAGCACCAAAAAAAATATCAAGAGACAAAAAATAACTGTTAGCTCCAGCTGCCCCACCAACAGATCATCACAACGATCATCTACACTAAAGACATTATGCAAAACAAGAAAATACATAGAAAAACAAGAAAGAAATAACATTAACAAATAATATGATGAAAAAGTAATAATATAACTAATACCCACCAACCGGTAGGCATCCAGGATAAAGGAGAAATAACCCCATAATCCACCAATTCCTACAGCCCAAGCTATTATTAAGAATAATCAAAGTATCAAGGAAAACCAGGCTCAAAACAAACATGATAGCACAACAACCCAGCTCTAATGACCCTAATAAAACCAATAAGGGTTAGTGATAACATTAACCAGCTAGTCCTAGAAAGACAAATGGGAAACAATATAGAACACCCAAGAATAAGGCAAATACCCCTTATTACAAATCTAGATTAAAGAATTATGATTTTGATGAAAGAAAAAAAATTTTATACTCCTATTTTTCTATGACTATCTTGCCTACTAACATTTCAGGTTCACAAGGCCAATTGCAAATCAAGCTAGATACAAAATTTGATAGATTAGGACTGAGTCAGTCTGTAAATCATTTTTAAATATTTTTTATCTTTTCTAGAGTCAATTGTAACATCGTGGGTTCTAATGCTAAGTAACCTTGCACACACACTCAGAGAAAAATTGTATATTTTTAGAGTAATCTATTTTTTATGACATCATCCAGGATGATCCAATATCATCTTTGATGATCATTTAGAAACATAAACCCTTATTAGGGAAACCTGGTTTAGACAACCGCAATAAAGCAAATTATCTTGGACGATATTATCATCATCCTGAATGAAAGGCTCAAATCATAAAGAATCAGTTGTCAAATGTATTTGGGCTTGATTTATTTTTGGACATCGTCTAAGATATTGGCCTAGATGATGCAGTATAGTTAAGCCTATATTAGTTTGGTAATTTAGGAAAGAAATTAAGGTTTGATTGCTTGATCATATCATCCTGAAAGATAACAAAATCATCTAGGACAATCAGATAAACAAATCTTAGTTTCTTCTTGGAGAACTAGAATAAAGATCTAGATGATGTATATGTATTGAACTAATCGGTAGGCCAATTCCAAAATTTTCCTGGATGATAGTTATTTTTCTATCGTCCAGACATGCAATAAGGGCGATGTTTTGAACGATACTTAATGTTTTGAACTAATCATCCAGGATGATCGTAAAATCATCCTAGATGATCAATTTTTTTTCATCATCAGACATGAATTCAGGGAGATATTCTTGATGATACTCAATAATTTAAAAAAATCATACAGGATGATCCGTCGATCATCCTGGATGATAATGTTAGTTTTTGTAATTCAGAAAAAATTTAGAGCTCTTATATATAGACCTCTTATTTACCCAAGATTGTATCTTTTGCTACTATCCTGACCTAAGAGAACCAAGAGGAGAGGGAGAGTAACGGGGGGAGAGAGAGAGGATATTGTGAGGGGGAGTTTTTGAGGGGCTTCACAAAGGTTGCTCCAAGAAAGGATCTAAGTCATGTTGTTCAGTCATTATCCCTTATTCCTTGGTGGTTCAAGAGAGGTCTACTTTAGCAATTTATTTAGGTTCTCTTCCTAGTTCAGGAGGAAGCAAAAAAAGTCAGGGGCTTTGCTTGCTTTAGGAGGAAGCAAAAGGTTTTGGGTTCTTTGCCTCATCGTTGTAGGTGAAAAGGTGGTTGGTATAGGCTTCTTCGCCTTACAGTCGGAGCAAAAGGAAAGTCACTGAGCTTAGTGCAATTCCTGGAGGAGAGGCTCCAGGAAGTGGATGTAGGTTAAGTTGACTGAACCACTATAAATCTCTATGTGTTCCTTCTTATTTTTTTTCTGCATTTAATTTTTTGCACTTTAAGTTTCTTGTGGTGAATTTTGATTCGGTTTAAGATTATGTTTTCGATTGAGAAATTTTTAAAATACTAATTCACCCCCTCTTGGTTAGCTTTGGGCTAGTTCATAAGGGCTTAACATCCCTAACAAACTTTTAAGTGGTATTAGAGCGAGATTGAAAAAATTAAGTTTTTGAAAACTTTTGAATTTTGATCCATAGCTAATACTAATCATAATACTACGGAAGGGTACTTTAATATCTGACCACCTTTGTTTGATAATATTCATTTTGATTTTTGGAAAATTGGCATGTCTATGTTTTTTATAATCGATTGACTATCGTATGTGGTTGCTTGTTAAAAAAGGTTATTCACCTCCATTATGTGAAATTAGTGGCATTAAAATTGAACTTACTTTTAGTGAATGGACTTTTTATTATAGGGATTTAGTACAACTTAATACAAAATACTTAAACTATTTTTTCCGTGGTTTGAAATTAGAAGATTACATGCGTGTTTCAACTTGTGCTAATGGTAAAGAAATTTAGGATAGATTATGTATTACTTATGAGGAATAAATAAAGTTAAGCTATCTAGGTTGAATATTTTATTGTATGGCTACAAACTTTTTCGTATGAAATCTACTGAATCGATTTCTGACATATATACTAAGTTTAACTAAATTATCACCTCATTTCATGCCTTAGGAAGAGATCTAAGTAACTATGAAAAAGTGAATAAATTTTTGAGATGCTTGCCTTCTTCCTTTGATGCAAAGATTATTTCAATTATTGAATCTAAGGATTTGAATACTTATTCAGTTGATAACTTACTTAGATCACTCATTGCTTAAGAGCAAGAGGTGAACCAAAGATAACTTGATGCAGGTGAGAAAAAGAAAGAGAAAAATGTGTCGGTGAAGGCCAAAGATATGGAGACTAATTCTTCTAGGTCTGAAAGTGATGATGTTGCCTTAATCTAAATAGGCAATTTAAAAGTTTTCTAAGGAAGAATCACCAGCACCATAAAAAATGGAACAAAGCTAAGAGTAGAAAAAATTTTAAAAGTTCTTTTGATGTGGTTTGCTTTGAATGAAAGAAGCTATGACATGTTAATACTGATGGTCCTATACTTAAGGCTCACCCAAGTAAGGAGAAGGGTGAGGAGAAACCCAAGTTTAGAAAGGATAAGGATAAAAAGTAGATTCAAAAGGCATTCTGGACAGATTCTACATCTGACTCCTCTGAGACTAAAGCTAAAGAGGAGATTAAAAACTTGTGCTTGATGGAAAATAATCTTATTGGTCAGTCTAATCAAGAAGAGGTATGTGAACTAACCTACAAATAATTGCTTGAAGTTTTTGAACAAATTCATACATTATATAGGAAACCTAAGAAATTGCATGCTAGCTTGAAATTGGAAATTATGAATTTGTAAAAAGAGCATGAAATTTTACTTAAAGATCACCCCAAAATTGATAGGAATCACATGTCATTACTTGATGAGTTTAATGAGTTAAATAAAAAGCTTTATGTATTGATCATTGAGCAAGATTAATTGAAAGCATCCCAATCCTTAATTAAAATTGACTTAAAAATATATATTGATGAATTTGAAAGTAGGGAGCACTATTGAAAGGTTTATAATGCTATTTTAGAAAGTGCTAACTCAATGTTTAAAGCTGAATTAAAAGCACTTGAGGAAAATAAAACTAAACCCGCACCTGATCTTAAGCCAAAAGTTTTCAAACTTAGGAAGAGGCACTATAAGTCGAATATATTAGTATACCCTTTTCCTGGTGTTAGATGTTTTTCAAGTGGCTTGTTAGGATACATTTCACACACTTACAATATTCACGGTAGTACTGGAGACCCAAATAACATGATTCACAGCATAAAACACATACATTACATTCCTCTTTCCATAAGAAGGGACCCAAACTTATTTGGGTACCTAAATCAAATGTTTGATAATTTTGTAGGCTTGCTCTCACAAAATACCTCATGAGAGCATGTGGTACCTAGATAGCAGAAGCTCAAAGAACATGACTAGAGATGCCATCCAATTTGTTTTGCTGGAGGACAGGGCTGGAGGCAAGGTCAAACTTGGAGACAACATCACCAGGAAAGTGGTGGGCACAAGTATAATCAGAAAATCTAAGAAGCTTTTGATTGAAAATATTTTTTTTGTAGATGGACTAAAACCCAACTTGCTAAGCATCAATCAGATGTGCTATAAGGGCT
Organism: Dendrobium catenatum; assembly: GCF_001605985.2. Taxonomy (NCBI): domain Eukaryota; kingdom Viridiplantae; phylum Streptophyta; class Magnoliopsida; order Asparagales; family Orchidaceae; genus Dendrobium; species Dendrobium catenatum. The sequence continues at coordinate 13,053,058 of NW_021318595.1, forward strand.
TCATGATAAATTTTTTGGAAAATACATGCATTATTAGTTTAAATAACAACCTTATTTTGCAGGTAAAGTGGATCAAAAATATTTATATGCTTGATTTAAATAACATTAAATATGCTACTTCATTTTTCTTAAAACTATTACTAATGAGTCATGGTCATGGAACAAGAGGTTATGTCATGCGAGTATGAAATCCCTTAGGAAAGTGACCCAAAAAGACCTAGTTAGAGGTGTCCCTAAGCTTAAGTTAACTTAAGACTACCTGTGTGATTCCTGCAATATTAGGGAAGCAAGTCCAATCCTGTTTCCACTCCATTAAGGACATTAGCACCTCTAAACCTTTAGAAGTCCTTCACATGGATTCATTTGCACCCATTAACACTTTCAGCTTAGGAGGGAAGGTCTATAGATTTGTAATTGTTGATGACTACTCGAGGTTCACTTGGATTAAATTTCTATCTTATAAGAGTAAGTCTTTTGATGTGTTTAGAACCTTTTCCACTTGAATTTAGAAAATGCTAAGATATAAGATCTTGACCATCTATAGTGACCATGTGGGAGAGTTTGAAAATGTGAGATTTGGAGACTTATGTCTGGATAAAGGGATAAGCCACAACTTCTTAGCTCCTAGAATCCCTCAACAGAATGGGGTAGCTGAAAGGAATAACTAACCATTAGTTGAGGCCGCTAGAGCCATGCTTGTTGAGTATTCACTTCCAAAATACTTTTAGGTTGAAGTGGAAAATATAACTTGTTATGTGTTGAATAGGATGAATGTTAGAGAAAATCTAGATACGATACCCTATGAGATTCTTAAGGGTAGGACACCCAACCTTTCCCACCTCCATGTATTTAGTTGTAAGGTTTTCCTTCTTAATAATGAGAAATCACACGTAGGAAAATTTGGCCCAAAATCTGATGAAGGAGTGTTCTTAGGATATTCAAGGGTTGAGAAATCCATTAGGGTGTTAAATAAGAGGACATTGGTGGTTGAGAAGACTAATCATGTAGTGTTAAGAAGTCTAGAGTTGAGGATAAAGATTATATTGGATAGATTACCTAAGGAATTTAAATTTTGGAGAAGAGGGTAGAGTCCCAAAACATTGAAGGGGTAGGTGAGATTACCTAAGGAGTAGAAAATGCAAATATGGAGGAAAGGGTAGAACCTACACACACTCTGCTTAGAGATTGGAGATATTCTTCAAGTCATCCTAAAGAACTAATCTTTGGAGACCCTTTTAAAGGTGTCAGAACTAGGCATGGACTTAGGAAGGAAGTGAACCAGTCTTCTTTTATCTCAATGACTGAACCCACCAATATTAATCAAACACTGTTTGATGAGTTTTGGATCTTAGCCATGCAAGAGGAATTAAAATAATTTGTTAGGAATGATGTTTGGGAGCTTGTAGAAAGACCAAAGGGACAAAGTGTAGTTGGAACCATATGGGTCTTTAAGAATAAGATGAATGATTCTTGTTTAGTGGTTAGGAATAAGGCGAGATTAGTGGCTAAGGGGTACAACCAAATAGAAGGGATTGATTTTGATGAGACCTTTTCCCCTGTAGCAAGATTGGAAGCCATTAGAGTGCTACTAGCCTTTGCCTATTATAAGGGATTTTAGCTTTTCCAAATGGAAGTTAGGAGTGCCTTTTTAAATGGGGTAATAAAAGAGGATGTATTTGTAGAGAAACCACCAGTTTTTAGAGTTTTCTCAATTTTTAAATCATGTTTTCAAATTAAAAAGGCCTTATATGGATTAAAAAATGAACCTATAGCTTGGTATGAGAGAATTAGCATATTCTTACTAGAGAGGGAGTTTTTTAAGGGGAGCTTAGACACCACTTTTTTTCTAAGGAAATAAGGAGAAGAGTTACTCATTATTCAGATCTATATTGATAATATTTTTTTTTAAAGAAATGCAAATAAAAAATTTTATTAAATAGAACTACAAACAATCAAATTCCTCCTTCAACAAATTAGAGAAAGAAGGACAAATTTTATTAGAGCTACTGTCATCCCAAAAAATCTGAAACCAAAGCTAAGTTAGCACATAAATCTACTAACTTATTACAACATCTACTAGAATGAAGAAATAAAATTTGCCTGAAATGATAAAGAAATTCTATATCCTGTGGATCCATATTGACATTCTTAACATCAACCTTATTCATAACCTCTTGGAAGAACTTGATAACGTTAATGTTATCACCTTTAATTATTAAATCTTCTGCATGAAAACCTCCAATATTGAACAAATCTTTTTAATGAAATAATAGCTAACACTCAAGTTGTAAACTATCCCAATGAAGGCAATTTGTACCAAAGCACATAAGAATCTTCCTTTGCAATATCTAAAAACACCTCCAATTTCGGATTTATTTGTGTAAAGCAATGAAGCATCAATATTAATTTTTATCCACTAGGAGGTGGAGGACACCAAGATGGTAAAGATTGCTTACAAAGCTGATTGGCATCCCAGTTCTCCCAAATGAGGTTCTTATTAAATGATGCAATTGAATTATAAACTAAATTTGTTTCTATATAAGAAGAGCTATCTTCCAATCCATCATGAACTAGTTTATTTCTACTCTTCCAATAGAAAAAAATAACTCTGCAGAACAAATTACCTTTAAAAGTGTTAGAATTTACAAGAATCTTTAATCCATGATAATAGTCAACTAGAGAATTGAAAGATGGAGTATTAAAACTGTTAAGATAGTTGCTATTTGAATGCTTTACATTTTTGCAACTTATATAGTTTTGATGATTTCAAACATTATTGTTCAAATGTGTAGTTATCTCCTAACAATTTTAGAAGATTTGTATTTGCTCTTGTGTGTACTAACATTTCAGGAAAAATGAACTCCAAACTTTGAAGACTTCAAATCAAATTTAGAATGAGATACTTTTTAAAATTTGAAGTTTGCATTTCTTTGAAATTAAATTGAAAGGGAGTGATTGTAATTGAGTAAATAAAAACATACACACACATAGAAGGAGATCATAAAATATTTATACTGATCGTACTGGACGATATCCGTTCGTACAGGACGATCAGACAATTATCTCCTATTGAGCATATGGAACGAATAGGAACTTGCTTAAAAAATTTTTCTAAGTCCTATTCGTCCAGGATGAATTTTACAATCGTCCAGGATGATTGGTTCTCTGTAAAATCTTTCGTCCAGATGAAATTAAAATATCGTTAATGACGATTGGTCCTCTGGAAAATTTTTGTCCAGACGAAATTAATAATCGTCTAGGACGATCTGGTCTCTGAAAAATTTTCGTCCAGACGAAATTAAATTATCGTCCATAGCGATCGGTCCTCTGGAAAATTTTCTTCCAGACAAATTAAATTATCGTCTAGGACGATCAGTCCTCTGTAAAAATTTCGTCCAGATGAATATATTTTCGTCCAAATGATTAACCGACTTAGAACGGTTTTCAACAGTTTCTAGAACCGACCTAGTAATAACCGTTCGTACCGGACGAACCTAGTTCGTACGGGACGATAGCTGTACGAAGACATTTCGTACACATATACAAATAGGGTCGTTTCAAAATCGTTTAAGTAAAATCATCCAGGATGATCCACGATCGTACGGGAGATCCACTGCGTACAGAATTGAATACTTGCAGTTTTTGGGCGGTTTTTCTTGTCTTTTGTATAAATAGTCCAAATTAGACTGCCACCCAATCTTTTTTGTCATTTGATCTTCGTACCTCTTGAGAGAATAGCCAAGGAGAGAGTGGAAGAGAGCATTCAAAGGAGGATTCCTACCATTGGAGCGAGAAGGCTTCACTTGGATTTCAAAGGTAAGAGTCTCTACTTTTGAATTGGGATTACTTCACTCTTTTCCTTCTTCCTTCTAGATTCTTGTGAGAAGATTTTTCAAGGAGATCCGGTTCGCTGCCTACACTTGGAGAGTGTGAATAGCCGAAGGGTTTGCTGCCTACACTTGGAGAGTGTGAATAGCCGAAGGGTTCGCTGCCAACACTTGGAGAGTGTGAATAGCCGAAGGTTCGCTGCCTACACTAGGAGAGTGTGAATAGCCGAAGGGTTCTCTGCCCACACTAGGAGAGTGTGAAAGGACGGATGGTTCTTTGCCAACACTGGGGTTTGTGTAAAAGGATGATGGTTCTCTGCCGCACCGGGTAGTGGTGAAAAGAGTGTGTTGTAAAGGCTTCTCCGCCTTGCTGTGGGTGCAAAAGGAGAGTCACTATTGGTATTAGTGCAATACTCAGAGGGTGCCTCTTGGGAGTGGATGTAGGTCTGGTTTTAAGACCGAACCACTATAAATCTGATGTCATTTACTTTACTGTTTTTACGTTTCCGCATTTTAATTCTTAGTCTTAAAAACTCTGTGGTTGAAAAACTTTTTCTACAAAACTTAAAAGAAACAATTTTTATTTCGGTTCAACATAATTTTAAAAAAGGGATTAAATTTTAAAACTACCAATTCACCCCCCCCCCTCTTGGTAGCCTTTGGGAAATTAACTTAGGCTTAACAACCTAATTACTAGACTCAACAAAAACCCCATAGAAATTTGAAAATTTGTTGCAGTTTACAGTAAAAAACTGCAATGTGCTCTAAATTTTCCACTGAAAAACATCCTCTTGAGCAACTATCAAAATTAGTAAGTCTTCTATAATTTAAAAAGTGATTACAAAGAATCAAATTTCTCTTTAACCTCTACCAGAACATAGTAATTCCTATCCTTAATCTTGTTTTTTTCATCCAGCTCCAGTCATCATTCATCTCTTCATAAATGTTTGATACATCCAAAGCTAAGCTTGAAATTATTTTACTCGAATATTTCAACTTCAGCTCAAATTGGTCTGTTGATAAATCTGCTTGAATTGGCACAGATAAAATAACATTGAAAAGCTCTTGCCCAAAGTTATCTTTCATCTTACTTTCATTCCACTTTCTATCATTGATGAACCCAACAACTACTTTAGTATCTTTTTTCATATTCCTTACAAAGGTAGGCCATTTTTTGAAGCATTTGACTAAAATCAAAGTATCTTTGATAGTGTTAATTTCCATACTAGTTGATACTCTCCATCTTATAATTGGATGAAGAGATTTAGCTCCATTTAAAATAATTCTCCATGTAGATGAAGAATAGCTAATGTGATCCGAATTCAAAATATCATGACCATATTTCTGATCTTCCAAATACAAGTTCTATTTGGCTGTGAAAGTTCAAATTCCAAGCAAACTTTGCTCTTAAAGGACCAATTTTCTTCACAATAGATTGAACTCCCCAACCTCCAGCTTTTTTTTTATTATTTACAAAGGACATCCCAAGCAACATAATGAAGTCCCTTAGTGGCATCAATTTAATTCCATAAAAAAATTCTTGTACATCATCTCAAAATCATTTAAAACACTCATTGGTACTAATGAGTTAATTACCAAGAATATTGTAAGAGATAGACAAGCTGAATTAATCAGAATCACCATCCCAGCAATTGACAAAAGCTTATTTCCCTAAAAGCTCAATCTATTTGCTGCATTAACAAATAGATTTTGAAAATCAGAAAAAACCAATCTTCTTCAAACAATTTTAATGACCAAATACTCTATTTCTTCCATAACTTTGACTCCAAATAGCTTTGCAAGTCAGAGACGGGTTAGAGAGAGAAAGATCGGGTTTTTAGAGAGAGAAATAGAATTTTGATATTTTGTTTAGCGGCAACGGTCGCTGCCACTGATGGCGGGGGATGATTGCCGGTATTTGGCCGGCGATTGTTCTAAGAACGATAACAAGTATTCATCTGATCAGCTTAAAGGAATAATGGAGGCGCAACGACTCCTTCGTTATCAGAACGTTATCAACAAAGGAGATGATCAACTGAAATCATATTCTTCGACAGTTCTTCTGGATGCAGGTAACTCTGTTTTTAATATTTGTGATAATGACTTGTTGTTTTTGAATTCTGCACAGGAAATTCAAAATACTATAATAAAACGGCAAGGACCTTTGGTAATAAAGGAGGTATCTGTATTATCTCCTAAAGTGATAAAAAATGTTGAAGGTAAAGGCAAGGCTGCAATGGATATGGGGGGTCTGTTTACTCCAAATTCAAAATCTTCAGGTGTTCATTCTGATATTAATGCATCACCTTCAGGAATGAAAATATTTGTTAACCGGTTTGGGAATTCGAATGCAATCCCTGGACTATGCTGCAGTGTGATAAATGAAAATTCCCGAAATCTGGTTAACAATAATTTTCATTCTAATATGGACAAATGGAGTGAATTGGATGGATCTTTGATGAATGAAGAAATGCCTAAGAAATCTGTAAGCGCAGCATTAGTAAATCCTTGGAGTAACAAATAGTATATAAAATTGGATTTTAATGAGGATGAAGTTATCTTGTCTGAAGATGGAAAAGCAGTTAGACTTATTGGAGAAATTGAAGAGATTAACTCTAAAAGATTGTCCAAATCATTGGTAATTAAAATATTTGGAAAATATTTACCATCCCATATGGTGGCGTGGGAATTAAGAAAATAATAGATGAATTTTGGACAATTTCACTTTACTACATTGTGAAGAGGGTGGTTCTTATGCTCATTCTCATCGGAAGAGATGGTAGAAGCAACTCTCTCAGGAGGTCCGTGGTTTGTTAACGAACACATTGTGGGTATGGAAAAATGGACATCGGAATTTTCTACTTCTTCCTCCAATGGACTGTTTTCTCCAATTTGGATTAGAATGCCCTAACTACCTTGACAATGTTGGGATGAGAAGAATGTAGCTTGCATTGCTTGAAGAATTGGAAAACCACTTATGTTAGATGGAAATATGTTTCATTGGGGAAGGAGAGAATTTGCTAGAGTTTGTGTAAGAGTTAGAATTGATCAACCTCTTCCATTAGGTGTATGGGTCGATAGCAAAGCTGGGAGATTCTTCCAAAATGTTGAGTATGAAAAGGAATCATACTTATGCTTTGTTTGTGGAAAGATTTGGCATGTGGAGAAAAATTGTGTTGTTAATGTAAAGGTTAATTATAACATGAATGTTGCTGATAAAAGTATTGAAGGAAATGGTTTGAATAGGGAATAAGAAGGTCATTCAGAACCTTCATATGGACCTTAGATATTGGTCAACAATAAAAGGAGGAAGAACTTTAAAATAAGCAACAAGCCTATTAAACCAAATACTGTTAGATTTGTTAAAAAATATGTAGTTCCGTTGGTTGTTGTTAATGAAGATCAAGAAGAAAATGTTGAAGACAACGATAATTCTGCCATTCAAGAGTTTCCTGAAAGTTTTGGCAATGAACCTGGTCAATTAGAAGATGGGGAAATTAATGTGGAAGGAGATATAAATAAACAGCTGGAACATAATAGTGTTGTTATGGAACAGCAATTGCATTCCAACAGGAATGATATCAGATCTGATATAGGTCTAGCTCAAGTTGTCTCAAAAAACAGTAAGGGTAAGGGTTTCTTGGGAACTCAGGTAAGTTCTATAGGATTAGTTGCGAACTCAAGTATTCCCTATCATGATACTCATCTTCAGGATGGATTAAAAGCACAAGAATGGAAAATCAGAAACTTGTTAGCAGACCTGATAATGCGGCAGCAGGAAGTAAATCAGAGGTGAAAGCTCCTCTTAAGCACAACTTGAATAATAAATTCTCTATACTTCAAAAAGTTGATGAAGATGGTTTTTCAAAAACTTATGAAGAAAGCACTGTGGTTGGTAGGAAAGGAGAAATGCTGGAAGTGGCTGGAAAAACTGAAATAATAAGTAATGTTCAAAATGTTGTGTTGAATACTTGTGCAAATAATATTGGTTCTAATAATCTGCCCAAGTGTAAATTGTCTAAAGAACTTAAGTCTTTAGGTCCAATTAAATATAAAGCTCGTGGAAGATTGGGAGATGGAGGTTGTAAGAAGAAAGATGGGGGCTACTCCCCAAAAAGAAATTAATGGAATCAATAGCCTTTTGGAATTATAGAGCGGCAAAGAAGAGAGAAGCCTCTCTATATATGAAGGAATTTATCAAAGATTACAAAGTTTTCTTTGTGGGGTTGGTAGAAACTAAAATCAACTCCTTTGATAAAGCTGAATTTGAAAGGATCATGGGTCCTAATTGGGATTTTTTTATTCTTCCATCGGAAGGACTGTCTGGTGGCATCATGACTTTATGGAGAACTGATTTAGCTTCTTTTTCAGTTATCAAAACTTTGGATCAATGTATTATTGGTGAGCTCAATGTCATTAACAAAGGAGTATGGATGATAGCTACTGTTTATGGGAGCAAGGAGGCGCATAAAAGGAAATTGGTATGGGATTTTTTTCATGAACAATCGCATAAGAAGATTCCAGCTGTCATAGGTGGAGATTTCAACTGTATTTTGTCTCAAAGGGAAAAAAAGGAGGAAGGAAGTTTCTCTTTTCTCAGGGTCCCTTAGAAATGTTGAAATTCATGAATGATAATGATTATCATGATATTGGAGTAATTGGACCAAATTTTACTTGGTGCAATAATAAGGAGGGAAGTGGAAGAATTCTAGAATGCTTGGATATGTGTTTATTAAACTCATTGGCTCTTCAAAACATCAATATTGCGGTGGTTAGACATTTAGCTAGAGTAGCTTCAGACCACTGCCCTATTGTGCTGAAAATTTTTGAAGTTTCGGTTAAAATGAAAAGAAACATCAAGTTTGAAGAGGTTTGGTTATCTTTTAAAACTACAGCACACATTGTTTCCAAAGGATGGAAGAAGAATTATGTAGGTGATGACATGGAAATTCTAAATAAAAAGTGCAAAAGAACTTTAAATGATTTATTCTACTGGAGTAAGAATAAATTGAATGATTTTTCTACGGAAAAAGACAGGTTGAAAGCTGAAATATTATTACTACAAGATGAGGAAGCTAGGAATGGATGGTTGGACAAAGAAAAATTATGCCAGCTTAGGAGTAATGTAAAAGAACTGAATTTTATTCTCAATTGCCTTAACACTTGGTGGAAGCAAAGAGCAAAAGTGAAGTGGATAACGGAAGGAGATTCATACACAAAATTCTTTCACGCCTTTGCCAATTCAAGGAGGAATGCTAATTGGATCTCTCAAGTGAAGAAGGAAGATGGCTTACTCGCCGAGGATCCTAAAGAAGTTGAAGATATTTTTTTCAAAATCTTTTAGGCTAAGTGGAAGGATAGAGAATGTAGCTTGATAAATTAACCAAAACCGTGGAAGGTCTTGGAAGAGGAAGAAAACATTCTTTTGAGAAATGAACTTTCAATTGATGAAGTCAAGGAGGCTGTTATGAAGTTAGGGAACAACAAAGCACCGGGTTGTGATGGATTGTCTCATTCCTTCTTCAAAAGCTTTTGGGATATCATTGGGGAAGATGTGTATAAAGTTGTAAGTTATTTCTTCCTTACAGGATGTATGAGTAAAGAATGGAAAGATACTTTGGTGGTTCTTATACCAAAGTCCTTTAATCCATTAACTCCTTCCAACTTTAGGCCTATAAGTTTATGTAACTCTATTTATAAAATTGTGGCCAAGGTTATTCTCAATAGAATGTTATTGGTTATTCCAAAAATCATTTCTGAAGAACAAGCAGCCTATGTAAAAGGAAGATCTATCTCTGATCATATCCTATTAGCTCAAGAAATCTTCAATAAAATGAGACATTCAAAAGACAGCAATGGGTTTCTAGCCATCAATTTGGACATGTAGCAAGCATACGATAGTATGTGTTGGGCCACCTTGAAGAAGATGATGATGGAGTTGGGATCCCCGAATAGATTTCTTGGACTTATTTTGGAATGCATTTCCACTCCCAAATTCTCTATATTAATCAATGGGACAAGATCAAATTGGATTGAAGGAAGGTGTGGTTTTCGGCAAGGATGCCCACTCTCTCCCTTTTTGTTTATTATTTGTTCCCAGCTTCTAACAAATAATTTTTACAGTAGAGCGGTTAATTTGGGTATCAAAATATGCTCTAAAGCTCCAAGGATTTCACATCTTATGTATGCAGATGACGTATTATTGTTTTCAAACACAAAACAAAAAAATGTGAGAAAAATGAAATGCATTTTGGAGGATTACTGCCAATGGATCGAACAGAATATCAATCAACAAAAATCCTCCTTGATCCTTGGCAATTCTGTTTTGAGGAGAAGGAAAAAGAGAATTTCAAAGTTGTTTGCTTTTAAGGTGGTAAAAGAAATTAATTACCTGGGAATCAAATTAGCTTTAGGAAGATTAAAGAAGGAGGATTTTTAAATGCTATTGGACAAATCTATTAAAAAGATTAATGAACGGGGGAATAGATTTATTTCATTAGCTGGTAAATTTTGTTTGGTAAAATCTATAATTCTTTTCTTGCATGTTTTCCTACTTTCTCACTCTCTTGTCCCATTGAAAATATTAAATGAGTTGGAGAAATGCTGTAGAGAATTCATCTGGAACAAAATGAGTAAGAACCACGGGTTACATTTAGTATCTTGGGATTTGCTTTGTACGCCTAAGAATAATGGAGGATGGGGTCTCCAATCAACTATTACAAGAATCTGTCCACTCAGAGAAAAGTTTGCATGGAGTTTAATTGAAAAACCAAACACGTTATTAAATAGAAATCTTATTGCTAAGTATAGTGAAAAATGGTGGAATAAGGAAGAATCTAAATGTGGCTCAAACACGTGGAAAATCATCATGAGTGGTTGGAAAGTGCTAAAGATGTTTGTTAGATGGAGAATAACAAATGGTTCAAACATTAATGTTTTAAATGACGTATGGTTGCTGGATAAAAATCTGCTTCAATGGACAACATTTGTGAGATGCTTTGAAGATGAAAATTTGACTCTTGATCATTTTATAGAGAATGGAAGTTGGGATATATGGAAGCTTGAATTCTGCTTCGATGAAGAGCTGGTAAGGATTATTACAGGACTGTAGATTTGCAATGTTGCTACTCTTGATCAAATGGAATTAAAACTACAGTTTTCTGGTAAGTCTTTATCAACAGTATATGAATCTTCTATGCTTTTGGAAGAAAGAAAACACATTGGGACAGTGCAAAATTGGAACTTTTGGCATTCAAAGCATTGGGAAAAATTTGTACAAATTGGAGACAAGATATTAAAGACATCATAGTGGAAGGAGATAATAAGAATGTTATTCAATTTCTTCAACAATTGTATAGAAAAATGAAGAATACTTGTGAGAACATAGAAGATGAAGATCTTTTAATCTTGAGTAAGTTCAATAATGTCATCTTTAATTGTGTTAGGAGAAATTGTAATAAGTTAGCAGATTATTGTGCTAACTTAGCTTTATCTTTAGACTTTGATTGGGATTTATTTCTTATGAACAACCTTCCTTCTTCCTTTGTCAAATTGGTAAAGGAAGAAAGTGAAAGATGGTTGGTCCCGCACTAGCTTGTACCTAGGCTTTTTTTGGTGCTTTTTTATATTATTGCTACTTAGCATTTTTGAAAAAAAAAAAGCTTTGCGAGAGATCTTATTGTTTTATTTTTAACTGAATTTCCAAATATAATAGGAGATTTCATTACATTAACATTCTTGCCGGTCCATCTACAATTATCGTCAATTATCTTTTTCACTTTCTTTGTGTTTATTATATTTGCTTCAGAAAAATAGATTATATCATCAGCATACACTAAATAAGAAATTAAAGGAGCATTGGGTGCAACCTTTATCCCAATATATTTACTCCTTTGAGCAAAGGCATAAGTTAGTAATTGAGAGCACATAATGAACAGATAGGGAGAAAGGAAAACCTTGTCTAAATCCGATCCTTGCATCAATCCAATCTGAGTGACTACCATTAAACATGATAGCAAATTTTGGCTCTCTTACACATTCCAATATCAATTTAGAAAAAGGTTTTAGAAACCCAAAACCATCAAGAACTTGGGCTAGGTTGGACAAACTCATGCTATCATAAGCTTGCTCCATATCAATTTTAACAGCCATAATCCCCTTCTCAGATTTGGAATATCTGAATTTGTTGAACAGTTCTTGAGAAAGTAAAATTTGATTTGACATGGATTTACCTCTTACATAAGCATATTACTTTTAGAAATGTTTTTATTGAATAAAAGAGACATCCTATTTAATAATATCTTAGCCACAATTTTGTAAATGGATTTACATAGGCTAATAGAATGATAATTGGAAGGAGTCAAAGGGTTTTTCACCTTTGGAATCAAAATCACATTATTCTCTTTCGATTCTAAACATAAAACAGTAGTGGTGAAGAAGGAATTTATTGCCATCAAAACATCATATTTTATTAAATTCCAATAAGATTTAAGGAAAGAATAAGTGATTCCATCATTACCTGGAGACTTGTTCAACTCCATCCTTTTGATAACATCCTCCAGTTCCTCAGAAGAAAATTCCTTTCCAAGCATCTTCTTATCATCATCATTTAAGATAGTTGACAGGTTAGGCCACCCATTCAATTGGCATTTATGATCTCTCCATTTGAAATTGAAGTAGCTTTAAAGATAATTTTCAATTTGTGATTGGTCTTCTATAATTTCACCATCTTCATTTTTAATTTGTTTGATCCAATTTGTATTCTTTCTAGTCTAGGCATAAACATGAAATAATTTGGATTTTGAATCACCATCTTTCATCCATTGAATCTTTGTTCTTTGTTACCACCAAGTGCAAAGCCGACCGAGTGTGGAATTAAGTTAATAAACTTTAGAGTTTAAATTTTGAAGCTTCTGATGTGAGAGCCCTTTATCACTAGATTTTTCAATTTAAAATTCAAGAATTTGTTTGTTAAGAGTTTTTGTTTCATCTAAGCTTTTGTGTTTAGCTTTGCTCCAAACAAAGATGGCCTTCAAAGATCTTTTGAAATCAACATTAAAAATATCCACCTTGTTACCATTCACTAGTTTGCTCCAAGAGATGGAAACTATAGAATAGGACGCTGAGAAAGTAGTCCACACATCTTCAAACATAATAGTTCAGTTTCAGCCAAAACTTGTGGAAAACATTTTCAGCATTATGGGATAATGATCAGAAGCCAGACTAGCTAAATGTTTTACAACCGCCAACTTAATAGTCTTCAAAGCTGCAGAGTTAATAATACAACAATCCAATCCTTCCAGTATATGGGCTTTGCCTACTTTGTTGTTGCACCAAGTGAATTTGGGGCCAACTATTCCCACTTTATTGAAGTCACAATTACTCATAAAGGACTACATATCTTGAGTACCTGTAGAAAAGATATACTTTTTACCTCCCTTCTTATCATCTTGTGATAGTAAAAATTAAAGTCTCCACCCACAATGGCTAAATTTTTAATATTTGATAGCATCTCAAAGATACACCACAAATTCATTCTTTTGTAACAGTTTTTACTTGTATATACCGTAGCTATACACCATGTTTCCTTATTAGCTATGTTAAGCTCACCAATCACAACTTGAGAGTTAGACTCTTTAATTGAAAATGAAGCAATATCATTTCTCCAACAAATCATTATACCTCCAGAAAGACCTTCAGCTAGAAATAGAAAGAAATCCCATTTTTCTCCTAAGAACAATTTGAATTCTCATGTATCAATGGATGAAAATTTTGTTTTAACCAATCCCACAAATAGAGCATCATGATCTTTCACTATTTCCTTCAAATAATGAGTGACTTCTAGTTTTCTAGCCCCTCTATAATTCCAAAAGATTACTGACATCCTTTTTGAATGATAAAGGGATTGCTCCCATTAGCATTTCACTTTAGGATTTCAGTTCTTCTGCTTCGAAGTTGAAGATTACTCTTACCAAGTGAATGTAGTTCTTTTTGAAGTTTAAATTTAATAGCACTAGTAGCAATTATTTCTTTTATAGTGGAAGCAGTAAGATCTTCTTTTGTATCCTAAGTCAACTCACCTTCTTCTTTCTCGACTATGACTTTTTCAGCAACATCTTAAATAGATGTAGGATTCTCTTCTCTAATCTCAGAATCCAAAATAGTGAACTGATTATTATGAACAATAATTGGATCATTCAAAAGGTTCAACGAATTTATATTTTATTTATCACAAATTAACACCTCTGATAGGATTTCCATATTTTGCACCACTGAATCTGTATCAACATGTTCCAAATCAATGATTTCAGACAAACCAGGTCTAACATCTTCAATTGTTGTTACCATATTTTTACTTTTATCTGTAATAGCATTTTCAGGAACATGTTCCACATTTGAATTCCTTCACTTTTATTAGTTTGTTGATTTTTTACCACATAAACAGATGTAGTTTTAGAATGAAGTCCTTGACCACCTCTATCAGGAGCCTGAAATTTCCTTCCTTTCCCATATCTGACATGAATCCATGGGCCATAAGACACCCCTTTTTCATCAAACAACTTCTCATAATTATCATTGTTTACAGTGCATTGAATTTGACAATTTGGATTAACTGGATTAACCAATTTTTTCTCTAGTTCGCATTCTTCCATTAGATGCCCAATCTTCCCACACTTGAAGCAAAAACTAGAAATTTTTTCATATTCTAATTTTTAAAAGAAACGTCCTTCCATTCCTTCAACCCAAAATCCTAATGGAAGTTGTTTGTATAGAGCCACACGCACACAAACTCTAGCAAATTCCCTTCTACACCATTGGAACACGTTACCATGCAAAAACATGGGAGTACCAACCATAAAACAAATATTAGTTATATTAATATCATCCCAATAATAAAGAGGTATGTGGGGCAACCTTACCCATATTGGAGAAGACAAACCTTTTAGTGAAGTTGGTGAGAAATTAGCAGTTTACCTATCTAGCCCAACAATATGACCACGAATAAACCAAGGAGCATCTGATAATACTCCATCTATAGCTTCCATAGAAGAAAATAAACATATAACCCAACCTAAATAAAGGTTGGTTAAGTGAAACTTCCCAAACTTAGTCCATTGTCGGCACAACTCTTCAGTTGTTGCAAATCTGTCTTTATGGATTAGAATTTTAATGATAGCAAACATTCATATTTTTCTATGGATGCTTTGCCTACTAACATTTTAGGTTCACAAGATCGAATGCAACTCAAGCTAGCTCAAGATTGGGTAGATTAGGTCTGAGTAAGTTTGTAAAATTTTCTCTTTCTTGAGTCTATTATAAACGATGTGGTTCCTGATGCTGAGTAACCTTGCACACACACACATGGGGGAAAATTATTTATCAGTTGATTAGAGTTCTCTATTTTGATCACATCATCCGGAATGATCCAATCATCATCCTAGATGATCTGTTAAAAATAGAAACCCTAATTAGGGTGTCCAAGTTAACACAATCATCATTAAGCACATTATCCTGGATGATATTCATATCAGTTGGGACGATAGGTTCAAATCAGAAAGAATCAGTTGCCAGATCTATTTAGGTATTCTTTATTTCTGGACATCGTCCATGAAATCATCTTGGATGATGCAGCTCTATTATGCCTAAAATAATCTGGTAATTAAGGAAAGCAATTAAGGTTTAATTGCATGGCCACATCATCTTGGACGATCGCAGGATCGTCCGGGATGATCCCTTGGATGATTGACATCGATCAGCTTCTACTCAGGGCAATGCTCAAGATGAGTTTCACAGATTAAAACTAATCATCTGGGATGATCGTGAGATCAGCCTAGACGATCAAGCTATTTTTGCATCATCCAGATTTTCTTTTACAGCGATTGTCTGGATGATATTCCAGGATTTGTACTGATCGTACGGGATAATAAAGTATGACTTTTCATTATTAAGAATAAAAACCTTACAGCTAAAGATATGGAGGAGAGAAAGGTTGAGTGTCTTACCCTTAAGAATCTCCTAGAGTGTCTTATATAGTTTGGCTCTAACATTCACCCTATTCAATACATAACAAGTTATGTTTACCACTTTAGCCCAAAAGTATTTTTGGAGTGAATACTCAGCAGGCATGGCTCTAGCGGCCTCAACTAAGGTCATATTCTTCCTTTCAGCTACTCCATTCTATTGAGGATCCTAGGAGCTGAGAAGTTATGACTAATCCCTTTATCGTCATAAAAGTCTCCAAATCTCTCATTTTCAAACTCTCCACCATGGTCACTATGGATAATCAAGATCTTATTACTTAAATTTTTATAAATCTAAGTGAAGAAGGATCTAAAATCATCAAAAAAACTCACTCTTATGTGACAAAAATTTAATCCAAGTGAAACTCGAGTAATTTTCAACAATCACAAATCCACATACTTTCCCCCCAAAGCTGGTAGTGCTAATGGGTCCAAACAAATCAATGTGAAGGACATCTAGAGGTATAGAAGTGGTAATGTCATTAATAGATTTGAAAGAGGATTGGACTTACTTCCCTAGTTGGCAGGCATCATATAGGTGGTCTTTGGTTAACTTAAGCTTTGGAACACCTCTAAGTAGGTCTTTTTGGGTCACACTTCAAAGGGTTTTCATACTGGCATGACATAACCTCTTGTACCATAACAATGACTCATCAGTAACAATTTTTAAATAAAATAAAGAAGCATATTCAATGTTATTTAAAACAAGCATGTAAACATTATTGATCCGCTTTTCATACAAAATAATGTTATTATTCAAGCTAATAATGCATGTATTTTCCAAAAATTTATGATAAAGCCCTTATCGCACAACTGACTGATGCTTAATAAGTTGTCTTTCAGTCTATATACAAGCAAAACATTTTCAATCAAAAGATTCTTAGAGTTTTCGATTATACCTGCGCCTACCACTTTTTAGGTGGTTTTGTCTCCAAGAGTGACCTTACCTCCAGTCCTGGCCTCCAGTGAAATGAATTGGTTGGCATCTCCAGTCATATGTCATGAGCTTTACACTGCAGGTACCACAAGATCTCATGAGGCCTTTTGTGAGATCAAACCTATAAAATCATCAAACGTCAGATATAGAAACCCAAACAACTTTGGGTCCCTTCTTATGGAAAGAATAATGCAATAAATATATGTTATGTTGTGAATCATGCAATTTAATTTTCCACACCTCATTTGTATTATGGTGAACAGTGCAAGTGTGTGAAATGTGTCCTAACATGCCATATGAAAAACATCTAACACCAAGAAAAAGGCTTACTAATCTACTTAGTTTGTGATGCTTCTTCTTAAAGTTATATGATGCATGCAATGTTAGTTTATCATTTTCAAATGTTTTGAATTTTTCTAATTTCTTAAAATTCTTTTCTTACTCAATATGAGATGACTTCAAGGAATCATGCGCATCAGATAATTCAATGTGCTTTTTATTTAATTCACCAGACTCCTTAAGTAATGACATGTGATTGTTATCAATTATAGAGTGATGTTTAAGTATAATTTCATGCTCATTTTACAAATTTAAAAACTCCCATTTCAAACTAGCATTGAACTTCTTAAGTTCCCTATATGATGCATGAATTTATTTAGAATCTTCAAGTAATTATTTATAGGTTTGTTTACATACCTCTTCCTAGTCAGACTGACCAAGAAGAATGTCTTCCATTAAGGACAATTTTGTAATCCCCTCTTAAGCTTCAGTATCAGACGAGTCAGATATAGAATCCTTATAGAACACCTTTTGGAACCACTTCTTATCCTTTTCATTTCTAAACTTGGATTTCTCTTCACCCTTTTCCTTACTTGGGTGAGTCATAAGTGTACAATAAATAGCTTTTACATGTCCTCAATTCCTGCATTCAAAATAATCATATCATTAGAACTTTTAAAATACTCGCTACACTTACCTTTGTTCAACTTATGATGGTGCTTTTTCTTCTTTCTTAGAAAGCTTTTAAATTACCTCATTATTATGATAACATCATTTCTTTCAGACCCAAAAAAATTAAATGTCCATGTTGTTAGCCTTCAGCACTATATTTTTCTCCATATTTTTCTCACCCGTATCAGGTTATTTTTGGTTCACTCCTAGCTCATGAGAAATGATCGATCCAAGTAAGTTATCAACAGAATAAATATTCAAATGCTTAGATTCAGTTATTGTAGTAATCTTAGCATCGAAGGAAGACGACAAGCATCTCAAAATTTTATTCACTTTTTCAAAGTTAGTTAGCTCTCTTCCTAAGGCATGTAATGAGGTGATAGTTTGTGTAAACCTAGTATATATGTTAGAAATCACTTCAGTAGGTTTCATACAAAAAATTTTGTAGTCAGGCAATTAAATATTCAACCTAGATTGCTTAACTTCATTTGTTCCTTTATAAGTAATACACAATCTATCCTAAATTTATTTACTAGTAGTACAAGTTAAAATAGCATGTGATCTTTCAATTTCAAAGCATAGAAAAATAGTTCAAGCATTTTTCATTAAGTTTCTCTAAATCCCTATCATCAAAAGTCAATTCAGTAAAAGGAAGTTCAGTTTTAATGCCATTAATTTCATGACACGGAGGTGTATAACAATCTTTAATAAGCATCCACATACAATAGTCAGCCAATCGTAAAAATTTAGAAATGTGATTTTTTCTGAGAATAAAAAAGAATATTATAAAACAAAGGTGGTCGGGTAATAGAATACCCTTCCACAATATTATAATTATGGTAATTAGCCATGGATCGAAATTTAAATGTTTTCAAAAACTCAATTTTATGAATCCCACTTTGATATCACTTGAGAATTTATTAGGGATGTTAAGACCTTATGAACTAGCATAAAGCTAACTAAGTTAGGGGGGGTGTGAATTGGTATTTTAAAAAATATCTCAATAAAAAACAAAATCTTAAACCAAACCAAGAATCATCATAAAAAATTTGAAGTGCAGAATTTAAATGTAGAAAAATAGTAAGAAGAAACACATAGAGGTTTATAGTGGTTCGGTCAACTTAACCTACATCTACTCATCGGAGCCTCTCCTCTGGGTATTTCACTAAACTAAGAGACTCGACTTTTTATCCCAAGGAATGGTAGAGAAGCCTTTTCAAACCTTCTTTCCACTGACACCGATGAGGCAGAGAATCCAACTCCTTTTATTTCCTCCTAAAGCAGGCAGGGAACCCAACTTCTTTAGCAACCTTCTGAGGCAGTCAGAGAACCTCAATCAATTACTGAATTAGACCTATCTAGAACCGTCAATGAATAAGGGATGATAACTCGAGAAGACAACTCAGATCCTTGCTTGTAGTAATCTTTATGAAACCCCTCATAAACTCCCCCTCATAAGATCCTCTTTCTCTCTCTCCCTTACTCTCCCTCTCCTCTTGGCTCTCTTAGATCAAGATAGTAACAAAATATATAATCTTAGGTAAATATGAGGTCTTAAATAGAAGATATTAAAATTTGCTCTTAAATACAATAAACTGACATAATTGTCCAGGATGATATTCTGACCGTCTTGTATGATTAGTTCAAATCATTGAGTATCGTCTAGAAAATTACCCTGAATGCATGTTTGGATGATAGAAAAGCAAACTGATAATCCATGATGATTTCACAATCATCCCGAATAATTAGTTCAAAATGACAAATATCGTCTAGCACATCACCCTGTTTATATGTCTAAATGATAGAAATATAATTGATCATCCAGGACGATTTGGTATCTTCTCGGATGATTAGTGTAAACAATGTATACTGTCAAAAACATTATTCATTTCAACTAGAAAAAAACTATGATTTGTTTAACTAATCATATCAGACGATCCTGCGATCATCCTGAATGATATAATTGAGCAATCAAATCTTAATTGCTTTCCTTAATTACTAAACTAATTTAGGCATAATTGTAATGTATTATCCAAAAAGATGTCCTAGATGATGTCCAAAAATAAAACATGCCTAAATAGATTAGGTGGATAATTCTTTCTGATTTGAGCCTATCATCCTCGATGATGCTAATATCGTCTAGGTTGATTTACTTAATTACGGCTACCTTAACCAGGATGCCTTAATTAGGGTTTCTATTTTTAAATAATCATTTAAGACAATTTAGGATCATACCGAATGATGTGATCAAATATAGAAAACTCTAAGAAAAAGATAGAATTTTTCCCTAAGTGTGTTTGTGCAAGGTTACTTAGCATCATGACCCATGTTGTTATAATTGACTCAGGAAAGCTAAAAAACTTTACAATCTTTTATAGTTTGACTCAGTCCTAATTTACATAATTTTGAGCTGGCTTGATTTGTAATTGACCTTGTGGACCTAAAATGTTAGAATGCAAGACAGTTAAAAGAAGTGTTAGAATATTTACTATCATCAATATTTTAATTCCTAAAACCAGATTCACAACAGGTGGCTATCCTCTCTGCCATTTATATCTATGGCTCAAAATAGTCACTTGAGAAATCTATCAGATTAACCTCGAATGATTGACATGCCCTTGAACACGTGCTAGGGAGACGATGCTCTCAAACCTCTAAGTAGGGATCAACCATCATCATCCCTAGGGAGCCTAGCTTGAGGTAAAGGAGTGGTAATAGGAGGGGTTGTCAAAATGTGAGTGATGTCCTCCTCATCACCATTATGTACCAGTGGAGAGAAGCATCCTTCCTAGACCCCTGTATCTTAAAAGTGACTATGATATCTGGGGTTGGTATAGCTGAAGCTGGTCGTAGCTCCCGCTGTATGGGGATCACTCTCCTCTAAATAGGATCCTATTGAGCCACTGCCTATGCATCTTTAATCTATCTACCTCAGACACAACTAATTAGAGTCTTCTATTTCCTATTCCTCCAGGCCCTTCTCCTAAGACCGAAGGTGGTGGATGAAGGTACATTTAAACCCACTACCTTGTGGATCGGGGGAACATGAGCTAAGGGAAATGTCAGGGTCTATATGATGTTCTTTAGGTGAGAAAGCCGAGCGAACATGGTGTTGAAACTAGATTATGTTTTTAAGCCTAAGCTATTATCCTAAGGCTAACTGAGAGGGGGTTAAATTGGTAATTTAAAAAATTTCTCTTTGATTTAAAATTTGAAAGCTGTTGAAATTTTAAAGCAAGTTAATTAGATTATAAAATAACTTTTCAATCATAGATAAATAACTTGAATCAAATAAATGCAGAATTTAAAAGATATAAAGATCTATAGTGGTTCGGTCAAACACGACCTATATCCACTCCCTGAAGAGTCTCTCTTCAGGTATTGCACTAGTACCAAAGTGACTCTCTCTTAAGGTATTGCCATCATCCTTTTATACCCTCTATGTGTAGGCAGATAACCTTCTTCCTTTTACACCCTCCAAGTGTTAGTAGAGTATCGGGTCTTCTTCAAAGATCATCACATGAATAATCTAAAAAGATAAGAGGAAGAGTGATAACCTAAATTACAAAGAAATATTTACCTTTGGATAATCTTGTGAACCCTTCAAACTTCACTTGCAAAAAATCTCTCTCAAACACTCTCTCTTTCAGTTACCCTTCAAAAATCACGAAGACAAGGCTTTTTCACGTCAGTTTTAGTGGACTGTTTATACAAAAGACACGAAAAACCATTCAGAAAACTAAAATTTTCAATTTTGAGCATCCATGATCATACAATACTATCAGAGTTCATACGTGCGAACAGTTTAAAAACTATTGCGTACGAACCTATTGTGAATAGGTAAAAAATCATTTCGTACATGATCGTCATCAGGTACGAACCATATTCATCTGGTATGAATAATTAGAAATTTTTTTGAGTTCGTCGGTATGAAAAGGAACCCTATAATTTTGTACTGTGGATGGCATACATATGATGATGTCATACCCCGGTATGATCAGTTATAAAAATTTTAAAATTTGTTTGAATGAAACATAAGGACAAAATGGGACCTCACAATTTTGTACTCTGGAAGCTATGTACGAACTAGATTCATACAGTATGATCCAAACTTAGAATAAAATTTATTTGAGCAAATAAGGACCCATCCATTTCATACTCTAGAAGGCATGTATGAACTTGGTTCGTACAGTATGATCCATACTTAGAAAATTTTTCATTTATATTTGTTCGACTGCTCGTCGGAGAAAATAACTGATCAGATCGTTCCATAAGAATGGATATTGTATAGTATGACTAGTTTAAAAATGTGATTTTTTTTTAAATCTCCCCCGATGTGTGTGTGCTTAGTAACTTAATTACAATCACACTCTCTTAGACTTAATAAAATGGAAAATATTGACTTCAATTACAATAAACTCTAGATGGATCTTGATTTAAAGTCTTCAACAATCTAGAGTTTGATTTTCCTAAAATGTGAGTACACACAAGAGCAAAATAATTCTTCCAAAATATACTAGGAGAAATAATAATCAAAATAATAATATTTAGAATCATCAAAAAAATACAAGTTGCAAGAATATAAAATAGGCAAGAACTAAGTAGCAACTATCTAAAAAATCTCTCCCTTTTTGATGATGGCAAAATAATTATTATTTAAATAAAATTGAATACCCTACATTTCTGCATAACTCTCTCTAAATGAATAAACATGTGAATATAAGAGAATGTATTTAAGAACAAATCATTTTTTTTTTCATAAATGCACGTAAAACACACAAATAAAAAAATAAAACAACACTAACAAACAAAACAATTAAATGTAAAGCAAAAATCAAACTCAAATAATATTTCTCTCCCTTTTTGAAAATAACAAAAAGAAAGAAGAAGGACAGCTGAAATGAAAGAAGTCATATGAGAAACCACATAAATTAATCTTGAAGATAAGAAAAAGTAATCAAGGTCATGAAGTATTTTAGAAATTTAGATTAGGAGAGTTATTGAACTATAATTGAACTATAATTGCAATAACAAAGTTAATGTTCATTAAAGGAAAAATAAAAAAAAAATATTTAAATTAAAGTATAACATAGATAAGAAAAAGTAATCAAGGTCATGAAGTATTTAGAAAATTAGATAAGGAGAGTTATTGCAAAAGTGACGAAATAAAAATTAAATAATTTTAATTTTTAATAAAAAACATAATTAAAAATTAGATTGAATTGAATTTAAAGATTAAATGATAGAGGAAAGAACATTCTCAATTGGCGATTTGGTTCACTTTGTGCATCTTTTTATATTTGGGCTAATTTTGTGCCTCTTTTCAATTTGTGAATCAATTCACAATCTTTTGATTTTTGTACTCATTATATATTTATTTTGGATATCTCCCTTTTTTTAAAAAAATTGATCTTTCCAAAATCAATAATATAGAAAATAAAATTTCTCTAATTACAAATGTAATTATATTGAAAAGAAAAATAAAGAATAGCAAGACATTAAAATTGCAATAATAATATTGTGAATTATGTTTGCCTAAAAAGAATATAAGATTGATTTCCTTAACTTGATCAAGTTATATATTAACTTAAAAAATTTTAAAAAAATTAGATTTCATAATGAAATTAAATTTTTATAATGCAGTTTAATTTATAACACTTTTAAGATCAATTAAGATAGGATTATCATATAGGCAAATTAACATTTCAAATAAATAACAAAATCAACTAAACAAAATAAAACATTTTTTTATTGATATCAATATGAAATCTAATACAATAAAGCATATCTGATATCAATACAAAGATCTCAAGACAACATAACATAACAACAATAGCAACAAAGATCTAAAATAAGACAAGTACACAAATCATAAAAAAACATCATAAAGATCAACACATGTTAAAAGACTGTCAAAGATAACACATAAGAAGTACATCTAAAACTCTAAAGGGCCCTGGTATGGAGGAGGAGGTTGGTTGAAGATAAAAAAAATAGCTATTGATCATAGTTATATTAATGTTTATGGATTCGAACTATCCACTAATCCAACCCATGTCTTGTTGATACTATGCATCCTGCTGATTTAGGTGAGTCTGAATTTGATCAAAGTGCTGATCAAAATGATTCTCTATTCTATCAAAGCACTAGACCATCTGCTGAAAGTCAGGTCCATGAGCAGTTGCAAGGGTAGGTATTGGTGCTCCCCCTTCTATGTCAAAATCCTCACTTGCATTGCAATCTTTCCAAAAAAGTGCTCAAAATTAAGCATCGGTAAAACAGATTGGCAATTTAAGCACAGCCTTAGGATGATCAAGATTGTTCTTTTCTAAAATATAGGTCACAAGATGTCCTAAAACAATATTCTTCTTCCTCCTATGAGTGACATGTCTAATTTCGGAAAGTCCATGAATATAATCAAGAATAAGTTGGGCTTCATCTATTAGTTGTCAAGTCATGACAAGATAGGTAACATTGGATAGAAGAGGAGTAATGTTAATACGATCGTCAGCTTTAGGAATTATTGAAGTTCTAAGGACATGCTAAATGGCCCTTATATTTTGGTTTAAGGTATAGACCCTAGGCAAATGACCTACATATTGAATCCCTCTAAGAACTTTGTTTATTTCAGACCAATCAAAATAAGATTTAGAAGTCATTGTGTGGGCTCTATCTCCTTGAGTTCTTAAATGAAGAAAGGTTTCCAAATATTTCTTAGTTATTTATACCTTTTTCTTTAAGACATAAGATTTAATCCTACTCTCATCAGAACTAAAAGACATATTTGCTATAAAATACTAAAATATTTATTTGTTGTAGATATGAATCAAAATCAGGATAAATGTAAATTGAGTGGTGGAAAAAAGAAGCATAACTTGACAGTGGATATTTTCTTGAAGTAAGATTCTAGAATGAGTAATTTTAGCAGAAACAAACATAAGGAAAGAATCCTCATTTGCTCTAGATAAAAAGCTTTCATCTGCACTCCTAGAAGATGATCCCTTAGAGATTCTACCACGCTTTTTAGAACTGGCCATTACTAAGAAGTGAAGGATAGAATACAAAAAGAAAATCTAAAGCCCTCCTATTTAGATAAAAAATGACCATTCGTATGTATGAAAAGAGGTTTGTACAGTACGATAGATAATTTGTTATGTATAAAAATAATTTTGTATGTACGATTGAATACATTAAAAATGAAATGACTTTTCATAATCACACAAGTTATGAAGCATCCTTTCGAATAGGCTTTTTTACTAGATGATCATAAAGTGGAACAGCTGTTCGTCCAAGATGAATGGTTGTTTAATATCATTTTAAAGATAGTTAGGTTTGTCCCCCACATCGAATGACACATGGTTTATATGTACGAACTAAAAGTTTGTACGTACGATCAGTTATAATAACTGATTTTATCCATATAGCCGTCTACATGTGTACAGACGAAGTAATACAAATTATCCAAGATGATATAAATATCGTACTGTATGATATGTATTGAGAAAACATAACTTTTATGCGATCAGTTCAAAATAACAATTTACGTGTTACAAAATTCGTACGGGATGAAAATAATTTCGTACAGTACAAATAGAACACTTAGAAAAATTTGCACGATCGTTCAAAAATAGGAAATCTAATTTTTAAAAATATTTCAAAAATACAAACAACATAAAACAAAAATAGAAAAACACTTACCCAAACAAGCACATTGAAAAATAAAAACAAAAACACACAAATACACATATTAAGTTTGTAAAAAAAATTTATTAAGCATTAAGATCGATCATATCAAGCCTTGTTCTTAATGTGCTAAAAGTATTAAAAGCTAGTAGTTTTATAAAAATATCTGGAAGATGATTTTTAGCAGAAATGTGGTTCAATTCAATTTTTCCTTTGGAAACATTATCCCTAATAAAATGATGCCTTATATTTATATGGTTGGTTCTAGAATTTTGATTAGGATTTTTTAAAATACAAATGGCGCTAGTGTCTGTTTAAAATCTTAAAGCAATCAACTGTTGTTTCAACCAAAGAACTTATGCCACATAACTTCCTAAGGAAATATATTTAGCTTCTGCAGTACATATGTCTATAGAATTCTGTTACCTACTGGACTAAGAAACTAAAAAATTTCCTATAAATTGACAAGTTCTAGATGTACTCTTTCGATCAGCCCTACAGCTTGTAAAGTTCGAATCTGAATATCCAATTATTTTAAATGAAGAGCTAAACTTAGAATACCAAATCTCTAAGTTCTGAGTTCCCAAGAGATATCTCAAAATCCTTTTTATTATTGTCAAATGCAATTCTTTTGGATCTGATTGAAATCTAGCACACAAATAAACACTGAGCATAATATCAGGTCTGCTAGCAGTCAACTAAAGCAAATATCTAATAATCCCCCAAAATTTCTTTTGATCAATAGATTTTTTTTCTTTGGGTCCTTATCCAACTGAACTGAGGAACTCATATGTGCACTAACAGGTTTAGCATTATCAATTTCATACTTTTTGAGAGTGTCTTTAACATACTTTGACTAACTAAAAAATATTCCCTTCTTACTTTGCTTAATGCTAAATCTTAAAAAGTAACTAAGATCTCTCATTAGACACATCTCAAATTCACTACTCATCATTTTAGAAAAATCATCATAAAGATTTTTTTTAGTAGATCCAAAAATGATATCATCCATATAAATTAGAATAATGAGTATACTGTCTCCCAATTTCTTTAAAAAGATAGTGGTATCCACACTTTCTTTTTCAAAAGATCTCTCAAGCAGAAAAATGCTCAACCTCTCATAACATGCCCAAGGTGCCTGTTTCAATTCATATAATACTTCTTTTAATTTAAAAATATGATTAGGGTATTTTAAAATTTTAAAACCTAGAGGTTGTTCAACATAAACATCCTTTTATATCACCCCATTCAAAAAAGAACTTTTAACATACATTTGAAATAATTTGAATCGATTAAAATAGGCAAAGAGTAATAAAACCTTAATTGCTTTAAGTCTCGCTACAAGGGCAATAATCTCCTCAAAATAAATCCCTTTAATCTGATTATACCCCTTAGCCACTAATCTAGTCTTATTTCTAACAACAACTCCTTAGTCATTCATTTTATTTTTAAATACCCACTTATTTCTAATAACACTTTGATCCTTTGGCCTTGCAATTAATTGTCAAACTTCATTTCTTTCAAATTGATTTAATTCTTCTTGCATTGCCAAAATCCAAAATTCATCTAAAAGTACTTTATTTATATTTGTGGGTTCTATCATCAAAATAAAAGTAGAATGATTGACTTCTTTGCTTAGTCCATGTATAGTCCTAACACCCTCACTAGGTTCACATAAAATTTATTCCTTAGGGTGGTTTTTAGAAAATCTCAAATCTCTAGACAACAGATTTTTAGTCTCTAAATTTTCTTCCAAATTATATTCTCAATCCTTTGGGAGTTATTTTCCAAATCATCTTCTTCCAAAATTGGCTCTCCTAAAATTTCAAATTCATCAAATACAATATGTGTTTTCTCCTCGACTACCAAAGCTTTTTTGTTAAAAACTATATAAGATTTTCCAACATTAGAGTATCCAAGAAAAATTCCTTTATTTGATTTTGGATCAAATTTTTCTAAGGAAGATTTTTCATTATTATATACAAACACCTTACATCAAAAAATATAAAAATGAGACAAATTAGGTGTTCCCCCCTTATAAAGCTTATAGGGTATTTTATTTAATTTTAATCTAATGTTCATCCTATTCAAAGCATAACATGCAATGTTAACCGCTTAAGCCCAAAAATAATTAGGAAGTAAATATTCAGTCAATATGGCTCTAACAACTTTAATTAATGTTCTATTCTTTCTTTCAACTGCCCCATTCTATTATGGATTCTAGGTGCATAAAAATTATGATCAATCCCTTTCTCTTTACAAAAATCATCAATTTTTTTATTTTCAAATTCACCGTCGTGATTACTTTATATTGTTAAAATCTCACACCCTAATTTTCTCAGAATCTAAGTAAAAAAATTTTTAAATTCCTCAAATGACTCACTTTTATGAAATCAAAATTTAACCTATATGAATCTTGAGAAATCCTCTACAATTACAAAACTGTATACCTTCCCTCCTAGACTAATAGTACTAACCGGTCCAAAAAGATTTGTATGAATAATCTCTAAAGGTTTACAAGATCTAAGATCCTTATTGGAATGAAAAGAGGACTTCACTTGTTTTTCTAATTAACATGCAGTGCGAAGGTGATCCTTAGTAAAGTCTAGTTTTCGTATACCTCTAACCAAATCCTTTTGAGTAATTTTTGTAAGGTTTATCATACTAGAGTGACAGAGTCTCCTATGCCATAACCATGAATCATCAGAAATAATTTTCAAATAAAAAGCATTAGGAACTGAAATACAATTTAAATCTAGCATATAAACATTGTTTACCCTTTTTCCATGCAAAATATCATTACCATTCAGGCTTAATATGCAGATAGTGGAAAATTATTTTATATTATACCCTTTATCACAGAGCTGACTTATACTTAATAAATTATTCCTCAAGCCTTCTACAAGCAGTACATTTTCTATGAAAAATTTTTGCAAGTTTCTAATTATACCTAATCCAACCACTTTCCTTGTTGTGTTATCTCCAAGTATAAACTTGCCGCCACTTCTGGCTTCCAGTAATATAAATTACTTAGTGTCTCCAGCCATATGCTTTGAGCAACCTCTATCCTGGTACCAAATGCTCTCATGAGTTCTTGTATGAGTGTGTTCTTATAAAATAATCAAATGTTAGACTTGGGAAAATAAAAATAGATGCATATATGATATGTCTAAGTTTATGCATCTTAAATTTCCACACTAAATGAGTTTTTATATTCAAAGTACAAGAGTGTGAAATATGTCCAATCATTTCATAAGAATAACATTTTATTCCAAGAAATGGATTTCTTAATATTCTATAATAAATCTATCTTTTCCTAGGTTGTAAAATTTTTGAACTGAAACTAGGATGTGTAAAATCTTCAAGTGTTGGGGGTATCTTATTTTTCTCAAGAGCTTTAACTTTCAATTTAAAAAATGTGTTTAAATCTTTTAACACAATCTTACGATAATTCAAATAATGATCTCTACTCTTTGATTCATACTTAAAATCCTTAAATTTTTTTTCCAATTGAGCATAGGATGATTTTAAAAGATCATTCTTTTTATTCAAGTAATCAAATTCATCAAGTAAACTCATGTGGTTGTTATCTATGAATGTGTGATCTTTTTTAAGGATTTCATGCTCTCTTTGTAATTCTAAGATTTCAAGATTTAAACTAGCATGTATTTTCTTAAGCTTTCTATATGTATCATGAATTATTTCATAAACTTCTAATAATTCATTATAAGTCAAGTCAATTAACTCTTCTTAATCTGACTGATCAATATTATCAGTCATTAAGTACAAATTGGTGTCTTCTTCCTCCATTTTTATTTTTGATGAATCTAAAGCTAAGTCCACCCAAAAGCTCTCTGAAATCTCTTCTTTCCCTTCTTCATATTTGCTCTCTCCTCTACCTTCTCCTTACTAGAAGTGACTTTGAGATTGGGGCAATCCGATTTTATATGTTTAGGTTTCTTTGATTCATAGCAAACTACATCAGTAGAAACCTTAACATTTTTATTAAACTTACCTCTGTTCCATAACTGGCATCTCCTCTGCTTCCTTTTAAGAAAGCTCCTGAATTGCCTAGTCATCAAAGTAATGTTGTCCTCATCCTTAGGTTGTGATTGATCACTCTCTAAGTCCTCCACTTCCAGTGCTATATTCCTCTCCTTTTGTTTTTCTCCTACATCAATCTTTCTTTAACTCACTCCTTGCTCGTAAGCAATTAGTGATCCAAAAAGATTGTCAATTGAGTAAATATTTAAATCTTTAAACTTTGTAATCATAGTTATTTTAACATCATAAGCAGTAGGTAAACAACAAAGTATTTTATTCACTAATTTAGCATTCATTAATTCCCTATCTAATGTATGCAAAGAAGTGACTATCTGAGTGAATCTTGTATATATTTCAGAAATGGATTCATTTGATTTCATGTGAAATAATTCATAGTTATGTAACAAGATTTTTAGTCTATATTGCTTTACTTTATTAGTCCCTCATAAGTAATACAGAGTTTATCCTATATGTCCTTTCCACTTTTACAAGTGGAAACCCGTATGTAATCTTTTGACTTAAGTGGACAAAAGAAACTATTTAGGCATTTAGCATTTAACTATGCTAAGTTACATTATTCTACAGTCCAGTCAGCAAATGGTGTTTCAACTCTAACACCATTAACCAATCTAGTTGGTTTTGTATTCCCTTCTTGAACTAAAATCGACATGCGATAATCTAGTGATTATAGAAAACTAGACATGCATGTTTTTCAAAAATAAAAAAGGAATATTGTTAAATAATGGAGGTCTAGTGATTGAATATCCTTCATGTGTGTTTCGATTTCCAAAAGTATGCATTCTTATTTTTCAAAAACTAGTCTAAATTTATGATTTTGAAACAAAGCTCTGATTCAGGCAATGAGTTTTCCAGATTCAGGCAAAGGAAAATGAGTTATTCCTTATTTGAATAGTAAGTCATTTTCATCTAAGCTAGTTTTTATTCCTCCTACTAATGATTTGGAGGCTTCTTCTTCTAATACTCCTTCAAAAATGGTTAATTCTAATGTCTGGATTAAAAAGCGCATATTAAAATTAATTTGAATGAAATTCATGATGATAATGAAGATGCAAATGTTGTCAAGCTTGATTTGGAAATAGAAAAAGCCAATGTTCAAATTTTAAAAAATTTATTGGTGGTGAAATTATTATGTAAAGACTTGCCCTTTCAAAATGTTCGATTGAGTTAAGGAAGAAATGGAGTAAATTTGGAGGTTTTCATATAACCTCGCTTTGGTTAGATTGGCTTTTGTGTTCTTTTCAATCATATAAAGCATTGGAAGAAGTTCTCAATCGAGGTCCTTGGTTTGTTGGCGGATTTTTCATTGGTGTTAACAGATGGTCACCTAACTTCAATCCTATTTCTATGGATGGGATTTCTTCTCCTATTTGGGTTCGTTTACCTCATTTTCTTCTGCATTGCTGGGATGAAACCAATATCTCTAGAATTGTATCTAGAATCAAAACCCCGTTATTATTGGATGGAAATATGTTTAGATGGGGAAGGAGGGAATTTGCAAGAGCTTGCATTCGAATTAAGTTGAATTCTAAACTCCCTTGTGGTATTTGGATTGAAGGTCTTAAAGGTAGATTTTATAAAAAATTTGAATATGAAAATCTATAATCTATTTGTTTCAAATGTGGAAAAATTAGACATAGAGATTTTGTTTGTCCAAATTCTTATAATACTAATTTGGTTGATAAAGAAGTTCCTACAAGTTCTTCTCAGCATGATGAGAACTCATTTGGGCCTTAGATGCATGTGAAGTTCTAGAAGAAAAGAAGTTAAAAGTTCTTTTCTAATAAAGTGATTTCCAAAGATTATCCAGCTAATAAGATTTCGAGTAGAAATCTTGTGATAGAGCACATTTCGGATCCTGGTTTTACAACTAATATTAATGTATTATCTTATGATAAAAGTTATTACAGGGCATCTTAATTAATCAAGGATGCTGATTGTCATATTGATCAGATCCAAGATATTAATTCGACTTGTCAAATTAATTCAGTTAGACCAATCTTAGATCAGCCTATTCAGAATTTGAATTCTGAATTCCCCATTTTGGTTGCTGATTCATTGGGAGCTGCTTGTAATGTACCTATTTTGGATGATGATCTAATGGGAGCTCATGAATCAGAAAATGGATTCAATCAAAATTCAAATTCTGAATTCAAAAATGCTAAAATTGTGGATGAAGTTAAGGGAACCGATTGTAATTATGCTGATCCATTGGAAACAGTTTCTACCGAACCCATTTATGTAGTTAATAAATTGGGAGCAAACAAATCATATTTTTAATTCAATATTTTAGATATTTAGGACGAAGAGAAGGATGCTATTAATTCTGAAATATAATTGGATGTTGTACCTACTTTAACTGTTTTAGCGGCTTAATCAAAGGTGGTTGATGAACATAATTCAACTTCTCCTATTACTAATTCAGCAAGATTTTCTGAAATGAAAGATATTATTGATGGTTTGAGAGATATTTCTCCTCCTTCGATTAGTTTGAATTTTAAAAAAAACTATTTTTAAGAAAGAAAAAAGATTTTCTACTAAGATGAGTGGTTCTTCTGGTTTTAAGCACATATTGTTCAAAGAACTTCAAGCCTTAGGACCGATGAAAGATCTACCTAGAAGAAGGTTGGCTGAATTCAAAATGAAGAATGTTATGAGAGGTTCTTCTCTATTATCTCATTAATATGCAAGATGGTTTTCTCTTTGCTATCAAAAAAGTGGAAAGATACTTGAGGATGGAGCAATTTATCAATGAGTTTGTCATAATACTAGCTTTGAATTATGACTTTGGAAGTTGGAAGAAACATATGGAATATCTATCAGTGATATTCTTAGGTGGTTTTTGTAAGTCTTTGAATATTTGTATTTTCATTTTTAGCTTTTATTACATCTTTTTTCTTTAAGTTTGTTATTTAATTTTTAAACTTATTCTAATTTCTTATGGGATCGATACTAAGTCATTTTCTTTAACCAGGTGGGAACTCTGGGATACTAACTAACCCTCGGGTTGTTTAAAACTTTGGTATCTCCTGCATCTCAACAGTTTTAAAATAGGAAATAATGGGTTTCATTTAAATTATAATAAGTTTACGTTAACAAATTTGCTTTCAATAAGGTTCCTTTTGAAAGTTCATTAGGGATGTTAAGCCCTTAAGAACTAGCCCGAGGCTAACCAAAAGGGGGGGTGAATTGGTATTTTAAAAATTTTCTTTTAGCAAAGCACAACAAATCTTAAAACCAAATCACCACAGAAATCAAAGTGCAAAAATAAATAAACGTGAAAGCAAAACAAAGAAAAATCACACCGGATTTATAGTGGTTCGGTCAATCCTTGACCTACGTCCACTTCTTGGAGGCACCCTCCGAGTATTGCACTAACTAAGTGTCTCTCTTTTAGCTCCCACAGCTAGTCGGAGAAGCCTTTACAACAGAATCCTTTTCACCAACCCCGATGCAGCAGAGAACCAACTCCTTTTACTTCCTCCCTAAGCTGGTAGAGAACCCAGACCTTTGCTGAAGTAGACCTCCAAAGAAACTCCCAAGGACGAAGGACGAAGAACAGAGATGATGACTTGGAACTTTGCTTGGAGCAACCTTTATGAACCCTCTCATAAACTCCCCCTTACAAGTTCCTCTCTCTCTCTCTCTCTCTCCCTCTCCCAAGGCTCTCTCAGGTCAAGACTGCAGCTCTCAAGGTCTTGTTACATGAGAAAATTCTGGTTCTTTAAATAGATTTTCAAGAACTGACTTTATCGTCTAGGCTGATATAAATATCATCCTAATCAATCAGTACAAAATAAGCTCAATCAGCTGGGACGATTCAGGACGATCAGAAGAAAATTGATTACATCATCCAGGCCGATACAATATCATCATGGCCGATTAGTTCAAATCTGAGTACAATCATCCTGAACATCGCCCTGAATATAGTCTAGCTGTTGTCAATCGTCCAGGACATCATTCCGACCGATTCTGCGATCGGCTCGGCCGATGTGATCATATCAATCAGCCTTAATTGTTTTTCATAACTGTTAGATTAATTTAGGCATAATTATGATGTATCATACATGCCGATATGGAGATCGTCCGGGATGATAATTTAAAATAAAGAAAACCTAAATTGATCATGGTTGCTGATTCTTTCTAATTTTAGTCTATTATCTTGGCCTATAAATGTATCGTCCAGGATGATTTTCTTATTAACGGATGCTTAACCAGGATGGCCTATTCCAGGCTGATATGGAGATCGTTCGGGATGATAATTTAAAATAAAGAATACCTAAACTGATCATGGCTGCTGATTCTTTCTGATTTTAGCCTATCATTATAGCCAATAAATGTAAAATCCAGGCCGATATGGAAATCGTCCGGGAAGATAATTTAAAATAAAGAATACCTAAACTGATCATGGCTACTAATTCTTTCTGATTTTAGCCTATCGTCCTGGACGATAAACGTATCATCCAGGATGATTTGCTTATTAATGGTTGCTTAACCAGGATGCCCTAATCAGGGTTTTTCTATTTTTAGTTGAATCGTCCTAGCCGATAGGAACATCATCCAGGCCGATGTTCACAGAATAGAAAAAAATTCAGAAAACCCCTCAAGTGTGTGTGTGCAAGGTTACTTAGCATCAGAACCAACTTTTACAATTTACTCAAGAAAGAAAAAAAATACAGACTTGACTCAACCTAAATCTACCCGATCTTGAGCTGACTTGAGCAGAATTCAAAAAAGAAGTCATAGGGAATCATGAATGTTTGCTATCATCAAAATTTTAATCCATAAAGTCAGATTTGCAACAATCTCCCCATTTTGATGATGCAAACATACCCAGAAAATTTTAAGTAGTTATGACAGTTTAGTAAAAAATTCACTAAATTTTAGAATTCAAAGTACAGGATACATCAAACTACTCCCCCTTTTGACATCATAAAAAGGAGGGAAACAAAATACAAATAAAAAGTATAATAGAAACAAAAACACAACATAAGAAAAGCAAAACTACAGAAAATGAAAACTAGAAAAAAAAACACAAAAAATAAGAAAAACGAGGGCCCCTGATCATCAGACGGAGGTGGTGGTAGTGGTGGCTGCTGGAAGAAGGTGGAAAACGTGGCAAACTGTGCCCCAAACTAGGCCGTGTCCTGGTCATGCTACTGTTGCTGGTGTGAAACATAGGCATCGAACTGGACCACGTCCTTAGGTTGCTTCTGCTACTAAAGTGCTATGAACGTGTCGAAGCGGGTCTCCAATTGATCAAATCTCTCCACCAACTGATCCAGCTGTGAGTGTTGGCGGAGATGAATAGGTTCAGGAATAGGAACTGGAGCAGGAGCCTCCTCCTTCTCTGCCCCCTTAGCTTCCCCATCCACTGGGTGGAGACGACTACTGTGAAGGGCATTAAAGGAATTATTTTAGTAGAAAGGTGGCAGATGGTTGGGAGCAGTATGATATTGAAGGTGGTATTTAGATTCTAGAACATATACAATGATGTGTCCTAGAGCAAGATTGGGCTTTCTTCTATGACCTAGATCTCAAATGGTTGTCAAATGCTCAATATTGTGAACAATTAGGTCAGTAGCATTGAACTCCCTATATGCTACAAATGTAGAAGGTAGTAAGTGAAAGAAGTGGAGTGATGTGGACTTGGACCCCGGCTTTTGGAATAATAGAAGTGCGAAAGACATATTGGATTGTCCTAGCATCTTTGAGTAAAGAGATAGTCTCTCCAACATGAAAGTGTGCATTTGTGTGGCGAAGAAAGTGATTTGTAGTGGACAAGTCAATGCCAGGATCAGAGACAAGGGTATTCAGCTTATCCTCAGTGGTGGACAACTGCAACAATTCAGCACAATCCTGATATGTGATTTTGACAGGGCGTCAATTCATATAGGAGGTGAGAGTAGTGTAGGAAGAATTTATGCGGAGGTTCGCAGAGAATTCAAAGAAAAGTTCAGAACTAAAGGGTACTACAAGGGTGAGAATAAAACAAAGAGAAATGTGGGTGAAAATTTCCAGTATCAGATAGGAGAGATAGGCTGGATTAATGGTTTATGAGAGAGTCATGCCACACTCCTTATAACGATGGTTGGCAGCTTGATCGTCTACCTCCCTAAATCGACGGTCTAGTGTTGACCTTGAGGAGCTTCCAGAGGTTTGTCAAACACGATTTCCTCCAGCCATAAGCAGGAAAAGAGCAAGAAATAGTAAGCAATCAGAGAGTAGAAGGAACTGTGAAGAAAACTGGGCTAAAACTGGATTTATTTAAAGAATCGGACGGATCATCCACGCCGATCACAGGATCATCCAGGACGATCCGATGCAATTATTATGAATAGCCTGATTGGTCAAAAAGGTGGTCTGATTGTTCGGGCCGATCAGACATCGGCCGGGACGATTAGACACAGACGATCATCCCGAGGAGTCAGGCCGGACGACCGTTGAAAAAGTAGATCATCCGGGCCGATTAGGTGGATCATCCCGGACGATGCTCAATAATGGAACATAGCGGCCAAATTTAAAATATTTAAAATCATGTGCAACGTGTATTGTCCAGGACGAATAGTGGATCGACCAGGACGATTATCCAAAAATGGATCATCCCGGGTGAAATCATAGATTTTAAATGTGCCACACATGTATCATCCAGGACGAACAGGTGTATCGGTCGGGAAGATAACCAATAAATTCATCATCTAGGAGGAAAAAAGGTATCGGCCAGGATGATCAAGATGATTGTAGTAGAGGTCGATCATATCGTCAAGGATGATAAAGATCGTCCAGGATGATTAGAGCAAAAAGAAGTTAGAATATACAGTAGATGGAGTTTTTGAAGCACGGAAAGTCGATCGTCCAGGACGATGTGACAAAAAATTTCAACTTAAAGGAGGGATGGAGATGATCATAGAAGGCCCAAAAACAACAAGAAAAGAAAAAAAATAATAATTATAAAACAAAAGTCAAAAAGTTTTTTTTTTTTTAATTAAGGTATGAACATGATAAAGTCTCCATGTGATTGATTCTAAAAATTTGTAAGTTAATGAGTTAACAACTTCAAAAATCCAAATAAATGATAAAATATCCTATCATGTTAACCTTAAGATCGAACATCTTTTAGGGCAAAATCATCTATTGAAATCAAAAGGCGTAACTTAGAAAAACATTTGGATAAGAAAAAGAGACATAATCAAGACTTGGTTTCAGAAAAATGCCTTATAGAATAATATATCAAAGTAGTTTGTTACATCCGTGAAATTCAAAATCAAGTCTTTGAAAATCTCAAGTGATACATGAAATATTCTATGTTTTAAGAGTTGGAGGAAAGGAAGATAGCTTGCTTTTGATGGGTTCATTTTATGCCTCTTGTCCATTGAATGGTGCATATTGCGCATCTTATGATTTTTGATACACTTTGTGTATATATTTTTTAATTTGGCGTTATTGCACATCTTTTGTTTTTTTTTTGCATCATTGGCCAATTTTTTTTTCATTAATTTTGCAAGCTAGATTTTTTTCCAAAAACTCTTAAATATTCTTAGTTGTAAGTATATCTTCAAGATATTAGAGAATAAAAAATCACTCTCTAATACAGGGAAGAATAATCCACAAAACAAAATAAAAAATTATGTGAGAGATTCATTGATATGATAACGAGAAATCTTGAAGTAACAAAAAAACTTTGACTATTATGGTATAAGCTAGATAACTGTAGAAAGGTAGAAAAGATCTCAATTGCAAAATTCAATTGTTAATTTGAGATAGACTTTTGGTTAGAAAAGAAATTTTTACCACCAAAATAGGTTAGAGAGAGAAACACACAATCAACAGTGTTTTTACCCTTTAGCAGATTTAAGAGATGTAAAATATTAACTCCAAAATTTTAAAATAAAACCATGGCATAAGATATCAATTCAGCGATAATTTGAAACGGAAAAACAAAGCATGTCATATGGAAAACCAAAGTACCAAAAACAAAATAAAAAATAACTAGAAATAAACAACAAAAAATAGAAAAATACAGCAAAGTAATCAGCAGATAAAGCAACAGTAGAAATAAAGTTCATGCATTAATGTCAATCACACCCAATATGGTCCTTAAAGTTCTAAAAGTATCAAAGGCTAGTGGTTTAGTAAAAAAGTTAGCCAGCTGATTCTCAGTCGCCATATGATGCAACTAAATATCTCCCTTAGTCAGATGATCTCGAATAAAGTGATGGATAATGTCAATGTGCTTAGTCCTTGAATGTTAGATAGGATTCTTAGAAATACGGATAGCACTAGTGTTGTCACAAAGAACAGAGATGGTGCCTAAAGGTAATCCTAAATCCATTACTTGTTGTTTTAGCCAATGGACTTGGGCCACACATCTTCCTAAAGCAATGTACTCAGCTTCAATAGTGGAAAGAGCAATAGAGTTTTACTTTCTGCTAGACCAGGAGACTAAAGATTATCCTATGAATTGACAAGTTCCAAAAGTGCTTTTTCTTTCCACTTTACATCCCACAAAATCTGAATCAGAATATTCAATAATCTCAAAAGAAGTGTTGTGCCTAGGGTACCAAATTCCTAAGTTTTGGGTCCCTAAAAGGTATCTGAGAATTCTCTTAAATACAGTTAGGTGAGATTCCTTAGGGTCAGCTTGAAATCTAGCATAAAGACAAATGCTAAACATTATATCAGGTCAAATAGCAGTTAGGTAAAGTAAAGATCTAATCATCCCTCTATACTTCTTCTGCTCAACTGATTTTCCATTTGGGTCCTTATCTAATTGAACTCCTGAGTTCATGGGAGTATTAATTGGCTTGGCTTTATCCATTTTATATTTCTTCAAGATATCCTTTATATACTTTGTTTGGCTCAAAAAATTTCCCTCATTTAATTGTCTAATACTAAACCCCAAAAAGTAGGAAAATTCTCCCATCATACTCATCTCAAACTCCTTACTCATTATTTTAGAAAAATCTTCACATAGCCTTTTATCAGAAGATCCAAAAATTATATTATCAACATAGATCTGAACATTGAGTAAATCATCTCCTACTTTCCTCATGAAAAGGGTGGTGTCTACACTCCCCTTACAAAACTTCCTTTCTAGTAAGAATGTGTTAAGCCTCTCTTACCAAGCTCTGGGTGCCTGCTTTAATCATATAAGGCCTTTTTTAATTTGAAAACATGATTTGAAAATTAGGAACTCTCAAAACCTTGGGGTTGTTCTACAAATACATCCTCTTTTATTTCCCCATTTAAAAAGGCTCTCTTAAGGTCCATTTGGAAAAGCTTAAATCCCTTATAACAGGCAAAGGCTAATAGCACTCTAATGGCTTCCAATGTAGCTACAGGGAAAAAAGTCTCATCAAAATCTATCTCTTCTATTTGGTTATACCCCTTAGCCACTAATCTTACCTTATTCCTAACCACCACTTCAAAATCATTCACATTATTCTTAAAGACCCACTTGGTTCCAACTACACTTTGTCCTTAGGTCTTTCTAACAAACTGGTTCAACTCCTCCAGCGTGGCTAAGATCCAAAACTCATCAATAAGGGCTTGGTTTATGTTGGTGGGTTGTCATTGAGATAAAGACAGAGTGTTTCACTTCCTTCCTAAGTCCATGTCTAGTCCAAACTCCATCAGAAGGGTCTCCTAAAATCAGATCTTTAGGGTGACTCTAAGAGTATCTCCAATCTCTAGGAAAAGTGTGTGAATGTTTAACCCTTTCCTCCAGATCTACATTTTCTACTCCTTGGGTAACCTCTCCTACTCCTTTAGTGTTCTGGTGCTCTACCCCCTTCTCCAAGTTTTCTAATCCAGTGGCAATTTCTCCATCATCATCATCCTCAACTCTAAGCTTTCTAGGGTCATACTCATCAAACACTACATGTGTAGACTCACCACCAAAGTCTTGTTATTAAATACCCTAAAAGACATCCCAATACTAGAATATCCTAAAAATACTCCTTCATCAGATTTTGGGTCAAATTTTCCTAAGTGAGACTTCCCATTATTGTGAATGAAAACCTTACAACCAAAGACATGAAGGTGGGAAAGATTGGGTGTCCTACCCTTAAGGATCTCATAGGGTGTCTTATCTAATTTGACTCTAACATTCATCCTATTCAACATATAATAAGCTATGTTAACCACTTTAGCCCAAAAGTATTTTGGAAGTGAATACTCAGCAAGCATGGCTCTAGCGGCTTCCAATAAGGTCTGGTTCTTCCTTTCAGCTACCCCGTTTTGCTGAAGTGTCCTAGGAGCTGAGAAGTTGTGGCTAATCCCCTTGTCCTTACAAAAATCTCCAAATCTCTCATTTTCAAACTCTCCCTATGGTCACTATGAATTGTCAAGATCTCACAACCTAGTTTTTAATTAATCCAAGTGAAGAAGACTCTAAACTCATCAAATGACTTATTTTTATGTGATGAAAATCTAATCTAAGTAAACCTTGGGTAGTCACCGATAATCACAAAACCATAGACTTTTCCTCCCAAGCTGGCAGTGCTAACAGGTCCAAATAAATCCATGTGAAGGACTTCTAAAGGTCTAGAGGTGCTAATGTCCTTAATGGAGTGAAAAGTGGAGTGTATTTGCTTTCCTAATTGGCAGGCATCACAAAGGTGGTCTTTTGAAAACTTAAGCTCAGGGACACCTCTAACTAGGTCTTTTTGGGTCACTTTCCTAAGGGTTTTCATACTGGAATGATATAATCTCCTGTGCCACAACCATGAATCATCAATAGCAGTTTTTAAGCAAAATGAAGTAGCACATTCAATATAATTTAAATCATGCATTTAAATGTTGTTGATCTGCTTGCCTTACAAAACAGTGTTATTATTTAAGCTCATAATATATGAATTTTCCAAAAAATTTATGATGAAGCCCTTGTCACAAAGCTGAATGATGCTGAGTAAGTTGTGTTTCAGTCCATCTACAAGAAAAACATTTTCAATCAGAAGATTCTTGGAATTACCAATTATACCTGCTCCTACCACCTTCCTGGTGGTGTTGTCTCCAAAAGTCACCTTATCTCCTGACCTGGTCTCCAGCACTATGAATTGACTGGCATCGCCAGTCATATGTCGAGAGCATCCACTATCTAGGTACTACATGTTCTCACAAGGCCTTTTGTGAGAGCTTGCCTACAAAATTATCAAATGTCAGATTTAGGAACCCAAACATGTTTGGGTTCCTTCTTATAGAATGCAATGCATGTTGTTGATCAGGTAACTTGGGTATCCAAATCCAATGTGGGCTATGGTGAATGGTGTAAGTGTGTGCTATGTGTCCTAGCATGCCACATGAAAAATATCTAACTCCAGGAAAAGGATGCACTTATGTACTCCTATGGTGATGCTTTTTATGTGATGCATGAAAAGAAGATTTTTTATTTTCAAGGGTTTTTAAATTTTCTAATTTTTTATATTCTTTTTCTAGCTCAGAATGGGACAATTTTAAGGAATCATGAGAATCAGATAACTCAGCATGATTTTTATTTAATACATCAAACTCATCAAGTAAAGCCATGTGATTTGAATCAATTGTTGAATGGTATTTGAGAAGATTTTCATGCTCTTTTTGTAAATTAAAAAATTCCAATTTTAGGCTAGCATGAGTTTTCTTAAGTTTCCTATATGATACATGTATTTTTTCAAAAATTTCAAGGAGTTGCTCATAGGATAGTTCACATACTTCTTCTTGGTCACTTTGACCAAGATTATTGTCTGCCATTAAGCACAAGTTTGTTGTCTCCTCCTCAGGTTCAGTTTCAGAGGAATCTGATGCAAAATCCGCCCATAATGTCTTTTGGAATTTCTACTTGCTCTTATCCTTTTTGAATTTTGGTTTCTCCTCACCCTTTTGCTAACTTGGGTGTGCCTTTAGCGTAGGATAATCAGTATTAACGTGCCCAGGCTTCCTGCATTCAAAGCAAATTGTTTCATTAGAATTCTTAAAATTTTTGCTTCCCTTACCTTTATTCCACTTTTGATGATTCTTATGCTTCTTCCTTAGAAAGCTCTTAATTTGCCTCGTAATTAAAGCAACATCATTGCTTTCAGACCAAAAATAGTTAGTGTCCGAATCGTTCTCCTTAAGTGCCACCATTTTCTCCTTCTTCCTTTCACCTGCATCAAGATTTCTTTGGTTGATCCCTAGCTCGTAAGCAATGAGTGAACCAAGTAAGTTATTGATTGAATATGTATTTAAATCTTTAGATTCGGATATTGCAGTAATTTTTTCATCAAAAGAGGAAGGCAAACATCTTAAAATTTTATTTACTTTTTTATAGTTAGAAAGTTCTCTTCCTAATGCATGCAATGAAGTAACAATCTAAGTAAACCTTGTATACATTTCAAAAATTGATTCAGAAGGTTTCATACAAAAAAGTTCATAATCATGTAAGAGAATATTCAAACCGGATTGCTTGACTTCTTTAGTACCTTCATAGGTGCTACATAATTTTGTTGTGGAATTTTGGAAAACAGGTTTTGAAAAATATTAGTTTTCATTGGGGATTTTAAGATTAAGTTTGAGTTTTAATTCTAAGGTCGAATCAACTCGTTAGAAAGAGTATATCACCCCGAAGGACGAAAATAAATTTTCGTAATGGTGTTCAGACTTAGAATTATGCAAACTCATCTTAAATACTATGATCGGGTTCTAAGAAGAACTTTATATGACCCCGAGGGGACAAAATATAGTTCAACTAAGTACCCGATTACAATATTCAAGAGACATGATCATCGCATTCGTATCCAAAGCCTTATCGAAGAAGGATGTATCTCCCCAAAGGGAAATGACACCATTCTACGATAATTCTTTTAATGCAACGACGATGATCATTCTTTAACTTTT
>NW_021318595.1:13100834-13176023 GCF_001605985.2 Dendrobium catenatum
CTTCCAAAAATCACATCATATCACTCTTCTTAAAACAACCCAAACATCTCATATATATAGGCAATAGAGGGGAACTAAACAGCCCAATAACAGCCATTAAAATCCAGCACAGGAAACAGGACATCATTTCAGATTCCAGCACAGAAAAAGACAACAGCAGCTGGAGTAATAAAAGCCACGGTAATCAACAACAGAGAATTCCAAACGGTAGAGCCAATATCAAGAAAAAACCACGGTATACCAAGGCAGCATTTAAAAGGGAATAAAGGCCACGACAATCAGCACAGAGAAACCCCAAACGTCATAGCAGTTCTCAAGTGAAAGCCACGGTGCAGCATTTAAAAGGGAATAAAGGCCACGGCAATCCAGCAATCAATTGAAGGAAAAAGGCAGCAGCTCAAGAGGTAAAGAAGAAGAGGAAGAGACAAGTTCCACTCACCTAATAGCTTGCACCTCATAATGAATTTAGAGCTAAACATTAGCTTATAATGAGCTACTCCTCCACATGATAATAATGAGCTTGCACCACTAAAATTTCAACAACTAAAGCTCAAAACCAAAATCAGCCAAGGCTCCATAGAACTAGAAAACAGCCCAAAGGATAAAGAGGAGATGAAAGGACAAGTTAATGAAGAGCAAGGAGAGGGGGAAGATGAAAAGACACAAGGGAAGAAACCAATAAAACTCAACTTGTTTTGACCCCTCCTTGCCTACATCACCTACCCATCTCAAATAGTCGCATTCACGTGAATTGTTTCCAAACAAAATGACATGGTCAAACTTGTTGCACATTACGCTTTTTTTACTATGTTGAGTATGTACTTCGTAAATTGAGCGGTTGATGTCTTCATGTAAATAATAATTATTTTCTTGACAAGTCGATGAATTGAAATATATAGGAGAAAAAGCTAGTGGTTATACTGAGACTGATAAAGCTGTACTTGATGTTTCAAATTTGGTTGATTTTGTGGGTAAATCAATTTTCCATGTTGATAAAATTTATGATCAAACTCTGTTGGGAGTTGTTATGGGGCTAGCATGGACTTCTTTGAGCGGATCTACACTATATATTGAAACAACGCTAGTTGAGCAAGGAGAGGGGAAATATGCACTTCATATTATAGGTCAAAGCCCATTTTCATGTGCCTGCCGGTGCAACGCCCAAGGATGGGTCGAGTGCTGGCTGCACCATGATCACATCATTGCTCTCCCTTACAGTAAAGTGGCCAGCAAGAAAGGATGTAGCCATGATGGGTGAAGTTATATTGACTGTATGGATTCTTCCAATTGGTGGGGTATGCTTCAGTTTTTTGGTTCTCTTCTTGTGATAATTTTTGTAAAATTATTTTTTTCCCTCATGTCTTGATATTATAAATTTAATTATCAATATTATTGGCTAGTTTATAAGATTACAGGCTATATCCTGCCAATTTGTTGTTTGTGAGCAAAGTAATGCTACAGAGTTAGAAATTTCCTATTTGATTCTCACTTAAAAAAAATAAAAATTTACAACCGTGCTGCTATCTCATATTTTGACAATTCAAATCGATATGTCTATCATTTTTCTTATGCTCGCCTTGATTATTTAACCAAGATGAGGCATTTATATATATTTAATTTTTCTATTGTGTAGTTGCTGCTGAAACCTATGTCGAAGTCCCCCTTTTCATGTTGTATAGTTAAGGAAGACTAGCTACAACTCCTAAACAAGTTCTCTTAATAGGGCATTATAAGCTCTAGAAGCCTCTTTAGTAGATGTGCTTAGGGATGTTTGATAGGTTATTGATTTTCATTAAATTTTATTATAATCTAATTAATACTCGACATCTTGAACTTGGGCTTCAGTTGATTATAATGTCT
The DNA here is from genome assembly GCF_001605985.2 of Dendrobium catenatum. NCBI lineage: Eukaryota > Viridiplantae > Streptophyta > Magnoliopsida > Asparagales > Orchidaceae > Dendrobium > Dendrobium catenatum. The sequence continues at coordinate 13,102,695 of NW_021318595.1, forward strand.
CTGCATCTGTTGATTAACATTTGAATTGTCCATGCATTCTTTCAATATTGATGATACAAACCAGCATCTAATATGCTTGCTATTACTTTTATTTTGTTTGTTCCAAGTCTTATTCCTCTTATTTCTTAGCCTCATTTCTTCTCCTTCATTGGCCTTGAATGATATTAAAATAGAAAGTTTCAATTTATTATCTTGTTGCTTGTAAGAAATTCTCTTACTAGTTTTTACATAGTTTTTTTTAATTATTATGATTTTCTCCTCCATAGTTCAGATTGGTATCTTCCATAAATGAATTAGATTAAGGAGAAAACTATCTTCCATAAATGAATTAGATTAAGGAGAAGACTATAACTGCGAGGAGTGAGGTAAAGACAATCAAATTCTCCGCCGCAAATAGAAGAGACTTTGATGAGCTTTCTGATAATGTGAAAGAAGGCCTTGATGTCCATTTTGTTGATGATTACAATCATATATTTGAGCTTGCTTTTTGGATGTATTGACAGCTCTAAAAGTAGGAGTGTGATGCTAGTCAGAATTCTTTAGGTTATGTTTCTTTTTATTTTAGTTCTTCTCTTGTACTCAGGATAAGATAGAGTTGTGATGATTCTGTAGATCATGAATAGTGTATATGATTTTTGGAAAATGGATAAAGATTTGTATATTTATATTTCGAATTATACAATCTATTTTGTTATTTTTTACTAATAAATGTTATTAGATAGCTATGAGTGTTATTATTAAAAGATTAAAAGAATTATTCTTTCAAATTAGATCCCGGGGCATCACATTTGATAGATTTTTTTTAAGATAGGTTTTCATAGGATATCCTGATAGGTATTTAGTAATGGGATGTTTGGTGCAAAGATGATTTTTGTTTCTAAAAGCAGTTATTAGGTCAAGGTCCAAACAAGATTGGAGGGTAAAATGGGTGTAAAAGAGATCTTACTTTGAGGTGTTGAACCATCAATCACCAACTTAAGATTGAATGATTGCTGGAGAAATATCTAAAGTTATATCCTTTGTAAGGAACTTTTCTGTGACATAAACTTGAAGTTTTGGTAGAGGATTAGTTTTAATTGGTGGTACTACTCCTACATCTTTGATAAATCATTATATGACAATATTATTTTATTTTTTCAAAGCAATATGTAGGTCTATATCAAAACATGATTTGCTAGAAGATAAAATTGATGTGAAAGAGATCTTACTTTGAGGCGTCAAACTATCACTCGACGAGCTAGACTGGATGACTGCTGAAGAAACGTCTAGAGTTATATCCTTTATAAGAAATTTCTGGGCAAGTTGAAGAGCCAAAGGAAATTGAAGAGATCGAAATGAAATGGCGAAACCTGGGCAAGCTGAGGTGACGCGAAAGCTACCGGTGGGCAAGCTAAAGAGCCGGTAAGAAGAAACGTGGGCAAATCGTGAAACCTAGCAAGCTAAAGAGCCGGAGGAAGTTGAAGAGACCGAAATGAAATCGTGGGCAAGCTGAAGAGCTAGAGGAATGCTTCGTTCGCCGGTAAGCAAAAAGGGAAAATTTAATAGACCGAAACATTAATCAAAACTGGCAAACTGGTGAAATATAAGGTGGAAACGGAGAACGAATCATTAAATAGAAACAATTATCATTATTGATTGGTATTAATATTAATTGTGCTAATTATAATTATATTAATTTAAATTAAGGGTTAAGATCTGATTTGAATAATTAAAAATAACAAAAATGAATGACCAAGATTTGCTGTGGAAAGAAACTCAATCCCTTTCATAATTATATATATATATATATATATTGGAGTTCATAAATTTTGAACGATACCAAAGGATTCAATTAATTATAACTCCTTTTGGATTGGTCTACCACGCTCACCTCCTTTATTGTTAAGTGCTTATTTGAAGAAAAACTCCTTTAGTTGTTAAGTGCTATGGTAATATTTTCAAGTGTCAAGGTAATTTTTAAAATATTGCATATTCCTTAAAAAAAACTCTATTAGGAAAAAAATTAAAATGATTATTTATGCAGAAAAAATTAATAATAATATTTTTACTCAATGAGCAATAGGCTATTAGCTTAATTAATATTGCATTCACTTAGGTTTAGTTTTTCCAATTTTAAGTACAAAAATTCATAATTAAAAATTTTGTTTAACTAAGAAACTGTTTTGAAAATTAGCAAAAAATTATTTAAAACAAAGCCTTAATTCTTCACAAAATATGAAACTGAAGATTCAACTTTCATAATATTTGGCTGAAAAAAATATATTTTGATGCGTATTAAAATAAATATTAAAAGAAAGGACATGAAAGTATTTTATGTAAGCTGGTTGGAAACGTTCGTAATTTACTTCATTCTTGAACTCCAAGATTTCTCAGCGGTTTGGTTGCATGAAAAGAAAATACAGTGTAAAGTAAATGCAATGTAAAGTAAATGTAATACATTCCGAATACTTTGAGACTGTTTGATTGTGTGCAAAATAAACATAAGAGAATTATTTCCCTTATTTGGTTAGATAGATCTAGAGTAAAGTAAAAATGATTTTTTTTGTCGTAACTAATTTTGGCATTACAACTAGTGTATTTATAAAAGCATTGTTTTTATAATAATTAATATTATTTGATATATAAAATAAAATAAGTGTATTTATTTATTGCATTATTTTATTATAAATTTTATTTTGGAATTTAATAAAAATAAAGAATTGCATTAGAGTTGTTTTAAATTTAATATTTATAAATAATTAAAAAAAATGAAAGTAAGTAAATATCAATTTTATTTATTGTAAGAGATTAAATGATTTGTATGTAATTGCAAAAAATCAAATTAGTTTTATTCCTCCACAACCTTATCATGCACCATAATTCGCATGATCCCGCGCTCTGCTGCTCATAAAATTCCCCTCACCACTTCTTTAATGCACCAATAGCTTTTAGTTGCATTAAGCGTCATTAAAGACGCGCAATCGCCAACAACGCTCTGCTTTGAGCTTTCCAGTTCCTCGAGTATTTTGATTTTGGATTCATCTTCTTGACGAAAGGAAAAAAGATCTGCATCCTTCTCGACGAAGATCTAAACCGTTTGGCTTCTTTCCCTTTGGCGCTCACTCGCGCAGTTTTCTGCTTTAGTTTGCACTCGAAAATGCTTCAACGGTTGGTACTGCTCGTTTTCCTCCTTCTGCACTGTGTTTTTGGAGAGGAAACGTGCTCGGGAATCGAGCCGATGAAGATGCGGGTTGAGACGATATCGATTGTAGATTTTGGAGGAGTTGGAGATGGGCGGACGCTGATTACGAAGGCGTTCGAGAAGGCGATCTATCAGATCGAGCACTTAAATCATCCCGGTGGTACGCTTCTCTACTTTCCTTTCGGAGTCTGGCTCACTGGAGCGTTTTTTTTAACCCGCTCAATTTGAGCGGGTTTCAAAGTCGCACAAAGGCCCATCGCAATACACCGCTGGTCCGAGGCTTTCCTTACTTTCCGCTCTAAACCAACAAACGACCTAATTTATGAAATGTGCGCATTCCGAATACTTTACCCTCCTAATTCTATATACCAAACAACATGTGTTTCTCATTTCCCTCTTTGTCGAGGGTTTTGTTGGGGTTTTTCTGGCTAGAAGGTAGATAAAGATTGCATAATTACAACTTTTCCCCTTCAGATCGCCAATGCTTAAATTACTGTCTTCTTCCTGCCGTCAAGGGAGATTGGGGATCCCATGCAGTAGGTTCCCCGATGGCATTGGCAATGGTGCGCTCGAGATTAGCCCCTTGTTTCGGGTTATTCGTTCTTTAAAGAGTTCTACTGGCGAAAAAACTCTTTTTCGGCTGACCGCTTCATTCAGCTCGGAGTCTGGAGAGAGGGATGGCGACGTGGCTAAGGCGGCGGAGGAAGTGGAGTACGCCTCTACCTGTGCGGAGGCGGAGGAGGCCAAGGCTTCTTTGGCCATAGTGCCTACGATTACCCGGCCAGAGGATCACCTGAACGTTCGTGTCATTCTTTTGTGCTTAAGTGATATATTTAACCAGAATGTCTTAGGCGCTCTTTCCTTTTGGACATCGGATTTTATTTGGAATTGGTTCTTGTTAACGTCTATTTGAGGTCTGAGTAGTTTTGATGCTTGTAGTGTTATGATTGCAATTGTAACATACGTCTCTTGAACCTTGTGACATTCCACAGTTTGGTTGAGGTTGTGTGAATGTTTGCTTTATTTTAGATTTTTAGCTAATTTACCAATGTGTTCTGATTGCAACTTAACTTACTAGTTAGTATTTTAATGTAATTTTAAAATTTCATTAATCAATAAAATTTCTCAGCCTTAAGGCACAAAAGATCGAGTGTTCGTTTTTGCATTACTAGCAGAATTCAAATCTCTGATTCTTCTCTTACCTGTATAAACGTTGATAGGTGCTGCCATCAGCAATATGCACTCCAAGGATCAGCTTTTCAACTTATAATGTTTTTTCAATTTTAGTTTTTTTTCTAACTAGGTGCACAGGCGCTTGAAGCTCACACTAGACTTAATCAAGAAAGAAATTGAGATCAATAAAATACAGGTACTGTTGCTAATTTAAGTTGTGTGAAGAGTTGTCCCCTTACCCCAAATTATGCATGTTATAAGGTGTTTTATACTGTTTATTTTTTATGGTAGGAATCAATTGCTAAAGCTATTGAGGAAAAAATATCTGGTGAGCAGAGACGCTATCATCTGAATGAGCAACTAAAAGCAATTAAGAAGGTAGGTGCTTATTTCATTTCATGTGGGAGGCGGCTGTAGTTTTTCAAATGTAGAGTAGTCAAAGTAAACTGTTTAGATCAAATTTGTTAGCCTTCTTGAACAATGCCTGTCCCATCCTGGCATGTAATTATCTTCATAATTTCTTCAGGGAAAAGAGCCAAAAGAGGTTTTGGCTTATCAATGGGATGCTGGGGAAACAACTTGTTTTAAACTTGTCTTGTTGATGTAATAATTCTTTTCATGTTTATGACTTTATTCCATTGATCCAGGAGCTTGGTTTGGAAACTGATGACAAAACAGCACTTTCTGGTGATTTCTTATTTTGGCCTAATGCAGTGTGTGAAATTCATTCTGTAAGCATGATGTGTTTCCAGATTGCTGAAATAATCTATTTCAATATTTTTTTTCTTCGTTTTGCAGTAAAGTTTAGAGAAAGGATTGAATCAAAAAAGGATAGATGCCCTTCTCATGTATTGCAGGTTATTGAAGAAGTACTTGAAAAGCTGCAGCTGTTGGAAGCCAGCTCTAGCGAGTTTAATCTTGACTGGCTTACTGCTTTACCCTGGGGAGGCTACAGGTTCTACTTAGAAACACTTAATTTCGAAGTATCTTGCAGTTCAAAGAGATTTTTGTTTTCTTTCAGCTTATCTGTTAATTCAAAGCAAGTTGCGGAAAAATGACAACCATAGGAATACTTACTGACCTCAGGCTTTTCGATTTTCTTTTGACACTAAAATTTCCAATTTATAAGAGATGCTTCTTTTTGTTGATGCCTAAGAGTTGTTTACTTCTGGGACGCTATAAAACAATAAATAAACAAATTATATATATATAGGAGAGGAGATAGAAAGTGGGCGTCACATCTCTTAGGGAAACAACACACTCAATCAACTATTCAATTGATATAAAAAAATATAGGAAACGGATAGAAAGATGACATATGCACATTTCAATTTGCAAACCTGTCAGTTTCTTGTTCTTCTTCCACAATCTCCTGCTCAACCTGACGTGTTTAGTCCCCCAACCTACTCTTTCGTTTGACGCCACAACTTGACCCTACCTACTTTTCCGGCATATTTCTGTCTACAAAATTTGTACATAGTATGTATAATACTTATACATAGTGTCATAGTGTGTATAATACTTATATATAACGTACATAAATTTGTACATAGCATGTATAATGCTTATACATATCATGTATAATGCTTATACATACCGTGTATAATGCTTGTACATAGCTTGTACAAACTTGTATATTGTGTGAATAATTCTTGTATATAACGTGTATAAACTTGTACATAATATGTATAATGCTTGTATATAGCATATACAAACTTGTACATAATGTGTATAAAGATTGTACATAGCGTATATAAATTTATACATAGTGTGTATAATGGTTGTACATAGCTTGTGTATATTATTTGTACATAACATTAAACGTAATGTACAATGCATTTATAAATTTATACATAGTGTAACATGTACAAACTTGTGCAATGCATGCATAATGCTTGTATAATCCTATACATAATGTGTATAATGCTTATATAAACTTATATATAACGTGTAAAATACTTATACATATTGTGTATAAGCATTATATATAATGTGTATAAACTTGTACATAATATTTATAATACTTGTACATAACTTGTATAAACTTATACATAGTGTGTATAATGCTTGTACATAGCATGTATAAACTTGTACATAGCATATATAATGCCTATACATAGTGTGTATAAACTTGTACACAGTGTCTATAATGCTTGTACATAACATGTGTATAATACTTGTACATTGCGTGTATAATGCTTGTACATAGCATGTTTAATCTTGTACATAGTGTGTATAATGTTTTTACATAGCTTGTATAATGTTTATAAATATCATGTATAGTACTTGTATAAAACATGTATAGTGTTTGTACATAGCATGTACAATGCTTGTATAAACTTGTACATAGCATGTATAAATTTGTATATAGCGTGTATAAGTTTACACATACTATGTAAAACTTTATAACATAGTGTGTATAATGCTTGTACATAGTGTGTATAAACTTGTACATAACATGTACAATGCTTGTATAAACTATGTACATAACGTGTATTAACTTGTACATAGCATGTAAATTTCGCACACCAGCCTCTCAATAATAATTTTATATAAGTTCAAGTAGAGCTGCAGTTGTTACTTACATATGAATATTTTAATTTAATCAGATTTACTCAATTATATATATAAAGATTATTAATTAAGTTAATATGACCCTTTTATAGAACAATACAATAATTCTAATCACAAAGCATCTCAGACATGACAGTATTACAGTATATTTGTTCAAGCTTGATATCGCAAGCTTCATTAATTCTCTTCCTAGATAATCCCTTGCAATATACATTTTTTCATCAATTATATAACCAGTAATCACAATTACTTCCATTCTATCCAAGAGAGGAGTCAAAATTGTCTCAATCACATTCGCCGTGCAAACAAATAACACCTGCTTTCAAATAAGGAAAATATAATTATTCTGTTTTTTAAAGGAAATTTGCAAATATTTCCAAGACCTTATGCAGAAAATAAAAACAATCGACAATTCCATTGAAACAAATCCATTTGTGCAGACTCATCATCTTGGAATTAGTTATGAATATGCATTAAGACATATGTTATTATGTCGGCATTTTAATATTTGCATTAGATGCTTCGCATCCCATTAGTTATTTTAAAAAATTGCATGATTCATGTAATTTGCATAAATTTGATCTTTTTAGTGTCAATTTTGAATAACTGCTAATGTGAGCATACGATAGATGAAATTCAGATTGGGTGATTAGGTAAATGATACTTCTTAATCTTGGAAGGCTTTCTTATGGAAATCTTTTAAAATTAATTGCTGAAAGATAACTTTATAAAATCATGTAATAGATTGCAACAAATCTTTATAAATTGATAATTCCAGAACTCATGATTCTAGTTCATTTAATGTATCTTTTTTGTAATTTACTATCAGTGCATCCAATTATTTTAATTTTTCACCATATGCATTAGGAGAACCAAAACTTGAAGATGTCCTGCATCAACTGCGACTTACAAAATTTTGATGGGGCATAATAGGTATTGACATGCCTCAAGTTCGATCCACTTCAATTCCTGCTATCTTGACCTTGTGGTGTAATTAGCTCACTTTTTATGCTAGTTAATGCTATATAATGATAAAACATGGTTAATTAAGGTTTTATATAATAAATCACACTAGATACAAAGCATTTGGTTGTGGGTCATCTGACCAGAATTGATGCTATGGCCTATATAGTATAAACAAATGAATTTGTTTCAATGAAATTGTCAATTGTTTTTATTATCTGTGAAAAATCTTGGAAATATTTGCAAATTTCTTTTAGAATGTATAATAATTATATTTCCTTATTTGTAGTGTATGTGCTCTTTGTTTGTACAGCGAATGTGATTGAGACAATTTCGATTCATCTCTTGGATAAAATTGAAGTAATTGCGATTGTTGGTTATATAACTGATGGAAAGATGCATATTGTAAGAGATTACCTAGGAAGGTAACTAGTGAAGCTTGTGGTATCAAGCTTGAACAAGTATGCGGTCTCAGATGTTTTGTGAATAGAATTATTGCATCATTCTATGAAAAGAACATGCAAAATGAATTACTTATCTTTTTTAATATATATATTCGAGTAAATTTGATTAAATTAAAATATTCAGGTATAACTAACAACTGCAGCTCTACTTGAACTTTTATATTAAATTATTGTTGAGAGATTAGTGTGCGGAATTTGCAGAAATAAATTGAGAAGAAGTACTGCAAGGTTTGAATATATGAATCTTGAAGGCTGTTCATGCTTTCATGTTTTTGAGTTGTATTAGTTTTTTCAATCATGTTTGTGCTATTGTTAATAATTAGAACAAGCAAATAATCTAGGTTTTTTCATTAGAGTTATGTGAAATACAATTTTAAAACTATATGTGGACTTCTTTCTTTTGGTTGCACAATCATAGTGATATTTCGTCTGGTACCAGCAATTTTGTTTGTTGTCTACTCAGTTTCTGATTTTCAGCTTTAAGGCAATGTATTTGTGCATAATGATTTTGTTAAATATGTTTTTATTCTGCTGCAAAGTTCTCTTATAGATTTGCAGTTAAAAAAGTATTTTAGGGAAATGTTTGTCATTGTAATTACTTGTTTAATTGGAATGACAGGTTCACATTTCCCGACATTGATTATTCAACTCTAAAATCACTTTGCTATTGAATATATTATAGAACCACCACTTGTAAGTCATGATGCCTTTCACAGATTATCATGTTAAAGATAGTAAAGAAGTATATTATTAAAATGACTTTTTACTTAACTTTGTTCCATCAGTTTTCTTCTTAAGCCGGTTTCTATAACATGAACTTATACTTATCTACAATGTAAATCATGAAGTTCTAGTGTTGTAAGAAATACGTGTTCACGCCCAATAGTTATCCATTTTCTTTTTATTACTCTGATATTTTGACAGATAGCTCTACAATTAGTTCGTAAGGCATTTTCAATTGAGACATCTGCTGCCGCCAATATTCAGCCTGGTAAACTTATGCAATATAATGAACCATCTAAAAAAGATCTTATTGAAGATCAACGAAGATGTTGATGGTTCTCTAAACTTTGAACAAAATCAGATAATGATCCATCTACTGAAAATGTTGATGCCGCTTCTACTGGAGAATCCAAAAATATAGCTTAACCTGAACAAATTGGTGAAACTTGGGAGGAGGTTGGAATTGCAGAAGTTGATCTATCCCGTAGATAATTTGTGAATGGTTATTATTGAGCTTGAAGACTTCCCATTGCTTTTTTATTTGAGTTTTTGAAGTTATTATTTCTTTGTGGTCTGCATAGTGTGCCCGTGATATTATTTGTGCATCCTTTGGAGCTATATCTACATACATTTATTTTCAATGCATAGAAAAGTTTTTGGGTGTAATTTGTTTAGGTTATGACTTGACATCATGTTGATGCTTTTAATAGTTTAGTGATTATTTACATTTTAAATAATAAACATCTTAGTTATTTGTATCTTGCTAGCTGAGTTTTTCCTACTGCTTCTATGCTCATTAGCTATGTGATTTGGGGATGGTATCATGAAGGATATGTTAAATCTGACCATTCATTTCTTAGAAGACTACAAGAAGAAGCATCCTTCATAACATTGAATCAGTTAAATCCAATCGTCCTATCTTTTGGTCAAGACTGGTGGTGGTGGTGATTCATAGTTCACGTTATTGAGATTGAATAGGATATCATCTAGCGTATAAACACATGATTCTATTATTAACCAAACATCATACGTGAGAAATTAAGGTCCTATAAGTTGGATTGTCGAATTAAAGTTTATTTGTTTCAAATTTTAAATTCAGGATTAAGATTATTCAGCTGGAATTATTTTGTAGATCAAACATATCTAATTTGTTATAATAAACAGTACTTCTTTTTTGTTTTTAATGGCGTTTTTGAAGTAGTGGATTAGATGTCATCTCTTGATTTTCCCAAAGTATTGAAACTATAGTTGCATTCTCTTTTACAAGAACTATAGCAGTTGTTCCTTCTTCCTTGCTTGCTTACTGCCGCTGCTGCCTTGCTAGTTATTGTTGATTTTTTTTTTTACTTTGTTGTTGTTTGTGTTTTCTATGGTAGTTGTTTTTTGCTGCTATTCTTTTTTTCTCTGTTGACTCGCTCTCTATGCTTGCTATCATTCACTCGAACAGTTACTATTTGCAACTTCTCCAAAAAAGAAAAACATCCTCTATTTTTCTTTTGCAATAGTAAAAAATTTGGCACGACAGCTTGTCATCTAATGTGGGAAATAGACCCGTTTACGAATTAGTATGAAATACTAATGCTGACATGGGGCAAAGACACCAATACATACTCTAAAATCTTTTCAAACATATGAATGACATATCTAGGACATGATTATCTAGACGCACATGCATAATCCCAAGCTTTTCATTGACACATAAATATAAACTTATACTTTATAGTCATCGCTAACATTTTTTTTTATATTAAATGCACATATATGGTAATAGCATATACTTTTAGTTATTTGAGATGCCTATATATCTGGTCATTTAAGTGTAATTTTACAAATTTTGCAACAACCTTCGTCATTGGCCTTATCCCAAACTATTTGGGTTTAGTTTTCTGAATCCATCTATTTTAATTCCTTTTAATACATAATGTCTTAGCATTATTTTGTGCCAGCATATGTTCACAACTTTAGGACTTTTTTTTGCGACTTATTTTTCTTCCTAATTATTTGACAGTAATCTCTCCCACCCACCTAATTTGTTTAACATTTTCCTTCTCTTGAAACTTAATAGTCTTTAAGAGCATGCTTGGAGAATTGAATTCGGGGTGAAGATGAACAAAAGGGGTTCATCTATTTATAACATAAAAATTAATTCCCCATGGGGCCCACTTAACTAGAAAAGGATGGTGTGAAAAATATGCTAAGATTTTAATTTGTGACACTAAAAAATGAACCCACAACACACGCTCAATGGATAGAATACGAGCAGTAATATGAACCCAGAATACAAAGTTATGTGCATGTTCCAGGGACAACAAGTTCATGTGAACCGTTGTTACATCAGTCTCCTACCCATCTCAAATAGTCGCATTCACGTGAATTGTTTCCAAACAAAATGACATTGTCAAACTTGTTGCACATCACGGTTGTATGAGTTCTCTAAGTTACTTATATGTTAATTATTAAAATAAAAGGAACTAATACATATCTCGTGAATAAACAGTACACGACATGAACAGACAACACACCTCATGAATGAATATTTCCTAAATGGCACAAATAAGTGCAGTGCGGTGCTTCATAGTTCACACAATCATTTTAACAAAGTGCATGGGATACTTCAATTCACCAAAAGATTTTTTGTCCTCTCCTCCGCTAAATGTATGGGTGTGAATGTACATAAGAGAAGAAATGCATTTTTTTATTTACCATTTCTTTAGGTTGCCTGTAACTTTGTTCCTTTTATATTGGTGTTAATTATTGTTGACTAACTTGCAGCTTAGAAAGGTTTGTTGATCAATAATCCAATTTTTTTTTGTTATGTTGATTATGTACTTCGTAAATTGAGCAGTTGATGTCTTCATGTAAATAATAATTATTTTCTTGACAAGTCGATGAATTGAAATATATAGGAGAAAAAGCTAGTGGTTATACTGAGGCTGATAAAGTTCTTGATGTTTCAAATTTGGTTGATTTTGTGGGTAAATCAATATTCCATGTTGATAAAATTTATGATCTAATTCTGCTGGGAGTTGTTATGGGGCTAGCATGGACTTCTTTGAGCGGATCTACATTGTATATTGAAACAACGCTAGTTGAGCAAGGAGAGGGGAAATATGCACTTCATATTACAGGTCAAAGCCCATTTGCATTTGCCTGCCGGTGCAACGCCCAAGGATGGGTCGAGTGCTGGCTGCACCATGATCACATCATTGCTCTCTCTTGCAATAAAGTGGCCAACAAGAAAGGATGTAGCCCTGATTGGTGAAGTTACATTGACTGGATGGATTATTCCAATTGGTGGGGTATGTTTTAATTTTTTAGTTCTCTTCCTATGGTAATTTTTGTGAAATTATTTTTTTCCCTCATGCATTGATATTATAAATTTAATTATCAATATTATTGGCTAGTTTATAAGATTACAGGCTTTATCCTGCCAATTTGTTGTTTGTGAGCAAAGTAAATATACAGAGTCTTAAATTTCCTGTTTGATTCTCACTTAAAAAAATAAAAAATTACAACCGTGCTGCTGTCTCATATTTTGACAATTCAAATCGATATGTCTATCATTTTTCTTATGCTCGCCTTGATGATTTAACCAAGATGAGGCATTTATATATATTTAATTTTTCTATTGTGTAGCTGCTGCTGAAACCTATGTCGAAGTCCCCCTTTTCATGTTGTATAGTTAAGGGCGACTAGCTACAACTCCTAAACAAGTTCTCTTAATAGGGCATTATAAGCTCCAGAAGCCTTTTTAATAGATGTGCTTAGGGATGTTTGATATGTTATCGATTTTTATTAAATTTTATTGTAATTTAAATAATACTCGGCAACTTGAACTTGGGCTTCAGTTGATTATAATGTCTCTGCATTTGTTGATTAAAATTTGAATTGTCCATGCATTCTTTCAATATTGATGATACAAACCAGCATCTAATATGCTTGCTGTTAGTTTTATTTTGTTTGTTCCAAGTCTTATTCTTCTTATTTCTTAGCCTTTTTTCTTCTCCTTCATTGGCCTTGAAAGATATTAAAATAGAAAGCTTCAATTTATTATCTTCTTGCTTGTAAGAAACTCTCTTACTAGTTTTTCCATAGTTTTTTTTAATTATTATGATTTTCTTCTCCATAGTTTGGATTGGTATCTTCTATAAATGAATTAGATTAAGGAGAAGACTATAACTGCGAGTAGTGAGGTAAAGACAATAATATGCCCCGCCGCAAATAGAAGAGACTTTGATCAGCTTTCTGATAATGTGAAAGAAGGCCTTGATGTCCATTTTGTTGATGATTACAATCATATATTTGAGCTTGCTTTTTGGAAGTATTGACAGCTCTGAAAGTTAATTGGGGATGTTTCATATCTTGTCATGTCGTACTGAATTACTGCACCCTTGTGCCACCATACATATTTTTTTTCCTAGGTTGTAAGCTTATAACATTTTTTTCTTTTTCATCCTTCTGTAGACGTTTTCATTATTTTATTAATATTATCTCAATCAAAATTTTGCATTATTCATTAGTTTATGCACTGAGTGATGATTTAAAATAATGTATGTTGATAATTGATAATCATTGCACGGAAGTTCACCACATTACTTCTAAAACATTCATTTTGTATAAACTTTCGGATTTATGTGTTGATTATTCGATAAGTTTTAAGCAGGCTGTCGACTAATTAACGTTATCATCCTGTTTTCTCATCTAGAGCTTGAGACATGCAACAACAATGTTAAAATTTCGGATGATTGATAATTTTTTTTTTAAATACTGATGTACTGTGAAAGAGAGTTTGATTTGGAGATATGCATTATTGTCACCTTTTTCATATGAAGATGCATTTATGCAAATTGTGTTGGAAACATCTGATTGAAGAATATACAATTATATCTCTATCTTTTTTTGTTTGCTAGTAGTTTCTAAATGTTTTTAAAGACTTCATTTGAGATGACTTTTTATTGCTTCTTAAAGTAGCTTTTAGTAAAAAAAAATAAAAATTTTATATTAGAAAGTTTTTTAAGAAGTTAAGCATGTCGTCCCAAATGAAGCCTAAGTGTTAACAAAAAGTGGGTGTGTGTGTAAATTTACCTTTTCTATTTACATTTCTCTATGTTGATATAAAGATTGATGATTTATTTTACAAGTTCATTGTGTGACCATGAAGCTATAATGAAGGTTCTTAACATATTATTTAGATAAACTAAAATTATTAAGGTTTGCATTATTGTTTGAAGAATGATTGAAGTATTCTAAATTAAGATGTTATTTTAGAGATGGAATTGTGTGGGCTCTGAAAATTTCATGCTCTGACCTCCTTTGCTTTTAGGGGAGTTTAACGGATTTAGTTCTGAGGTTAATTTTTACAAGGCAGATTAGGTTTGTAGATAAGGCAATACCCATAGATTTCACCCTCATTTTGTGAGAACTTTATTATCTGAGTTCTAGTTTCCCATAGGTACAAGCCCTTATAATTAATTACCCCTCCTGATAATGAGAGAGAACTTTCAATTAAGGCAAGTCGTCGATGTTTACCCTATATCCGTAGATACGTGATATTTGGTGTATAGTAACAACATAGGTTTAGGTTATTTGAAAATTTGATATTTAAAGTTTGAAATTTCACCATCTTGCACTTAAAGTGGATGGTGTGAGGATTGGATGATTTCATCATCCTAGACCATCGTTATCCCTGATCTACTTAGTTAGAGGAGTAGTTGACCTAACATAATAGAAGGATTCTTATCAGCTACCATAGGTTGCGTCGTCCAAGAATACCTTGTAAACTTGGGTGAGTATTTGTCTAAGGGATAAATTTGAATTCACCTACACTGACAGATGGCTTTGTGCCCTATTGATCATATTCTATTGATTCATATTTAAAAAAATTAGTAACATTGGGGAGCATACGGTCTCTGGCCATAACAATAATTTAGTGGTGCAATTTTGCAGCAAACCACCCAGTTCAGGGGCCCCTAATCATAATCGTTTATCTGCGGTGCCATTTTGTGGCAAAATTGTCGATTAGATGACATATTTTATGTCCTTACTGGCAGGAGTGTTTAGAATAATTCTTAGTTATATTCTCGACCATACACCAGTTTTTTGTGAGCTGAAATGATATTTAAATTTGTCTACCTCTGCAAATCGTTGCGGAGGCTGGATGAATTTACTTTAAATGTTTAAATAATTTATTTTAATTTTAAATATTTCAAATTTTTATATTTTTGGAGTTTTGAATTTCATATGTATTTGGGTGCCATTTTGAGTATTTAGAATTAACACATATGGTTGAGATTTATATTCAACACAATCATTATCGGGGTGATATTGGCATTTATGAATTTCATTTTTATTTATTAAATCTTGTCGACTCTATCTAATTATTTACAGAGGACCGGGTTCGTTATCGGCTTTGTTATTTTGTTGATATATTTATTTGATGGCTCGAGTCGTGTTGTCTATTATCCATTCACGTAGAAGGATTGGGCTTGAACTTAGGTTTATTTCTTGACCCGCGCAGCATCCTTAGGCGTCACGTGTGTACTTACAAAATGCTGGTCAGGTCCCATGCGAGTATTTGGGATATTTTGAATATTATATGTTGAACCTTGTCGACTATATCTAGTTGCTGACAAAGTATCAGGCCCATCATAGGCTTTATACCTTTATTAATGATTTTTTTATTATTTCTAGGCCTTGAAAGCCTAATATGAATTATAAAACAAATGTTCTGGTTAATGTCAAGACTGTATATTTGTTTAACTATTTGAGATGTGTCAACCTCTATCCCGTCATATAGGGGGATCATAGTCTAGCTTAAGTTCATTATTTGACTCGCACAACATCCTCAGACGATACATGTTACCCATAACACACTCGCCTGGGCTCATGTGAGTATTTAGGGAGCATTTTTTAATATTATTAGTGTACATTTTGTAATGTATGTGTGGAGTGTTTATCGCCTCTTGCAGAAGAGCTATCATGCACTGGGGAATCTTCTATAGTCGCTCGAAGATGCTTGGGTTCACCACATATTTGTCACTTTCACATGTAGACGGTGCATTTGATATTGGTCAAATTTTCTACGACAACTCACAAGTGTTTTGATTTGTTGCATGCAATATGTTCCTATTGGTAGAGGACCGATGTATTGGCATGATTTTGTGTAGTTATTGATTGCAAGGATGTTGTATCATCTGTTACTTTGTTGTTAATTAACATAGAAATTCTACAATGTCCATTCCACGTTGCTAGCTATCACTCGTGTGGGGATTGCTGTGTGAGTAATGAGTCCCCTATAGTGGCTTGAAGGCATCTATTCTGGTTGCACGGCATACCTCTTTACTTGTAG
Organism: Dendrobium catenatum; assembly: GCF_001605985.2. Lineage (NCBI taxonomy): Eukaryota > Viridiplantae > Streptophyta > Magnoliopsida > Asparagales > Orchidaceae > Dendrobium > Dendrobium catenatum. The sequence goes on from NW_021318595.1 coordinate 13,119,121, forward strand.
AAGAATGGTGCCTTCACTTACAATCAAGTGACATCGATTTTATGAAGACGACATTTGCCTCGGAATTTTCGAATACCCATTCGTCAATAGTTCATTATATATTGATATCAGATACTCGGTGTTGTTGCATTTGACACTAGTCCCTTCGTACATGTTAATTGACGAATTACTACATGCGTTCACAAGCTAGTTCAATGTGTTCATCTGCAGGAGTATTCGATGTATTCATTTACAAATTATTCATCATTGCTCGCAAGTGGATGAACATGCTCGTTTATGAACTAATGTTGATTGTCATGTGGGTTATTCTCATCATTGATATCCTCTACATACGTTCATGTTGATTGTCGGGTGGGTTATTCTCATCATTGATATCCTCTACATACGTTCATCAACAATTCACCATGCTCCTTATGTATTGACTTTCAGCATTCGTAAGCGACTACTATATTTATCTACGACCTAGTTGTAGGGTTTAGATGTATTCGCTTGCCACTGTATTATTGTAGACTGTGTGAATGTTCTAGCATTGGTTGCATGCTCCTGTATATACCTACAGAGAACATCATCAACTGTAGGAAACATTTATTGTGTTCATCGTCCACAGGGAACTCGTGTATTTGTTGATTGGCGAGGGCATCCTTGTGATCATTGCATGCCCATTATCACCACTTTTAGTAAGCTTAATGTATCCATCTGTAAGTTAACTGGCGCCGGTAGTGAGGAGATTATCTTTCTCACAACTTTCTTGATTTATTTGTAGAGACGATGCGTTCATTGCACATGATTGCTGGTAAATCCCCACATTCATAACATGTCTCTTATTGTCGCCTCTAGACAACTAGTTGTACACATTGCAATGTTTCTTTTTTTTCTTTTCTTGTGTTGCCAGTTGATTTGTAATGTGAATGATGTCGCTAGTTAGCATTTGCACTTAAGTTATTAAAAATAAGCCATATTATTCATTAAAGATTCTTATGTTATGGCTCATATACAGGTGTATTTGAACTCCCTTGTCTAGTACGAGTTCCATGCTTGTTCATTTGTATTTGTTTGTTCATTATTTGATGAATTATGGATTCATTTTAAGCATTATTCAAGTCTGATTTATTTCTTTAAGTTCTACTCCCTTTGGTCCAAATCAAGTCCTCTATTAATTGTTCAATTTTATGTTCAAATAATGTATCCTATTTGTTTGAGTTCGAATCAAGCTCAAGTTCATGTTCCCTGTTTTATTGAAAATTCCAGTAGCCTCCCGGTGTCTCCTCTGTTTAGGAGGTTTTCCAGTACGCCGCGAACGCCGAAAATGGGGTTTGGGACCTTTGAGTTTGGAAGATTATACCTGCGTGAGGACCGAATGCGACGGCGCTGTCGAATGTGCATGTGAATCAAGGCACAAAAATCTCTTCTTTCTTGATCACTTTTATCTTTTTTATTTCTTTCTCCTTTTTATATTTTATTTTATTTTATTTTATTTTTCACTTTTCTTCTTCTTCTTCTTTTCTTTCTTCTTATGTCATCTAATGGTGCTAACAAGGCTATCAATGAAGGCGTAGCAATTATCACAATGACACCCACATTTTTCTTTTTCCTTTTTAAATGGACTGTAAGAGGATGAATCGCTCCTCCATTATTGTTACTAGGATATGCTTCCCCATTAAGATATGTTGCTGTAGGTGGTGATTGGGTAAGGCCTGGTTAGCTAACATATAATACTACATAGGCTTCGTTTGGGACTGCTTTCTTACTGCTTCGTAAAGCAGCTTTTAAGTACAAAAAATTTAATTTTTGTTTTAAAATGCTGCTTTAAGAAGCAGTAATAAAACTGTCCCAAACGAAACCTTTATCTTAGAAATATTAGGCTTCTATTGAAACTTGTTTTTTCTATAACTTCTCAAAGGTTATAAAAATTGCTGTGTTGTCAAACGATTTTCCAAGTGGAACCAAATTGATAAGCACATCAGTCTTCTCAGGATCTTCAATTGCAGAATTTCTCCCGTGATGTGTACATGACTTTGTTTCATGAAAACTCCAATAGCAATTTCTTTTGCAAGTTCATAAACCAAAGGAAAGAATATGTACAAAGCAACTCCAGTAGCAAGCAGAATGTTGCAGTTGCTCATCCTTAAGGCCTATGCAGAATGATACCAAAGTCTTTATCACCAGATATCAAGAAGAAATGTGCTTGCAGAGGGTTCTTCCCACTGGAAGGAACATGGGAAGGACAAACGCCAGTGGAGACGAGCGCTTCCTGAGTTGTATGCAAGAGCTAGGCCCTTGATGCTGCTTGATCTAATATCCCAGGTGATCCGATTGGACACACGGTGAACTTTCACGCCTACAAGAATGCTACAGTCCTCGAAATCCCACCATACCGTGATCTTCACTTTCCTATTCTCGTCATCGTCAAAGATGGCGAGCTGAAAGGAGAAGATGAGGAAAGTGAAGTCGATGAGAATAGAGCACCAGAGCTGTGACGCAAACAATACGATGACGATCGTGATCTGGTCGTGAGTTTGAGGTCGGAAATCATGGAGGTCGGCTGGAAGGAAGCTGGGGGTTTGGTCTCGTTAACGTGAAGAAGAGCGCTCGCCGGTCGTGAGGCCTGGTCGCTGGCGTCGGTTGTGAAGAGGCGTATTGATCGAGCGCCTTCACGAAAACAGGAAGTGAAGTTGGTCGGCTGGCTGCAGGAAAAATACATAAAAAAAACAAAGAAGCTCATTTTCTCTTCGTTTTAGACTTCGTTTGGTCCTCTCGTTTTATAAAAGATAGTTTTAAAAATAATGATTAAGAGAGTGAAGTTTTTTAACGAAGAAGACAAAAGTTTTTCAAAATAGTACAAAAATGAAGTTTCCTAAAAAAACATTTATATGGAAGTGTCTCATCAAAACATCGATAAAAAACAATTTCTCCTTTTTTAAACAAAAAAAAAGGAAAAAAAAAATTCCAAAACAAACAAAGCCTTAATGAAAACCGGAGGAATTTAGGGGTTGTTTTGTAGAAAATACTGGAGGAGATAGTTGTCTGAGGAGATAGAAGCAGGCCGACGACGAAGAGCGGGATTTGACCGATGAGATGTAGGCTGTTGGAGTTGGGCCGGCGGGTGGGTACGGTAGTTGGCTTCGACGTCGGGTGCAGAAGAGTCACATTCGAAGCATGATTGAGGGCCATCTAAGGCAAGTGGATTAGACATCGAGCTAGGGCATGATGGTTGGAGTCGTTTGAGTCGACCGGCGGTACGGGTTTGACAATCAGCGATTTTGGCAATTGGAAGGGCCTTGGTCGATCGATTGAGGCAGAGAGAAGTCAGATTATCAAATTCCTATGCCTGAGATGTGTCAAATGCTATTTTTACTACATGAGGGGGTTTTTGTGTTGTAGAGGAGGTCGTGGGGAGCTGTTGTGTGCGATCTTGGGAAAGTGGGGTCGACGGTTCGGTACAAATGTTGGTTGTAGGTCAACAAGAATTTGATTTTAATCTTGTATTTTCATCATTCAGTTGCTTTCATGTGTGTTTAATATTTTATGTAATTGAGAGAATTAAACATTCACACTTATTTATGATTTAAGCCATTTGCTTATATGCTTAAATCTTATTAAAGATAGTTAATTCCTTTGCACGTTTATTCCTAATACTAGTATTTTGTGCACGTTGATAGAAATGAATGAAAATAATGCACTCATGTCATCGAAGAATCAAACAAAGATAATCAAAGTTTTTTTTATAAAAAATAAAACTAAAAACTCCTTGAAGCAAGAACTTTTTTCTTAAACACCTCTCATGTTATGTCATTAATAGAAGTGATAAGAATAAATAAATTAAAGAATAGTATTAAACTCACTTGTGAGACTTGATATATAGAATTTGGTAAGAGCTCATCACCTCATTATAAAAAAGCACACAAACATAGTAATTATATTATGAGGAGAAGTTAAGAGAACTTATCATAAGGGATACACTTTGAATAGTGCCAAGGAAATCTTGAGTAATACTATAATGAAATGTGGAAAATATATTACAAAAAATTGTTATAATTTGTTGACACATTAAGCAACAAAGTATTAATTGTTAAAAAAAATATCCTCAACCTTCTTGATCAGGATTGTGATCGGCAATGACGTTTTTTAAAAAAAGTTTATAATATCACCTTTAGATTTAAATCATTTAACAATAATATATATATATATATATATATAGAATTCAATAGAAAGCATAAAAACACTCAAAAGTTCCTGTTTCACGTACTGTTATCATCCAAATTAATTTACATGTATTAACATATGACATGAGATGGACAATAAATGGAGAAGATTTCCTTAAAATGTAACATGAACTTTAAGCAAGAATTTAAAAAGCTAAAGGATGACGCAGTAGCTGACGGATGAGTTTTGCCATAGGAGCAAATGTCTCTTTGTAGTATATCTCAAGTATTTGAGTAAAACCCTTTCATATAAATCTTGCTTTGTATATTTCTACATTGCCATTGGCTTTGTACTTTATAGTAAACATCAATTTGCATCAAACTATGTTCTTGTCAATCTGTATATCAATAGAACTTTTAGTTTTATTTATCTTAAGAGCATTTATTTGTTCCATAACTTTTTGAATTCCTAACTGGTCACCTAATTCTTTCTGTATAGTTCTTGCAAATTTTTTATGGAGTCAATATAAATATTTGATGTAATAGCTCATATTTTTACTTTGCAAATTTTTTATGGAGTCAATATAACTCCAAATTGCAATCCATCTTCGTCATAGTATTTTAATTGTAATCTTTTACTTAGACAAAATTTTTCGTGAATTTTGGACACCAGTGAAAATCTATAAGAAATTAGTACATATCGGTACAAGTGAGGATTTCGGGACTATCAGGTGTCAATTTTGCAAACCGATTTTATTGATATTTTTTTAAATAATATGTTTTATTTTATAAATATTCTTCTGTAATTTTTAAGTCATAAAATAATTTATTTGAATTTTCTATTAGAAGAATAATTCTTCCAATTTAGATTCTAGGGCATCACAATTGGTATCAAAGCATAGTTGTTGGAAGAAATTGATTGTTATCAGAGATGTAGAAATTGATTGAGAGTTTGGTAGAATGTGTAGTTTAAGGTGCATTATTTTGCATGTGTAATTGATTGCATAATTAAATGACATGTGATTGAATGAACTGTATGGCAGTATGATTTTTGATGAGTTTTGATTTGATTTTGATTTGAGTTTTTGATAGGATGAATTTGATTTATATCAATTTTGTTCTCGAATCCTTAAGGAAAATGTTAGGGATAATATTTTATTAAGGTGGGTAGATTGTAATAGCCCGAATTTTGACTTTATAATTTTTTTTCTGGAGTCAATATAATCCCAAATTGCAATCCGTCTTCGCCATAATATTTTGATTGTAATATTTTACTTACATAAATTTTTTCGTAAATTTTGGACACCGGTGAAAATCCTTAGAAATCGGTACCTATCGGTACAAGTAATGATTTTGGGACCATCAGGTATCCGTTTTTCAAATTGATTTCATCGATATTTTTTAAATAATATGTTTTATTTTATAGATATTTTTCTATAATTTTTAATGCTCAAACTCCTTTATTGTTAAGTGCTTATTTGAAGAAGACTCCTTTAGTTGTTAAGTGCTATGATAATATCTTTCAAGTGTGAAGGTAATTTTTAAAGTATTGCATATTCCTTAAAAAAAAGACTCTATTAGAAAAAAAATTAAAATGATTATTTATGCAGAAAAATTTAATAATAATATTTTTACCCAATGAGCAGTAGGCTATTAGCTTAATTAATATTGCATTAACTTAGGTTTAGTTTTTTCAAATTTTAAGTACAAAAATTCATAATTAAAAAAAAATTTAACTAAGAAATTGTTTTAAAAATTAGCAAAAATTATCTCAAACAAAACCTTAATTTTTCACAAAATATGAAACTGAATTCAACTTTCATAATATTTGGCTGAAAAAAATATATTTTGATGCGTATTAAAATAAATATTAAAAGAACATGAAAGTAATTTATGTAAGCTGGTTAGAGACGTTCGTAATTTACTTCATTCTTGAACTCCAAGAATTCTCAGCTGTTTGATTGCCTGAAAAGAAAATGTAGTGTACAGTAAATGCATTGTAAAGTAAATGTAATACATTCAGAATACTTTGAGACTGTTTGATTGTCTGCAAAATAAACGTAGGAGAATTATTTTTCTTGTTTGGTTAGATAGATCCAGAGTAAAGTAAAAATGATTTTTTTGTCATAACTAATTTTGACATTATAACTATTGTATTTATAAAACGTATATTAAATAATTAAATTATATTATATAAATATCTTAAATTACTTAATGTTTTTTCATTTAAATCCACTTAATCCTTAGCATTCTGCACAATAGAGAAAATGAAAATAAATTAAGAGAGAAAAGTTAGGAGAGAGAAACTAAAAGATTGGATTTGTAAAATATTTACTCATCTCGCTGTAAGGAATCTTTAGCCTATTTTTTATTTCAAAGATTTTAAGTTTTTGATATATTTTTAAACAAATTTGTGTTTTTGTTATCGAAAACGTGACTAAAGTTATATTGGCAAAACTTTCACGGCATAATTTTTTATACATTATAGTTATATTGGCAAAACTTTCACGGCATAATTTCATGATTATGAGCATTTTGAGTATTCATTTGAGATTTTTCACCATATTATTTTAAAAATACAATAATTTTTATCTACCTAAAAATTTATTTTGACCTCTAAAAATAGTGGTGTAGTGTAATAAAAGTTTTAAAACATCATTTTATATAATCCCTTATAATTTAGAAATTTTCTAAAAATGTACATTTTTGCTTAATAGGTTTCTTTGTTATCTACCGTTATAACATTTTGTCATCTTCATAATTAAACTAAATTATGTATTATTTGTTATAATGTATTGAAAATGGATATGAATATGTGCTTGAATAATAGTTGATTGATATTATTGTTATATATTATGATAATAAAGTGCGTGTGTGAAACAAATAAGCAAAGAATGGTTGACCCGTTAGTTAGAGATTGATTGACTTATACAAGATAGTGGGCCAACGAAGTTTCTTTTAAATACTATGATTTGATGTTATCCTATACTGATTCACATGATATTGATTGAGAGTTATTAGGAGATGATTGATGTGCTGACGAGCAAAGAGTGACAACTCTATTTACTGAGCCAATTAACGGTTTATCAATACTGATACAATACCAAAAAATGCCGTGATTGACAGGACTTCTTACTTATTTAGTGTGACTACAAAAATAAATATTGTGTCATTATTTTTATTATTGTACATATTTATTATTACTGCATGAAATTACTATTATTACATTATTTTATTACTTATATTATTTACTGTTATTGATATAAATACTGATACTATTTTATACTACTAATTCAATGTATTGATATTAAGCATGTGATATACTAAGTACATGATTTATTATACATGTATAGTATATGTACATTCCTTTATAATTTTATTACATTGATTTGATTTTGAAAGTCTTTATCGATATTTTTATTTGATGTTTTATCCAATTTATTTAATAATTGATATTATGAATACGATGACTGCTTTATAGATGTAATACTCATACTTGTTTACTATTTTATTTGTTTATGTACTGTAATATTTTATTGTTTATAAATTATACTACTATATATGAATTTTACTGTTTCTTCATTGATTCAATGATCATATAAATGTAACTCTTATGATTTCACTATTGACAAGCATATTACTCATATATCGTACTTTGAATTTAGTTATAGGTTTTGTTGATTTGCTAAGTTTTTTAAACTCATCATATGTGGTTAAATGATTTCAAGTCAGTGCAAGAGAGCATGAGTGTGAGGTTAATCAAAATTCTTTAGGTTATGTTCTTTTTGTTTTAATTATTCTTTTATACTCAAGATAAGATAGAATTGTGATGATTGTGTAGATCATGAATAGTGTATATGATTTTTGGAAAATGCATAAAGATATGTATATTTATATTTTGAATTATACAATATATTTTGTTATTTATTACTAATAGATGATATTGGATAGCTATGTGTGTTATTTATTAAAAGATTAAAAGAATTATTCTTCCAAATTAGATCCCGGGGCATCACATTTGATCAATTTTTTTTTTTTATATAGGTTTTCATAGGATATCCTGATAGGTATTTAGTAATGGGATGTTTGGTGCTAAGATGATTTTCGTTTCTAAAAGCAGTAAGTAGGTCAAGGTCAGAACAAGATTGGAAGATAAAATGGGTGTAAAAGAGATCTTACTTTGAGGTGTTGAACCATCAATCACCAACTTAAAATTGAATGATTATTGGAGAAACATCTAAAGGCATATCTTTTGTAAGGAACTTTTCCATGACATAAACTTGAAGTTTTGGTAAAGGATTAGTTTCAATTGGTGGTACTACTCCTACGTCTTTGATAAATCATTATATGACAATATGATTTTATTTTTGCAAAGCAATATGCAGGTCTATATCAAAACATGATATGCTAGAAGATAAAATTGATGTGAAAGAGATCTTACTTTGAGGTGTCAAACCATCACTCGATGAGCTAGACTGGATGACTGCTGAAGAAATGTCTAGAGTTATATCCTTTATAAGAAACTTATGGGCAAGCTGAAGAGCCAAAGGAAGTTGAAGAGACCGAAATGAAATGGCGAAACCTGGGCAAGCTGAATAGATGCGAAAGCTATCGGTGGGGAAGCTAAAGAGCCGGTAAGGAGAAACGTTGGCAAATCACGAAACCTAGGCAAGCTAAAGAGCCAGAGGAAGTTGAAGATACCGAAATGAAATCGTGGGCAAGTTGAAGAGCTAGAGGATTACTTCGTTCGTTGGTAAGCAAAAAGGGAAAATTGAAGAGACCGAAACCTTGATCGAAATTGGGCAAACTGGTGAAATATAAGGTGGAAACGGCGAACGAAGCATTAAATATAAACAATTATCATTATAGATTGGTATTAATATTAATTGTGCTAATTATAATTATATTAATTAAAATTAAGGGTTAAGATTTGATTTGAATAATTAAAAATAACAAAAATGGATGGCCAAGATTTGTTGTGGAAAGAAACTTAATCCCCTTAATATATATATATATATATATATATATATATATATATATATATACGAGTTCATAAATTTTGAACGAGACCAAAGGATTCAATTAATTATAACTCCTTTTGGATTGGTCTACCACCCTCACCTCCTTTATTGTTAAGTGCTTATTTGAAGAAAAACTCCTTTAGTTGTTAAGTGCTATGGTAATATTTTCAAGTGTCAAGGTAATTTTTAAAATATTGCATATTCCTTAAAAAAAACTCTATTAGGAAAAAAATTAAAATGATTATTTATGCAGAAAAATTTAATAATAATATTTTTACCCAATGAGCAGTAGGCTATTAGCTTAATTAACATTGCATTCACTTAGGTTTAGTTCTTTCAATTTTAAGTACAAAAAATCATAATTAATTTTTTTTAACTAAGAAATTATTTTAAAAATTAGAAAAAAATTATCTCAAACAAAGCCTTAATTCTTCACAAACTATGAAACTGAAGATTCAACTTTCATAATATTTAGCTGAAAAAATATATTTTGATGCGTATTAAAATAAATATTAAAAGAAAGGAGATGAAAGTAATTTGTGTAAGCTGGTTGGAGACGTTCGTAATTTACTTCATTCTTGAACTCCAAGCATTCTTAACAGTTTGGTTGCATGAAAAGAAAATACAGTGTAAAGAAAATGCAATGTAAAGTAAATGTAATGTATTCCGAATACTTTGAGACTGTTTGGTTGTCTACAAAATAAACGTAGGAGAATTATTTCTCTTATTTGGTTAGATAGATCCAGAGTAAATTAAAAGCGATTCTTTTGTCATAACTAATTTTGGCATTACAACTAGTGTATTTATAAAAACATTGTGTTTATAATTATTAGTATTATTTGATATATAAAATAAAATCAGTGCATTTATTTATTGTATTATTTTATTTTAAATTTAATAAATAATGAATTGCATTAGAGTTGTTTTAAATTTCAATATTTATAAATAATTAAAAAAAATGAAAGTAAGTAAATATCAATTTTATTTATTATAAGAGATTAAATCATTTGTATGTAATTGCCAAAAAATCAAATTAGATTTATTCCTCCACAACCTTATCCTGCACCAAAATACGCATGATCCCGCGCTCTGCTGCTCATAAAATTCCCCTCACCACTTCTTTTATGCACCAGTAGCTTTTTAGTTTCATTAATCGTCATTAAAGACGCGCAGTCGCCAACAACTCTCTGCTTTGAGCTTTCCATTTCCTCGAGCATTTTGATTTTGGATTCATCTTCTTGACGAAAGGAAAAAGATCTGCATCCTTCTCGACGAAGATCTAAACCTTTTGGCTTCTTTCCCTTTGGCGCTCACTCGCGCGCAGTTTTCCGCTTCAGTTTGCACTCGAAAATGCTTCAGCGGCTGGTACTGCTCGTTTTCCTCCTTCTGCAATGTGTTTTTGGAGAGGAAACGTGCTCGGGAATCGAGCCAATGAAGATGCGGGCGGAGACGATATCGATTGTGGATTTTGGAGGAGTTGGAGACGGGCGGACGCTGATTAGGAAGGCGTTCGAGTAGGCGATCTATCGGATCGTGCACTTAAATCGTCCCGGCGGTACGCTTCTCTACTTTCCTTCCGGAGTCTGACTCACTCGAGCGTTTTTTTTAACCCGCTCAACTTGAGCGGGTTTCAAAGTCGCACAAAAGCCCGTCGCAATACACCGCTGATCTTCCGAGGACTTCCTTACGTTCCGCTCTAAACCAACAAACGACCTAATTTATCAAATGCGTGCATTCCGAATACTTTACCCTCCTAATTCTGCATACCAAACAGCATCTGTTTCGCATTTCCCTCATTGTCGAGGGTTTTGTTGGGGTTTTTCTGGCTGGAAGGTAGATAAAGATTGCATCATTGCAACTTTCCCCTTGCAGATCGCCAATGCTTAAATTACTGTCTTCTTCCTGCCGTCAAGGCAGATTGGGGATCCCATGCATTAGGTTCCCGATGGCGCTGCCAATGGCGCGATCGAGATGATCCCCTTGTTTCGAGTTATTCGTTCTTTAAGGAGTTCTACTGGCGAAAAAACTCTTTTTCGGCTGACCGCTTCATTCAGCTCGGAGTCTGGGGAGGGGGAGGGGGATGGCGACGCGGCTAAGGCGGCGGAGGAAGCGGAGTACGCGTCTACCGGCGCGGAGGCGGAGGAGGCCAAGGCTTCTTTAGCCATAGTGCCTACGATTACCCGGCCAGAGGATCACCTGAACGTTCGTGTCATTCTTTTGTGCTTAAGTGATAAATTTAACCAGAATGTTTTAGGCGCTCTTTCCTTTTGGACATCGGATTCTATTTGGAATTGTTTCTTGTTAACGTCTATTTGAGGTTTGTGTCTTGTTCAACAATGCTTGTACGCTGCTTTTAGGGAAGTTCCTGTGAATATTCTACTCTGACGGCTTTGCTTGAAAGATATGAATTGTTGAGTGGTTGGTTGTGATTGTATTGGTCTACGACTCTACGTGTAGTAATTTTTTAAAATTTGTCTGCTTGGAGATACCATATGGCCTTGTGAAATAATGCTAGCTTTGATTCAAGCTAATTTTGTTGAGTTTAGTTTCTACTTTGGGATCATTTTTAGTTTTGAATCTACAGAGAAGCAGCTTGCTTGTATCACAAATCGCTTAGCAATTACATCAAGTTTCTGATTCTTAAACAAAAGATTTCCATTGGAATGCATTGGTTGTAGTCAGAAAAATTAGAGTTGTGCTTAAACTACTGCAGATCCCTTTACTTGGAAGGCTTGAAGAAATATATTCTTATAATTGATTATTGGTCTATTTTTAATGGATACCATCATTGATTTTTCTGGAAAACTGTGATATGCTAATTCATTGTATAGTCATTTTTTTTAAGCATCAAATTCATAGAATTGAATTAAAGACCATTTAACTATATTGGAAAACCTCTATCAATTATACTTTTAGAATTTTAGTGCTCACAAAAAGTAGTTTGACCTTACATTAATATTTCTATTCTATAATCACTTTTTAAAGGATTATTTTGTGTTGATTAGCTTCTTTTTTTCTGGTGTTAGCAGGTTATGGTTGTGCCACTCCCACATCGGCCTCTTTTCCCTGGATTTTACATGTAGTCTCCATCAAGGCATGTACATTATATTTTTTGTTTCTTGTATATTTTGCAAAGTGTCAAAAGCATTAATTCATACATGAAGCATATTTCATACTTATTAACATCTATTTAGGTGAAAATTTTCTATTTGCTAAAACTTTCTGCTACATATATCTAGCAACTTTATTATATATATATATATTGTTATGTGCTGTTTTATTATTTTGTGAAGTAAGATTTTTGTATATTTGTGTTGTATCGTTTTAAATGCCATACAATAGCAATAGAGAAGAGAGTGGTAGCAAAAGATGTTAAATGATTACAATATTAGTATCAAATATGAATATATATATAAGTTTTTTTGCCATGCATAAGTGTATTTTGTTCTTGAGCGAGGATGTGATGATTGAAATCATAATGCTAGTATCATTGGCACTTTAGTATGAAGGTGGTCATAAAGGCGAGCCTGCATATTAGTCCGATCCCGAGTGAGCCAATGGTGCCTATTCTAGTGGATGCGGAGAGAGTGGAGGTGAAAGGCAAAAATGGTTGTGAAGAGCCTGGGGAAAGTGTTCCTTTCGTCAAGTTTAGATGATATGCCTCTCACTATGAGGCGAGTAAGGTGCTTCTATTGAGCGAGCAACAATGGGTGTAGTTACTGAGGTGGTGGTTCCTACTCCGGTTGAACTTACTACTACCCTTGGTGAAAGTAAGTTCCTTTTAGTTATTTGGAAGAGTCATGTCTGAAGGCAGAGTATCACCGATCTCTAACGAGTTAAGAGTCCAGCGTCCACCTAACTTCGAATGTGGTCTTAGGGCATCCATCGTGTGAGTTTGAAATGTTAGCAATAACACAATGGGTGCTTTGCTTGCACACAAGGGAAATGTATTTTCTCTCCCTGATCCTTTCCTCTTTATGTCAAGAGTGATTCCACCAGGGGCGAGTACTACAAATTAGAACGCATTTTGTAGAAGGAGTCTGGTCCATTACCAAGTCCACTAAAGCCTTGAGGGCGAGCTTGTTGAGGAGATAACATCACTGTCTTTAGCTCAAGTGCTTCCCACGACCCCACCTATTTTGGTTTTTATAGCTTCAATCTTTTCCATCTTAGTTGGCACTCTTGACACTAAAATCCTTGATCAAGGACCACTTACCTTGGACTTCCTTGCCGAGCGTGTTAGTTTGGTGAAGAAGATTCTCAACACTCAAGCTTTTCTTGTTGAAGGACATGCGGTTTCGCAAATGGCGAGTGGAGTGAGAGACATGATCTCCTTGCTGCATAAGGAGGTAGTGGAGCGAGAGACATGGTGGCGACTTGTTGTCTCCTCGAGTTGACAAGGTTGAGTTAGTTTATTGTGTGGGGCGTTTCTATCATCAATACTTGGTGAAGAATGGAGCAATGACTCCCGAGCTTGCCTTGAAATTGAGTAACCATCCGCTTTATAAATACCATCTCGCTTGGATAGGAGGGACATGATCTTTGCTCTGCACCTAAACCTTCTCTCCCTTGCTTTTTGCTAATGCACATCCTTGCATTTGAGATGGTGGCTTTGTGCAAGTGTTCCAAGGCTTTTATCAATGTAGAGTGCTTTCTGGTCTCCAAGGTGATTGAGATTTACATTGACATGACATACATCAACTATTGTTACAGGGAGAGTGGCCATGGATCTACAAGGTGGTGATAGCTACCTTGTTGTGAGGTGTTGTTCCCTTCATGTTAGTTCCTCTCTTGGGTGATGTGACAATTTTGGCCAAGCCTCTTAGTTGGAAACTACTAGGTACTTGAGGGTTACCTACATAGGTGTGAATGATTATATATTTAGTTCTCTTATTTACTTGACCTTTTGAAAGGCGTTTGTGAAAAGTTCAAGTGAATTAAAGACGAGCATTTATTGCTTTCAACAAATGGTAAAAGTTAAAACAAGAGTGTAAGTAGAAATTGCTATCCTATCATTATTGTAGCCTCTGGTGTCACATCATTGCCACCTATAAATAACAACAAGTGGGTACGATGCAGTCACATTCTTTTCTTCAACTCACAGTTCTAGTAATTGACTTGCTAAGGATGGATGACTTAAAAATACTGCTAAGTTAGTCAATGTAAGTCTTGTAAGTGTAAGTTGGAGGAGGGCAAGGAGAAGCAATTTAGCTCCCCTGCAAAAAGAAAAAGAAGGTGGTCATAAAGGCGAGCCTGCTTATTAGTCCGATCTCAAGTGAGCCAATGATGCATATTCTAGTGGATGCGAAGAGAGTGGAGGTGAAAGGCATCAATGGTTGAGAAGAGCCTAGGGAAAGTGTTCCTTTCCTCAAGCTTAGATGATATGCCTCTCACTATGAGGCAAGTAAGGTACTTATATTGAGCGAGTGACAATGGTTGTAATTATTGAGGCGGTGGCTCCTACTCTGGTTGAACTTACTACTAACCATGGTGAAAGTAAGTTCCTTTTAGTTATTTGGAAGAGTCATGTCTGGAGGAAGAGTGTCACCGACCTCTAGCGAGTTAAGAGTCCACCGAACTTCAGATGTGGTCTTAGGACACCCATCGTGTGAGTTCGAAATATTAGCAATAACATAATGGGTGCTTTGCTTGCACACAAGGGCAATGGATTTTCTCTCCCTGATCCTTTCCTCTTTACGGCAGGAGTGATTCCACTAGGGGTGAGTACTACAAATTAGCACGCCTTTTGTAGGAGTCTGGTCCATTACCAAGTCCACTATAGCCTTGAGGGCGAGCATGTTGAGGAGATAACATCAATGTCTTTAGCTCAAGTGCATCCCACGACCCCACCTATTTTAGTTTTTGTAGCTTCAATCTTTTCAACCATAGTTGGCACTCTTAACACTAAAATCCTTGATCAAGGACCACTTACCTTGGACTTCCTTGTCGAGCGTGTTAGTTGGGTGAAGAAGATTCTCAACACTCAAGCCTTGTTTGTTAAAGAACATGCGGTTTCGCAAATGGCGAGTGGAGTGAGAGACATGGTCTCCCTGCTGCATAAGGAGGTAGTGGAGCGAGAGACATGGTGGCCACTTGTTGTCTCCTCGAGTTGACAAGGTTGAGTTAGTTTATTGTGTGGGGCGTTTCCATCGTCAATACTTGGTGAAGAATGGAGCAATGCTTCCTGAGCTTGCCTTGAAATCGAGTAACCATCCGCTTTATAAATACCATCTTGCTTGGACAGGAGTGACATGATCTTTGCTCTGCACTTGAACCTTCTCTCCCTTTCTTTTTGCTAATGCACGTCCTTGCATTTGAGATGGTGGCTTTGTGCAAGCGTTCGAAGGCTTTTACATTGTAGAGTGCTTTTAGGTCTCCAAGGTGACTGAGATTTACATTGACATGACATACATCAAGTATTGTTACAGAGATGCCAACTTACGCTTGGGGGTGTCTACCGAGGACAAGCACCTTAATGCCAGTTTATGAGGAAGTTCAAGTTGGGTCTGCTACCACCCCCTTTTGTCGAGAGTTCGCTGATGTGTTAAACTTATATTGACTCATTCCAACACAAATCATGTCGAACTCAATGGCGAGTAATCACCTTCATTTAATAAATGCTACTAGAAAAGTTAGAATGGATCTTGATGTTGTTCCACCACGTCGTCATGGCATTCAAGGATGACAACATGCATTTCTCTTCAGTAGTGATGAGCACAGTGGCCTGACGAACAAGGTTAGGATGTTCATTGGCAATTTCTCCCATCACCTTTATTAAGGATAAGGTGGTAGTGCCTTAGTTGAATGATGAGGAAGCGCGGACCTTCAAGCGCTTGTTGGGGAAGTCACTGGTGGTGACTCGCCACTTGTGTGTGCAAGGCACCTGTATGACACTTCTTTAATAACCAATTTTCTTTTATTGAAAATCTTCTAAGTCATTCACTCGCAATGTTGCTAATGAGTTCCTCTTATAAGTGGGGTGTTGAGTTGCTCTTTCTCGGAACAACCCAACATCTATTAGTTTCTCTGCGAACACTCTCCTATCAAGGAAGGGGTAGTGAAGAAGACGAAGGTGGAATTCCATTGAAAATCTTCTAAGTTTTTCACTTGTCATGTCGTTGAATAGTTCCTCTTATATGTGGGGTGCCAAGTTACTCTTTCCTGGAAGACCCCTGGTGAAGAGCACCTTCCAAGGAAGGGATAAAAAAGAAGAGGAAGGAGGATGTGGACTTGCAACTGAGTCCTAAGCAGGCTCTTCATGAGAAAAAGGAGTCCCTTGCTCGCCTTAGGTAGGTATTAACTAAGTGTTTGTTAAAGGTTTCAAAGGCAAAACTTCCCCCTAAGAAGGTGGAGTTTATCCGCTCTATAATAGTGGCAGTTCCTCTTCGCTCAACTGAGCCTCTTGTTGAGTTGAGTGGTTTGCTGAATATTTGGTGATTGAAGTTGGGGGAGACTCCTTGATTGTCGCAGTTCCTCTCTGCTGCTTGCAAGGGGATAGTCATCGATAAGGATGCGGCTTAGAGGAGGGTTGAGGAGGCGAAAAAAACCAAGCCCAAAGCAATAGAGGGCAAGGGAAAGCGAGTGACCTTTGCTACCTAGGGTGAGTCGGCGTCGAGTGGCCTTGTGGAGCTAGAGGCTTCTAAGGAGGCTAGTTTTTGATGAAGAGGAGGATTCTTTCCATCCTACAAGAAGAATTTATGACTATGGAAGGACCATATTCTTGAAGGCCTTTGAGGAGACCTTGAGGGGGATTCTAGAGGATGAGCTTTCCTTTATCACGATGAAGTCGCTTGCCTTTCATTTGCAGATGATCTTCATGTTGCCCTATAGCCATCGATGGGTTATGTTGAACTTGATGCCTTTAGGAAGGAGTGGCAGTCCTTGGAGTTGCACCGCAAGAAAGAGTACTCTAATCATTAGGTAGTGGGCAAAGAAGGTTGAAGCATTGAAGACTAAATTAGCAAGGAATGATGCGACTCACGAAGTGGAGATTAGGAATAAGGATGTTGCCCTAAAGGAGGCTGAGCAGTTAGTGAAGGACGAGAAAAGGGAGAAGAAGACGATTTCTTTCTTTAAGTCTCCTAATTTGATGAGATTCTTGGCACTAAGTTAAAACTTGGGGTTGAGTACCACTTGAGGAAGTTGGTAGTCTCCAAGGAGCTGAATATCACACTCCAGTATTTATATTAGAAAAATTATATCAGCCTTTCATTTTAACCATTTAACTAGAGCTTATCAATGAACAATGGAAAGAAACATGATTGCATTTTTGTCTTGTCCGGAGCTTTATATTATAGGATTTTTATCCTTTCCTAAAAGTATGTAAAATGACTAAATGAGCACATACTCCAGCAAGTAATTAAAATCTGACAACTGAAATCAATGCAAGATAAACGATATTTTTCAATAAAATTTATTTCACATATTTGAGATACTAGAGGACAAATTTGAGGACAAGACCAATTTCTATCAGCTAATGTTGGATGAGGAGGGGAGTGATGAGGTGAGTACGACCAATGACTAAAGTTGCCTTGCTTTATAAAAATTTTTTTTTGGCCTGCAACGTAATCTTTTGAAAGGAAATTTTTTCTTACTCGTAATCTTTTGAAAGGAAAATTTTTCTTACTCGTCTTCTTTATGTTTGTAGTTATGTTCTTCCATATTGAGTTGTTGTAATGTACTTATTTCTCTAAATTTTAAACTCGACTCTTATGTATGAATGGTGAAAGCATACGTTAGTTGTAGTAGATTGCACTTGGTAAATGGCCAACAAACTCATCCATGCATTTTATTCGGCTAAAACTGAATAAAGATGTAATAGTAACTAGGCTCTTAAATAGAATATGTTAAAGCTCGTCAAAATTGAATGAATAGGAAGTAATGTAATTTAATTACATATATTTGATTAACTATTAAACTCTGTAGATTGGAACTCAAAGGATTTGAGGTTGACAAACTCTACCAAGTGAATGTGATCGCATAGAAGCTACACGAAGAATATATCCTTGCTTGACCTGTGAGTACTTGTTGAAAAAGCTCATAATTGGCTAGTTCGTATAGATAACTTGATGTAGGCAAGGGGGGGGGGGGGGGTGGGGAGGGGGGGGGGGGGGGGGGGGGTCAACTCAAACCCAAAATAAGTTGGTTTTGACTTCCCTTGAGCTTACTAGCTCAATCAATTTTGAGATGGAATTTAGCTCATTTATGAGCTGATTTTTAGTTCATTTATTGAATTAAAGGTTAGCTCATTATTAGCTAAGTTTTAGTTCATTAGTTATTTTAATTATGTAATTTTTTTAATCGTTTTTATGTCTTAAATTTAAGTTTGTCTCTTGGGATTCCAAGGTTGTTTGTTTTCCCGTGCCTTTGCTCCTTGGCTTCCACGGTTGGCTGTTTCCCTGCCTTGGCTCCTTGGTTCCCACGGTGGGCTGCTGGTCTTCCGTGCTGGGTGGCTTTTCCCGTGCCTGGTGCCTCGGTTCCTTGCGGGCCTCTTGGGTTTCCGCGGCTGCCTCTTCGGTTCCTTGGCTGGGCTGTTTTTCCGTGAAAAGCTGAGGGCTTTTCCGTGGTTTGTGGTGCTTAGATTCATGTGGGAATTTAATTAGGTGGCTATTTGTATTCCCCCTTTCATACCTATAAATATGAGGGGTTTCGTAATGTTTTAAAGAAGTGATATATGAATTTTTGAAAAGAAATCCTTGGAATTTTCTTGGAGAAGCTTGCGAGCTTTGTCCACCTTCTTCTTTCACCTCTTTGGAAATCTTGCGAGCTCTTTCCACCATTCTCTCGGCTTCTAACCTCTTTTGTCTCTCCGCAAGTGATCACCCCATCTGTATCCTTCTTCTTTAAGTAAAACAAGTTTAGGGTGTCCTTTATTAGAGTCAAGTTTAGGAAGAGTTCAAAGTTTTTAAGTTTTTTTTTTTGTAAGTCTTTTGATTTCTAAGTCTTTCTTTTATTTGAAATGTAAGAGTTTGTTCGTTTTATTACGTAGGAGCTCTTTTCTTTTAGTCGGGTCTACTCTGTGTGGGCAGAGGTCCTCGGGTCCCCCCATCCCCTGGATGTTTGCCCGCATCATAACTCTACTCCCTCAACCCGGTGGTTGATGACTTATATGTCAAGGCTTGATCTCCGGTTGGGAATTTGACCGCAATATGATAAGTTGAGATGATGGCCTTGAAGGTGTTGAGGAGACGCCGCCCAAATTTGCGTGTAGATGGTCGGTGTGACCATAGTGATGAAATCAACTATCGTAGTATATTGGTCCTTGGATGGTAATAGCTGTGAACCGAGAACTGACTAAACCTACGGAGTTATAGCTAAGGGTTTCTGAGGTGTGCAAATCCTGTAGTTGGACCAAAGATGTTAGTGATAGGCGGTTGGCCTTGACTATGTATAGTTGTTATGGATGAGCAATCCCTATTGAGGCAAGTGGTCTTCAAGGCTTAGATTGGTAAGGATATGTCCTCTAATGGGACTTGCCGAGGACGATCACCCCTTCATCTGGCCTAGCAAGACAAATCTTCATGTTATGATCCCTTTGAGGGAGAGTGATCTTGGAGCTACAAACTGGTACTAGCCAACTTGCTTCGAGGTTTTGTTCCCTTCAAGTGAGTTCCTCTCTTTGGTGACATGTTCGCTTTAGCTGGGTCTCTTGGTTGGAACCTGTCAGGTATCTGATAGTTACATATATAAGCATATATGAGTATATGATTGCTACCTATAGAAGTCACCATTTTGTGATTTCAACGAATTGGATTGCTTAAGAGCATGAGAGCACAATACACATCCCTTCTAATTTATTCATATTTTTCAAAAGCATGCCATTATAACATGATATAGTCAGACTAAACCTCAAAGTACCTCTGAAAATTTACTTGTAATTCATGACAGTGAGCAACACTAGAATTATAAACCGAAATAGTAACTTGTGGACCTTTATGACTATTTTATCTCAAAAGGAATGCTTCTAAGAGTCGGAAAGTGAGGCAAACCATAGAAGTTATTTTGGGCATGTTTGAGGGTTCAGTCATTTTTCATAGTTTGAGAGATTATATCTAATTACTTCAATGATGGCTGATCTTAATTCAAAATGGGTTTGAAACCTGTTCAGTGCATCTTTTCAAAAGTTCACTGCTATTTGTCCTTTTCTTGTTGTTAAGTTTGATATCCTTAACGCATAATCATTATGTGATCATATTATGCCTAGAATGTGCTGTGTACAGTAAATGCTTTTGAGTTATGTGCCATTTATCCTTAATAATGAAGATTCCTCAATTTGATCATCTAATTTAATATCCCATATTTTTTGAATATTAAAGTTGCTTCAACCTTATGATCGTAGGATTATACCTTTGAAGACTTATATAACCTTTATAATTTACAAAGATTGAACTCATACTTTAATATTTTTATGATTTTTGTATTAATCAGTTACATTTTTTCATAGACTTAGTGTGCAGTGCCGTTTAATTTTTACATAAAATTCTCATCTGAAATAGCATATTAACCCAGATAAGTAAGACCTTGCATGTAGACCATATTTTCTCGATTACAGGAAGGATTCTCTAGTCAAAGTAATTTTATGTTATCATATTTTCTATATAAGAATATATGAAAAAGATTCTTTGCTTACAACATTGTGACATGCCCGTTTTAGACTTTGAAAATTGAACTATGAAATAAAGAAGCGGTTCTTAATACATTTTTGCAATAGTTATAAGGGTTTATGTTTTGTAAATTCCCTTATTTTTTTCTTAATCATCCAACATGTGTGGGAGTGATGTAGGCAACGGGGGGGGGGGGGGGGGGGGGGGGGGGGGGGGTCAAAATATCTTGGGTTTTTTGGTCTTTGGGCTACTGGCTGCTTCTCGGGTTGGGCCTTGGCTGCTCGGGTTTGGGCTGCGTTCTTTGGAAGCTACATGGTTCTAGCTTATAAATACATGAGCTGAAGTTTAGCTCATTTATTTGAAAAGCTATTCCTCTTGTTAGCTCATTAAGTGGAGTTGGATCTTTGCCTTTTCCTTTTCTCTGTGTCCCCTCGATTTCTTCATGGTGTTGTTTCCTGTGGCTGGTTATTTCTCCCTTTTTGGGTGCTGGTTCCGGTTCCCTGTGCTGCCCCTTCGGTTTCTCCCCTGGCTGCTTTACCCAGTTTCTGTGTGGCTGTTCGGGTGCTTTTTTGAAAATGAATGCTAGCCTCTTTTGTGGCTGTTTGGGTGATTTTTCTGGACAGATTTTTTGGCCTTTCATTTTTCCCTTTTAATTGGTTTAAATGGAGGTTGTTTGGCTGCTCTTTTTTCCTATATATATATATGATGTTTTTGTAATAAAAAAGTGTGTTATGTAATTGATTTTTGGAAGCCAAAACCTGCGGGTTTTCTTGGAAAAGCTTGCGAGGTTGTTTCATTTCTCTCTTCTTCT
The DNA here is from genome assembly GCF_001605985.2 of Dendrobium catenatum. Classification (NCBI taxonomy): domain Eukaryota; kingdom Viridiplantae; phylum Streptophyta; class Magnoliopsida; order Asparagales; family Orchidaceae; genus Dendrobium; species Dendrobium catenatum. Next base: position 13,140,698 of record NW_021318595.1, read on the forward strand.
AGGAAAGCTTGCGAGTTTGTCCTCTACTTTATCTCGGCTTCTAACCTCTTTCTTTTTTCGGCAAGTTCGACGCCATCTGTATCTTTCGTCTCAAGTAAAGAAGAGCTCCTTTAGGTGTCTTTTATGTTTGTTTTATTTTAAAAGTTTGTAAGTGTCATTTCATGTTGTCAAAGTTATGTTGTACTCGTCGCTATATGCCATAAAAGATGTGTTTTTGAATATTATTGTGTATTTTTTACTTTCCTAGGAAGTCTTCTTTTTGCTTGCAAAAATTAGGGGCTTTTCCTAATTTTTATTTGCATCAGGGAGTTGAACGCCTCACCACACTATAAAATATAGGTAATACCAACTTCTTTCAAGGGTAATACCAACTGATCCCTTTTAAGCTAGCATAAACCCTATCTATTTTCCTAGTTTGCTAATGATTGTGACCTCATAGTGCAGGTTCTCTTTGTGCTTGCTTCAATACTTCATGGAGGACAGTTTGTAATTTCTCTATTTTTTCTTTTGTCTAGGATTCTAAACTTCTGTCAGCTTTGGCGGACAACTGTAAAAGACCAGTTACATATGCGGGTGCTTTTCTTTTCAAGGATGAGCCTGGAACTGACCCTAGTCTGGTGTCTGGTACAGAAACTGGGAAAAGCATCTATGAATTCAAGGGTCAAGAATTGTTTAACCGCCTACATGACATTGGTACCCTGGCTCAGGTCTCTCTTTTTCTCTCTCACTGAACACCCCCCCCCCCAACTCTCCTTTTATTATCCACAGCCACTCCGCCCTTCTCTGCCTGCCCAATATATACCTCCCTGTTTTTTTTTTTTTTCCTTTATTATTTCCAGTGAAAATGGTCTCTGTTTCAGTTCTCTGAGTTTAAGTTGTCTAATCATTTCGTTTTAAGATGTTTGTTAGAATGAGCTCTGTCTCTCATGCGTAGAGGATTCTGTCAACGGGTTCTGTCTTGTGTAGAAGATACTGTTAATATGAGATATATTTATGTTAACGATAGAATGATCCTCTTCATGCATGCAATGTAACTATTTTTCCAGATATGCTTGTTAATTGCTTTCCCTTCTCAGCTTGACGTAAGTTCTCCACAGATTGACATAGGATCTTGATTCTTTCATTAAACGCATTTGTAATTTCGTTTTTGTTGATTTTTTGCCTTGTCTCACCTAGTTGCTGTTTGGGATAATATGTTTTTAATTCACCATTTTGGTTGTACCATATTTTGTGAATGATACTTAATGAATATTGTCCATGTATTATTTTAATTTCTGAAATTCTCTAATCAATGAAGCTTCCGTCCATGAATTGCTGAAGTGGAGGACTGCATCAACTTGTTGTGTGATAGAAAAGTACCACTCAAATTCAAGGGAAAATTTTATAAGATGGTGGTGAGATTTGCAATGCTTTATGGTGCAACATATTAGCCATTGAAAGAGAAGCATAAAACTAAGTTAAGTGTTGTAGGGACGAGGATGCTCAAGTGGATGAGTGGCTTTACTCTTAGAGACAATGTGAAACGAGCATATACATGAAAGGTTGGTAACTCTAGTGACAAATAAGATTAGAGAGAGTCACCTTAGATGATTTGGTCAAATAAAACATCAACCTTCTGATGACCTATTTAGGAGAGTATATGTATTAGATTGGCTTATGTTAAGAAAGATAGAGGCATACCTAAAAAGACTTGGTTAGAAAATATTAGAAACTACCTTTTTTTATTAGATTTAAATGAGGATTTGACTCTTAACAAGACACAATGGAGAAAAAAGATTCATGTGACCGACCCCATGTAGTTGGATAAGGGCTTGATATTGTTGTTGTTGTTGCTGTAAAGATGAAGAAAGGTAGAGGTAGACCTAAAAAGACTTGGTTAGGAAGTGTTAATGATGACATTTTTTTTATTAGATTAAAATGAGAATTTGACTGTTAATAAGATACAATGGAGAAAAATGATTCATGTAGCTAACCCCACATAATGGGATAAAGGCTTATTGTTGTTGTCGTCATCGTCGTCTTATCAATGAAGCTTGTTATGTTTCAGGAATTGCCCTATAACAAAGATGATGTGTGATAAAAGCGACCTAGTTTTTGAAGTTATTTCAACATTAAGAGATGTTTTAAAGATAAGTTCAGTTTGAAGAGAGTACGCTAAAACATATCCTCGGGTATGTTGCATGTCTTTAATTGTGCTGCTTTTTACTCTTTAATACTGTATTTTTCCTGGTTTTCTTGTTCAATGTTATTCAGATCACAGCGTTGTCAAATGCAATGTACTTGGTTGAATGCTATTTTACTTGAACATAGCAGATGCTGACAAGTTTGCCGAAAATCTTGATTACATCAAAATAGAACTTGAATGCCATTAATAAAGTTGTTATTTAATCAACATCATTTCGATGGCTTTTTTACTGTTTTTATGGAGGAAAAATATATACAAAAAAAAGCAATGTTCGTTTGAAAATTTTACTATTTTGTTGTGACTTTGACTGGAACACTTTCTTCCTGCACTTTCAATCTCTTCTTAGTGGTATATAAGTGATTCTAGTGTTTTATCTGTTGCCATGCTTAGTTAATTTTCTGTTTCACTAGATAAAGTTGTGATTCAGCTGCTGTACCTAACAAAAAGTCTTCTTGGCATTCCTTGTACATTGGTGAATTTACATATGGAAGGCTAGCAGATTTTGGTGCTGCTTTATCGATGGCCAACAAGTTACTTTGCCAGCAAGTGCTTGAAGAACTAGATGTAAGAACATTTTTCAGTGAATCGGAAAATTTCATTTTTATAATTATGCTCTAATTTTTCCCTGCATAATTAAGTATATACCTTTCGGAAATTTCTTCATTCTTGGTTTCAAATTTTACTTTAGAAGATAAACATTAATAAGGCTTTGCTGCACAGATGAAAATCATATATGTTCTCCATTCTCTGATATAACAAAAAAGGCTGTCTTTACATGAAACGAAAAATAGGATGCCTATCAACTTTGCTTTACATATTGTTGGGTATAAGTCAGGAAATCAGCATGGAGAATTTCCTTATGGTGGAGAGGTGGGTTTGTGAGGTGTTGGTCGATCCCAAAATAGAGAGAACTTTTATTCTGTTTTGTTGACTATGGGTTTGATCGGTTCTGTATTAGAAATGGAAGTGGGTTCAACTAGGCTTGATGTGCAGGCTGAAAAGTGAGAACTGAGAACTCGTTCAAAAGTGTTTGGATCCTTATTTGACTTTAGCCCCATATGTTTTGGAATGGCTCGGAAGTAGGTGCTTCTTTATCTCGGTGTGTCAGTATTGTATAGGGTGGGTGGTTGGAGATGGAACGGATCTCAGGTTATATTGATGCATGTATTTTTGTTCTGCCACTTTAATTGGCTACCTTTCTTTTAATGGATTTTGTTGACTCCTTAAAAGCAAATGTTCTGGGGATTAAATTTAGAATTATTGACTATTGTTTCAAGGCCATAGCCTCAGTTTGTGTGTAACATTTCATATTTATTGTTATTTTGAAAATTAGAATGAGAAGATAAGAGAGTAATAAATGAGAGATTGTGTAATTGAATTTTATTTTTCGTTATGTGTAAAAAATAAAATACCAAGGATCAACTTTAAGGCCTCGTTTGATTAGGCTTTTTTTCTCCGTTTCCGTTTGAATAAGCCGAAATCAATTAGTATTTACTGTTTGGAATCAAAGCTTAACAATAATTCCTTTTTAATAAACATCATTTTTTCGGCGGTTACAAAATTCTTTTCGTATCTGCTTCTTCGGTCACAAAACGGAGTTTCGGTCACAAAATGTCTTTTATAATAAAATCTCAAAAGCAAAACAACTAAACAAACAATTTAAAATTACTTTCAAGTATTAAATAATAAATCTCAAAAGCAAAACTCCTAAACAAACAATTTAAAATTACTTTCAAGTATTAATAAGCACTTTTAAAAATATTAGTCAAACATATCTCATTATTGAAACTCCATTTTATTGAACGGCTTTTTCTCAACCTCCTTTTCTAAAACTCATTTTTATGAAAGCATAAACCGAATCAAACGAAGCCTAAGCCTTTAACTTTTTGCTCTAGTCATGAATGTTCTTACTAGACACTTGCGAGAGGATTTTCCCTGGTGTATGATTTTTGCTTATGATATTCTTCTTGTTGATAAGACTAGAGAGAGAGTTGATGATAAACTTGTAATATGAAGGTCAATCTTAGAGTCTAAAGGTTTTCGTCTAAGTAGATCTAAAACTGAATACATGGAGTGTAATTTTTGTAGTAATAGATCTAATGAGGGGATTGCGACTTTGGTCGATCAAGTCATTAATAGGAGTATACATTTTAGATATCTCGGGTCTATTGCTCAGAGTGATGGTGAAATAGATGGGGATATTTTTAGTAGAATTCAAGTTGGATTGTTGAAGTGGAGGAATGCATTGTGCTTATTGTGTGATAGAAAAGTACCCCTCAAACTTAAGTGAAAATTTTATAAGATGATGGTGAGACCTACAATGATTTATAGCACAAAATGTTGGCTTTTAAAAGAGCAACATACAATTAAGTTAATTGTTGCAGAGATGAGGATGCTCTGGTGGATGAGTGGCTTTACTCTTAGAGATAGAATGTGAAACAAGTATATATGTGAAAATGTTGGAGTAGCTCCAGTGGAAGATAAGATTAGAGAGAGTCTCCTTAGATGGTTTGGTCATATAAGACATTGGCCTTCTGATGACCCGGTTGGGAGAGTAGATGTATTAAATTTGGCCTATGTTAAGAGTGATTGAAATATACCTAAAAATACTTGGTTAGAAAGTATTAGAAATGACCTATTTTTTTAGATTTAAATGAGAAATTGACTCTTAACATGATACAATGGAGAAGAAAGATTCATTGTAGGCAACCCCACAGTGGAATAAAGGCTTGATGTTGTTGCTGGTGTTGTAAAATAAAATGAGATGTACATAAATAAGTAGATAAATAACTATCAAATAAAGAAACAAGTGTATACCTTTATTATATAATCTAGTGTTACCTGCCCAACATAATTGGAATGCCGCTTAAGATTGAAAGTTATTATCTACAACTTGTTGGATTGGTTTAGATGGAATGGTGTTATCTACAAATTGTTGGATTACTTTAGATGGAAAACTATTGTCCACAAATTTGCTAGGTTGTTGTTGATGAAAAGATGTTGGTCATGATGCCTTATACTCAATATTATTTCAACACTCTCTCAAGCTGGCAAAATTTATTTTGGGTAAAACTTTGCTGGGAATATTTGCAGTTTGAGAGTTTTTTTGGAATATAATTTAATGTGGTATATCTCTATATGTACAAGTAACCACCTTTTTTGGTAAATATCAAGTGCCACTATCCTATATTCAACTTCAATGTTACTTCTTGAGACCAAATATTATTTTTTTACTTCACAATGTAGCTAAATTTCCCCATACATATATACATTATAACAATTGGTGGATCTTTGGTAGCCCAATCAACATTTGTGAAAATTTTAATATTCTTGTTGGATGGCTTTTATAAAGTTGGCCCTTTTTTGGTGTCATTTTCAGATACCTTAGAATGTGATTAATAATTTTCACGTGGCCTTTAGTGGGGTTGTTTAGCATTGATGTGTAATACTAATATGGATCCTAATATTTGAACGAGCTAGAGAGAGCTAGATGAGTTTGCCTATAAGACATTGATATTTTAACAGTGTTGTTGCAGAGCTAGGTTGTAAGACCCATCTTTGGGTAACTCATTAGCAGAGCCGTAAGTTCAGCTCCAAATTAAACCTACAAACAACTTCTAAGGGAGTCGTAAAACCTGTTAACCAAATTCAAAATTAATGAGTATCTTAGCTAATGGGGCTAGGTTGTAAGACCCAATATGCCACTACTAGTCGAAGTCATAAGACCTGATTTTTGAGATATTTTCAATGAAAGTCATAAGCCCCAACCCAAATTCAAACCAAAGGGCTACTTCCAAGAGAAGTCGTAAGACCCACTTTAATTCAAATATTTGGGTAACTTCTAAAGGAATTTATAAACCCCAAAACTCAATAAAACTAAAATTCACATGTGACCATCTCAGTCTACTTAGGATCCTTAAGAGGAGGCAACTATTGACTATTAATCAAATTCCTTAGACACTATAGTCAATGATTATTAGTGTTGGTAGACTGAAACTTTTGGTATACCCAGGATGATGGAACCATGGAATCTTGATCGGGTTTATTTCCATTTTTCCCCACAATTGAGACTAAAATATTTAAAATTATTCATCCTTAATCGAGGGTTCTCTCTTATGTGTTATGAAGGGTAATTAACTATGAGTGTTTGCGCTCATGGAAAGTAAGGACTCAGATCTAACTAAACCCTGATACTACCCTCATGAAAAAATTGGTTAATTACAATCTGTCTTAAGAGAAATGAAATCCTACGTCTGCAAAGCGGGATTTATGCTGACGTTCCATTTTTCATGAGCCAATATTATGATCTCTCCTTGTGATGTATCATGATTAGATGCATGTACAAACAATTTGTATATCATGGTCTTGAAAAGTTGACAATACCTGCAATAACTATTTTATTTGTCACTGCTTTGAATGCATATTATTTTTGCCCTTTGTGTTATCACTGTGAGGAGAGCTGACTATCTTTTCCTTGCCGCAGCTTTTAGTTGGGGCCTTGATTTGTCCCTTGAATGTGTAGATATCTAAATTATATGCCACGTAAAGCTTGCAGATAAGTTAAATTAATTAGAGTGCCTTCCAAGAAATTTTGAGTTAATTGCATTCGTTGGATTACTTATTTTTTTTTTCCTAAAACCACACTATTTTCCTTGCTATTGGAGAATTCAGATACTTGCACTGTAAATTTGGCTAGGTTATGTGTTTGCTGAAGGTCATGAGAATCATGGCCACTTGTTAGTAGTGCTAGCCTTAAATATTCCTTAGCATCTGTGGAATTATGGAGATCTTACTGTAGATGTGACCAGATATGGAGTTGTGAACTAGTTGTCAAGGTGATGAGAATCTAATTTTATAAAGCTAGCCTCAGGCTCTCTTCATCAACTTGAGGTGATAGAGTAACCCAATTTTTACTATTCCATTTTCTTCCTACATTTTTCTCTTTCAGAATTCTTTTCTTCAGAAGTCTTCCTCCCTCTTCCTACTATTTGCTATCACTCTTGATAGTGTTGGAAATTTAGTTTCATCCAACTACTATGATTTGTATATAGTTTCTTAATGTAATTTATTTTAATGTTTCTTCTTTTGTTGAATAACATCATGCAATTATCTTATGAATTCCCTTTTCGGAGTACCAAGTAACATAAGTATATAAATTTCCTTTTGATTGCAGCGATGAAAACTTTGACGTTCATAATGCACAAAAGATTTTAGATGAGGACCATTATGGCTTGTCTGAGGTGAAGGAAAGAATTCTGGAATTTATAGCTGTTGGAAAATTGAGAGGAACCTCAAATGGTTAGCAAGGATGTTCTTCCTTAGTTTCGTGAATATATGCTATTTGTTTAACTTTGATCTAACTCAATAAAAATACTTTCAACATATTTTTGTATGTGTTAGAGATTATAAAATTTTTAGTATGCTTATGTTTAGATTTATAAACTATTACTAGCCTCTCTTTTTTCACTGTGTTTTTTGTCATTTTTAAATTATCACATGTGCTAACTATTTATTGCAGAAATTTTCAAAAATTTATTATTATCATATTTCATCATTATTGGGATATTCTCTTTCATCATTCTCTTCTCTTACCTATATAAATACATATATAATTGTACCATGAAGACATTTGAGGTAAGTTATAGCCTTTTCGAATTCTCTCTTCAACATGCTGTTAGTGTCATAGCATAGAATACTCCTAATCTTCTTTAAGCACCTTCTTGTTGACGTCGTATTCTTTGAACTAATAATCTCCATTGATATGCTCTCACACTTGGCTCTGACTATGACATATCTGAGCTCTATTGGCTTCCCACTTTATGAAATTCTCATCTTCATCTGGAACAAGATGTTCTCTAATGGTTGCAACATTGTTCGCACTACATTGACATGAGCTAAAAACTCACCCTCTTGCTCTATTCATACATGGATTCATTTTCTGACCAAAATACTACATAAAATTCTTTACCTAATCATCTTTCAATCATGATCTGGGAGCTAGATGTCATCTTCACTCACTGACCATTAAAGGCACTTTGCCTCTATATTTGGCTATTTCTATTCACCTCTACATTCTATTTATATTCTTAGTTGACACTCTCTATCATACATTTGTTTAAGTATCTTTTCTATGCCTTCTTTGTAATGAACCGTTGGGTGGCCGGTTCAACCGAACCGGCCAACCCGCCATTTAATAGCCGCGACCCCAAAAGGGGTCGGTACTGGCTGTTTCGCGAAACAGAGCGCGGAAGGGGGGCGGACGACCGAATCTTCGCGCAAATGCTTGGGGAGATTTTCTTTTGCCAATTTTAGCAAACGAACGCGTTGAAGGGTAAGATTTAACAACTCCTCGTTCTTATTGTTATAGAAGCAAATGTTTGGGAGAATTTGCAACGAAGGGAAGAACTGGCGAGGAAAGAAAAGGGAAAAGGTTTGTTGATTTTCTTTCGGATTTCTCGTATAAATTTCCTTCCTTTACTTCATTCAAAGTGAATGATATGTTTCTTGAAAGATAAGGAAGGTATTGAAGCGAAGAAAAAAAAAAGGAATTTGTGAGAAGAATGATTTTGAGAGTTTGAGATGTTTACATTCGAAATTGTAAGTGAATTTCTTCCAATTCAGTTTTAATGATATTTAGTATTTTTTATAGAAGTTATTGTTTGAATTTAGGGTTTTAGAAAGTGAAAGATCAAATCGTAAGTGTTGATCCCGTGAGGATTCAACAAGAAGAGAAATTGATTCAAGAGTAGATCAAGCATCGAAGACCTGAAAAGTTCAAAGTGGATAAATTATATTATTTTATGTTTTATTCATGATTTCAATTTTTTAGAAATTGATTAAATTTTTGTACTATAAAATGTTGAAGACAAATTCTTATGATTTTATAGTCTTAAGAACGAATTCATCTGTTATGAATGTTTAAAAGTTTATGAAAATGAAAATTAATAATTATAGAGATATATGTAAGATATGTTGTATGAAATGGTAACAATAAGGATGAAAATGAGAAAAGAAAAGAAAAGAGAATAAAGGAAAAGGTATTGAAAACGACAATAGTTCACTCCCTTATGGTACTGGCTGGGGACGCCGTACTCGTGCACTAAAAAGGAAAAGGAAAATGCTATTGAAATGAAAAAGGTAATCAAATGGAAAATATTGTACCTTTGGGTACTTTGAGACGGTGCTCCTGTGCAAATCAAATGGGAAAAGGAAATATAAATGAAATATTAAAGATAACAAAATGTTTTAAATTGATATAAATGAAAATATCCGAAGAAGTGTAAGTTAATGAAACAAAATAAACAAGGTTAGGAAAGGATAGAATATATATTAATCTATATTTATAATGATTAATTTATATAGTTACCCACTGAGTTTACTTAGTAAATTGAAACCACGAGTTTAAATGTTTCAGGTAAGTCGTAAGTTCCTAAAGAAGAAATGATTGAAAGAGAAGAACATGTTTACAGAAGTCGACGTGCAAATGACAACAGGTAATTTACTTTTGTGTTTAGTGGCTCTTTAGTACAAGTGAAGTAATATATTGTTTAAGAAATTTTATCGTCCGACTTTTCGTAGCCGCCTCGTTAGATCGAGTACATGGGTCAGGTCGTGACATTCTTTGATACAGATCTCGTTGCATTCGATTCACACTACTATCATTTTAAGAAATAAATTACATCTTCTTTTTACACTTGCTATCTTTGGGCAAAAAAACATTGGACTACATCCTTGGTGACAATTATTTTTAAATTCAAGTTGACATCTTTTATGCCACCTTAAAAGATGATATAAAAATTATCATATCAACTAATTATTTATTGTAGGATTCTACACTATTTATATTACATTTTTTCATCATTGAGGATATTCTCCTTTATTATACTTGCGTTTAATGTTTTATTCCCTTGCCTAATTATAGGCACATATATGATGACAATTGAGTAAAGATGTAGTTCTTTTCAATTCTTTCCCTTCAATATGCAAATAATTTAACTTTCCAAAAATTGAAATATACTGTTTTCTGGTGCTGAATTATTGTACTTATTAAGGAGAATCTCCAGATTTATGAGCACATCGATATGGCTTTAATTTACATTTAATGGGCACAGGGAAAATCATGTCTTTCCGGTCCTCCTGGAGTTGGTAAAACTAGTATTGGGCATTCAATTGCACGTGCTCTGAACCGCAAATTTTATAGGTTTTCAGTGGGAGGCTTGGCTGATGTTGCTGAAATCAAGGTACAAATATCTGTCTTTATCCTGCATTGGTGATTGTTGAACTTTAAAAGCTTTATTGTGCAACTTAGGAAACCATTTAAATGGAGTTAATTTGAATGATTCAATTTTTTCAGGGCCATCGTCGAACCTACATTGGTGCAATGCCAGGAAAAGTTGTCCAATGCTTGAAAAGTGTTGGAACAGCTAATCCTCTTGTTCTAATTGACTAAATTGATAAGGTATTGTGACAGCCTATACAATTATTTTGACATTTAATCGTTATTCATTAGAACCATTGTTCTTTTGAAACCATGCCTCTATTGATTATTATTTATGTTTCTGTAAGTTATTTTAGATTTCCCATTTTTGCAGTTAGGCAGAGGGCATGCTGGTGATCCAGCAAGTGCTCTGTTGGAGCTTCTTGATCCTGAACAAAATATGAACTTCCTTGATCACTATTTAGATGTTCCTATCGATCTCTCAAAAGTAAGTTTCTTGTCCCATGGACAGAGGTTGAACCTTCTATTCCTTTGGAGCACTTGAGACCTCAAGTTGAGTTTTAATTTTTCTAAGCAACCTTTGATTCTTATTCTTACTGAAATATGCAAGTTTTAAATTGCAATGGTGTTCTTGAAAAAAGATCTGAAAAATAATTGCCTGGTTAGAAATGTATTTTTTAAACAATCCACAGAGAATGCCTTTTTAATTTAGAATTTTGAACTTGCTAACCAAGGAAGGATGAAAACTGATTCATACTTTCATATTTGTATTAGTTTTTTCAATCCAGGTTGTGCTATAGTTAATAATCAGAACAAGAAAATAATCTAGGTTTTTTCTTGGGATTTCTTTGAAATATAATTTTAAAACTATATGTGGACTTCGTTCCTTTGGTTGCACAATCATAGTGATATTTTGTCTGTTAACAGCTATTTTGTTTGTTGTCCACTCAGTTAATTTCAGATTTTCAGCTTTGGGGCTATGTAGTTGTGCATAATGATTTTGTTAAATCTGTTTTTATTCTTCTGTGAAGTTCCCTTATTGATCTGCAATTAAAAAGGTATTTTAGGAAATTGTTTGTCATTGTAATTACTTGATTATTAGGAATAATTGGTTCACATCTCTCAAGTCTGATTATTCATCTCTAAAATCACTTCGCTATTGAATATATTATAGAACCACCACTTGTAAGTCATGATGCCTTCCACAGATTAGCATGTTAAAAGATAGTAAATAAGTATATTATTAAAATATATGACTTTTTTACTTAAGTTTGTTCCATCAGTTTTCTTCTTAAGCCAGTTTCTATAACATGAACTTATACTTCTATCTGCAATATAAATCATGAAGTTCTCGTGCTGTAAGAAATACTTTTTCACTCCCAATAGTTATCCATTTTCTACTTATTACTCTGATATTTTGACAGATAGCTCTACAATTAGTTCGTAAGGCAATTTCAATTGAGACATCTGCCGCTGCCAGCATTCAGCCTGGTAAAGTTAAGCAATATACTGAACCATCTAAGGAAGATCTTATTGAAGATGTAGATGGTTCTCTAAGCTTTGAAAAATCAGATAATGATCCATCTAGTGAAAATGTTGATGCTATGTTGATGCTGCTTCTACTTCAGAATCCAAAAATATTGCTAATCCTGAACAAATTGGTGAAACTTGGGAGGAGGTTGAAATTGTAGAAGTTGATCTATCCCCTGACCAAACTACAAGGTTGAAATTGTAGAAGTTGATCTATCAGAAAGCTCATCAAAGTCTCTTCTATTTGCGGCGGGGAATATGATTGTCTTTACCTCACCCCTCCTTGCAGCTATAATCTTTTCCTTAACCTAATTCATTTATGCAAGATACCAATCACAACTATAACAGAGGAGAAAATCATAATATATAAAAATTATGGAGAAACTAGTAAGAGTGTTCTTACAAGTAACAAGATAATAAATTGAAACTTTCTATGTTAATATCTTTCATGGCCAATAAAGGAGAAGAAAGGAGGATGAGAAATAAGAGGAAAATGGCTTGGAAAAAAATAATAAATGTAATAACAAGCACATTATATGCTGGATTTTTATAATCAATATTAAAAGAATGCTTGGAGAATTCAAATGTTAATCAACGGATGTGGACATATTATAATCAACTAAAATTCAAGTTCAAGTTGTGATGTATTATTTAGATTACAATAAAATTAAATAAAAATTGATAACCTATCAAACATCCATAAAAACATCTATTAAAGAGGCTTATGGAGCTTATAATGTCCCATTCAGAGAAATTGTCTAGGATGTTGTAGCTAGTCACCCTTAACTATACCAACATACATGAAAATGGAGACTTTAATATCCATAATTAAATTTATCAAATAAAGCATTTCAGACTCCATAGCATTACTCTGCTCATAAACAACAAATTGACAAGATAAAGTCTGTAATTTTGTGAATTAGCCAACAATATTGATAGTTAAATTTATAATCTCAAGGCATGAGGGAAAAAAGGTAATTCATTAGAAACTATCACATGAAAGGAACTAAAAATTTGAAACAGACCCCACCAATTGGAAGAATCCGTCCAGTCAATGTAATTTCACTAGTCATGGCTAGATCCTTTCTTACTGGCCTCTTTATTGCAAGAGAGAGTAATGATGTGATCATGGTGCAGCCATTAGTTAACCCATCCTTGGGCGTTACACCAGTATGTACATGCAAATGGAGCTTTGACCTATAATATAAAGTGCACCTTTGCCTTCTCCTTGTTCAACTAGCATTATTTCAATATATAATGTAGATCCGCCTAAAGCAGTCCATGCTAGCCCCATAATAACTCCCATCGGAGTTTGATCATAAATTTTATCAGCATGGAATACTGTTTTACCCACAAAATCAACCAAATTTGAAGACATTAACTGCTCAATTTACAAAGTACATAATCAACATAATAAGAAAATTTGGGTTATTGATCAGCAATCTTTTATGAACTGGTAAGTTGGAAGGAGAAGACAAATGTGCACTTAATATTATAAGTCAAAGCTCAATTTGCATGTACGTGCTGGTGCAACTCCCAAGGATAGGTCGAGTGATGGATGCACCATGATCACATCATTGCTCTCCCTTATAATAAAGAGGCTAGTAAGAAAGGATTTAGCTATGACTGATGAAGTTACATTGACTGGACGGATTCTTCCAATTGGTGGGGTATGTTTTCAGTTTTTTAGTTTTCTTCTTTTGATAGTTTCTGATGAATTATTTTTTTTTCTCATGCCATGATTTTATAAATTTAACTATCAAAATTATTGGCTAGTTCACAAACTTATAGATTTTATCATGTCAATTTGTTGTTTGTGAGCACAGTAATGCTACGGAGTTTGAAATGCTATATTTGATAAATTTAATTATGGATATTGAAGTCCCCCTTTTCATGTATATTGATATAGTTAAGGGTGACTAGCTATAACTCCTAAACAATTTCTCTGAATGGGGCATTATAAGCTCCATAAGCCTCTTTAATAGATGTACTTATGGTTGTTTGATAGGTTATCGATTTTTATTTAATTTTATTGTAATCTAAATAATACTCCGCAACATGAACTTGAGCTTTAGTTGATTATAATGTCTTCACATCCGTTGATTTAACATTTGAATTGTCAATGCATTCTTTCAATATTGATGATAAAAATACAGCATCTAATATGCTTGCTATTACATTTATTTTTTTTATTTCAAGTCATTTTCCTCTTATTTCTCAGCCTCCTTTCTTCTCCTTCATTGGCCTTGAAAGTTATTAACATAGAAAGCTTCAATTTATTATCTTGTTGCTTCTAAGAAACACTCTTGCTAGTTTCTCAATGGTTTATGTTTATTATGATTTTTTCCTCTGTTATAGTTGTGATTGGTATCTTCCATAAATGAATTAGGTTAAGGAGAAGACTATAGCTGCAAGGAGGGGTGAGGTAAAGACATTCATATTCCCCGCTGCAAATAGAAGAGACTTTAATGAGCTTTTTGATAATGTGAAAGAATGCCTTGATGTCCATTTTGTTGATGATTGCAGTCAGATATTTGAGCTTGCTTTTGGAAGTATTGATAGCTCTGAAAGCTAGTTAGGGAGGTTTCATATCTTTGCATGTTGTACTGAATTACAACACCCTTGCGCCACCATACAAATTTTTTCTCTCTATCCTTCTATTGAGGTTTCTATTATTTTATCAATATTGTCTCAATCAAAATTTTGTATTATTCTTTGTTTGTTAAGTCCTAGTTTATGAGCAGAATGATAATTTAAAATTATGTATCTTCATATTTGATGATCATTGCTGGGTTCACTACGTTGCTTCTGACACATACATTTTGTATAAATTTTCGGATTTATGTTATGATTATTCGAAAGTTTTATGCTGGTTGTCGACTAATTATAACTATTCTCCACTTTCTCATCTAGGACGTGGGATCCGACAACAACTTTGTTAAATTTTTGTTCAAATATAAAAAAGAGAGGCTTGAGGCATATTTTTGAAGAAATTGTCAACAATGTGATGCCTTAGTTATGTATATTTCCAATGATAAAACAGCTAATCACAGCACACTTTATATGTGTATTTCAACTATGAAAAAAAATAATATTATGATTAAGCCTTGTTAATTATACATCATGGTGAAGAGAAGGATACTGAGACCCTCCATCTGTAGATGAAAAATATTATTCCTTAGCAGAGCAGTTTAAATTTTTCCACATGCAGGAGTCGAAGCAGGATAGATTCACTTCAATTTCAAATGCCGTGGACACTGCAGTCCTTTAGTAGAGAAAGAAGACCCTATGACTTTCATTACAACACATGAATGTCATAATGCTTTGATTTATCCAGCATCAAAGCATGATGTGGTGTTTAGAATTTATTTATACTATGATTTAAAAGGAAAAAAAGAAGAAGATGAGGCCATTTTAGAAACTGACCATTTTCATGATCACAGAATCATTAGCCAGTGAAACTAGTTGTTTTACATGCAAACAGCGTTGGAATTGGTTGTGAATAGAGCTACTGATGTGAGCTTAGTTTGGTTCAACCAAATTACAGATCCCATTAAAAAGTGTTATGAAATTATCATGAAGTTGTTAAATACAGGGCAGAGGTTGTGTCCTCGAGCTTGATGATTTGAGGAGATATGCTTTCTATTATTTGAATAAATATATGGGTAATAAAAAAAAAAGCCCATGTTGACCTTGTTCGTCTCCCGGTTCTTGTTCGCAAGCCCAACGTCGAATAGCCTTTAATTCACACCCCATGTTGTATTCCTCTCCAGAATCTTAACCCCAACGCCGGAACTAACTATGGTTTCCTTCGATCTCATGTAGGCGCGACTTCCTTTGATCTCTGGTGGGCAAACTGCCCCGACCAGGTCTTCTCCTGCAAACGAAACCAAATCTCCCGCCTTGCTTGCTATACCTGAAGTCACACTTGGACGGAACTTCCAAGCCATGCCTCTTCATTGTTTGCTCTCATTTTGCGAGGACTTTATGATTTTAGTTCTGGTTTCCTATAGGCGCAAGCCCCTATAGTTAATTACCCGTCCCGATCACGAGAGTTCTTCGATTAAGGCTAGTCGTCAATCAGATACGTATAGATACATGTTATCTGGCATATAGTAGCAACATAGGGATTGAGAATTAGGAATTTTAAGGGTTTGGATGTTGGAAGTTCATGGTTTGATATTTAAAATAGAAAATTTCACCACCTTGCACTTAAATCGGATGATGGGGGAATGGATGATGGGCCCGATCAAGATCCCATGGTTCCGTTGTCCCGGGCCATCGTGGTCCCTGATCTACTTAGTCAGAGGAAGTAGTCGACCCAACTTTACAAAAGCATCATTGTCGCCAGCCATGGGTTGCTCCGTCCAAGGGTACCTTGTAGGCTTGGGTTGGATGTTTGTCTAAGGGGATAAATTTGAATTCACCTTAGCTAACAGAGGGCTTTGTGCCCTATCGATCATATCCTATTGATTCATATCTCAAGGATTTGATGCTACTAAGACGCGTATTGGCTCTGCCCATAACTGGTATTTCGTGGTGCCATTTGGCGGCAAAATCACTCGGTTCAAAGGGTCCCGGGTCATAATCGTTTATCCTGCGGTGCCTTTTGGTGGCAAAATCGTCGGTTAGAGGACACGTACCACGTCCTTATTGGTAGTAGATTGTTTGAGAATGGATCCTAGTGATATTTTCGACTAGGCATTAGCTATTTATGAGCCGAAGTACATTTCAATTTGCCCACCCCGACAAACTGTTGCGGAAGATGGATGAATTTTGCTTTGAGTGTTGATGGATTTATTTCAATTTTAAATATTTTTTTTGATTTTTTTAATTTTTTTAATTTTGGGATAGCATTTTAAATTATTAGTGAACCCCTTCGGTTAAGACTTTCATTCAACACGACTATCATCGGGGTGTTTGGAGTTATTTCCATTTGATTAAATCTTATCGACCATATCAACTTATCAATAGGGGGCCGGGTTTCGTAGGCTTCGTGTCTTTATTAGTGAATTCGTATTGTTGTAGACCTCGAAGGCTTAATATGAATGTATTAAGACAAATATACCGGTCGCAATAACCGTATATTTGTTTAATGGTGCGAACCCTGTCGACTCCTATTGATCCGCATAGAAGAATCGGGTTCGAACTTGAATTCGCTTATTGACCCGCGCAATATCCCTTGACGTCACGTGTGTACTTATAACATGTTTGGCGGGGCCCATGCGGGTGCTTGATTGTATACCCCTTTTGTGTACCTATGTGCATACAAATTACGGTGCATGTGCGGGAGTACTTTTCTGTTTGTAGTTGTGAACTTAGATTAATTAAGCATTGATCTTTAACAGCACATTTGTCAAAAATGGATCTTTAATTTCTGTGGTCGCGATGCAGTGTGTTAATATTCACTTGAATATATCTAGACGCATCACATTGCTACTTTTACTGCATCTTGAATTATTTTGGCTGCGACTGACATACTGAATGTGGGACATGTCTCTTGCAGTATCATTAAATACTTCTACTTGATGAGTGGTTGCATTTGCTTGCCTTTTCTTCAACGTTCATAAGGATTACGATTTGTTTGCAAGACAGTCGATGACAGTCACTGGGAGATTTCATATTTATAGGTCGCCCACTGTTGTTACCCATGAGGGGACAATTACACTTGCTTGTAAGTAGATGATCGCCACTTATATTGCCTTTTATACAAAGGGGTTTTCGTCGTTGCTTGCAAAATATCTATCTTTTGAACACATGTCGTTTGTACACCTCTTGTTGCTACCTCCAAATGTCATTCCATGTGTAACACAATTCTTCATTACATTGACAACTTGTTCCTAACATGCAACACAACATTAGTACCACTATCGATTGGAGATTTGCATTTCAGCCGGCATAGTTCTAGTACCAGTTGAGAGCCTTGTATTATAGCTTGTATGTGGCTCACTATATTTATTAAGATGCCCCTTAATTATTGCTTTGGGTTGAATTGCATTCAATGTTACAAGTCAGTCATTGTAGTTTAAAAAGCCCCCATCTCGTGACTTTCACAATCAAACCAACTATTTCACCATCTTTTGTCGCTCACAAACAAGTTGTACTCACAAATTCTTTATTCTCAAAGATGGATTGTAATATGCATAATAAGTTTGATATCACATTCATTAGCCTCTTCATTCAAATTGAGATGATCATCTTTCATTGGTGGGTAGATCACATTTGTTGCCATCGATTGGAAGCATGTCATGTTGAAAATCTGCAACTACTTCATTTGATCACTAACTTGCATTTGATTGCATGATTCTTCATTATAATTTTTTAGTGAATGATGTTTGTAGGCTCTATATTCATTGCAAGTCTTGTATATGCTTTCTTGCATTTGGTTTGGACATATTAGCTCACCAATCATGATCTCATTTTAAATATCATATCATGTATCACATTTTCAATTTGATATCATTCAAATTTCCTTGAGTTCAAGTTCTAGTCCGAGTTTGAGTAGAAGTTCAAGTCCTAAATAATCTTGTTGAGCTCAAGTCCAAGTTCATTTTTGTTCAAGTCCTTGTGTATTTCGGTCTGAATTTCGGCAGTCTCCCGGCGTCTTCCCTGTTTAGGGGAAAAACTAAGAGGCAACCTTCCCCTCGTTGCTACTTGAGCGCTTCAGGTAGGTGTCAAATAACACCGCAGTTGCTTTTTTTTAATCCCTGCTCGCTACAAGTGTGTTTAAGGGTTTTTGGATACTTATTTAAAATAGCACAATTTCTTTCCCTGCACTACGTGAGCGTTTGGAGGTACTTATTTTTCATCCCTCTCGTGCTATACGAGCACTACGAGGATTACCCGCCTTGTTGCGAGCGCCACACCGGTTTCCCTCCCTATTGCGCTACGTGAGCGCGTAGGGGGTTTGCCAGCTCGTCGCAATCCTCGAGAGCGGGATTTTTGAGTTAGAAGTTTATACCTTTGCGTAGGGGTGGCAGTAATGAGAAAAGATGCATACAAAGTTATTATTATAATTATAATTATAACTATAATTATAATTATAATAATAATTTTTTATTATTATAATTGATAATAATAGTTATTATTATTATAACTAATAATAATAACATAACTATTATTATTATAGTTATAATTATTGATAAACTAAATTATCAATTATAACAGTAACTAATTAATCACTAATCACAAGAATGACAAAATGACAGTAGTATTACCTATTGTTTGGATTTTAGGTTAAGTTGAATGGTGGCTGGTTTGGGTTTTAAAATGAATTTCGATGGGTCGGTTTGGCTCACACGTGAAATGGAGTTAGATTAGGTTACACTAATGGGGTTGGCGGGTTAAGAGGGATTGGATCGGGAGGCTTGTGATGGGATCTAGGTCGGAAGAGTTGAGGTCGGAGGACCTCTGGGTTCGGTTTGGCAGGAGGAAGGGGAGATAGGGTCAGAGAAGGCGTCGGATGGGAGCTATGGGGTCGGCGTGAGGTAGGGGCTTCAACCTTTCTCGCTCTCTCTCTATCTCTCTCTCTCTCTCTATTTCTCTATGGCCAAAAGGATTGGATGGGGGCGTCAGATGAGAAAGAGGTGGAAGGTTGTGAGGGAGATAGGTTGGGGATTTCAGAGGAGTTGGAGGTCAGAGAGTAAGAAAACCCGAGGCTTCGTCTGTTCGGTATTTAATGACGAGAAAAGCATCTAGCTGGCACGCAATTTGGACAGCTTTTTTGGGAAGGGACGCGAGTCTAGCAACGTCGTCACTGAAGTGTCAGGTACGCAGGATTTCTGGGATTAGTTGGATTTTTATTCGATTTCCTGGCTGTTTTTTTGTTCTTATGACTGATGGTCAACACGTACATTTTGTTTTTCTTGAAAATTCGGCAACCTTCCAACGCCCCCTCCCTGCTAGTGGAGGTTAGGGATGACACTTGATCTTTCCAATCTACCCAGCCGAAAAGATAATCTACGACCGAGGGCTTCAGAACATTTTTTTTGGTCCCTGAATTGGGCTTCAAGTCTTCGATCTACTCGGCCATATTAAATCAACAGCCAAGGGCTTCGGGGGATCATATCAACCCCAGGACTTCCTTCATGTTTTCTCCTTTTGTGATATCTATTTGAAAATTCTATCTTTTATATTATATATATATATATATATATATATATATATTACAGAAAGGGAGCGGCAGACGGAAGGCCGTTAGGGCATGGGTTGGGTTTGCAAGTCGTTCGCGGTCTAGGCACGACAGCAAGAGATATAAATGGGCCGACAACAAAGCGCAGGATCTGGCCAATGAGATATAAGCTGCTTGAGTTGGGCCGGCGAGTGGGTGCGGAAGTTGGCTTTGACGTCGGTTGCAGAGGATGCGATTGGAGCTGGATCAATGGTCGGCTAAGGCAGCCATATCATACGTCTAATTAGGGCACGATGGTGGAGTCATGTGAGTTGATTGACTGCACAGGTTCGACAATTGGTGAGTTCGTTAGTCGGAAAGTCCTTGGACAATCGCACGAGGCAGGGAGATGTCGAATCGTCCAATTCCTATGCCCGGTATGTGTCGAATGCCTCTTTTTACTATATGAGGAAGTTTTTTGTGTGTTGTTGAGGAGATTGTGGGGAGTAGTTGTGTTTGATAGTGGGGTCGACAGTTGGGTCCGAATGGTGGTCGTAGGTCAACAAGAATTTGATTTTAATCTTGTTCTTAAGCCAATATCACCTTATTTTTTGAAATATTCAAAAACAATAGCTCGCAGTGATGTCATGTTAGTATACAAAAAAGAGAAAAAAAGCTACATAATGTACTAAATAATATAAGAAAAATCAATTTTGCCATATATATATGGAAGTCGAAAAATTAATGAATTTATTATATGGCTGTGACAACATATTATATAGACTATAATTGGAAGTTGTAAAAGGGTTTGGTAAGTTTCCATCACTTATCTTCACCTCACAGAGCTTCAGAGATTGTTGACACACTATATGAATAGGGTTTATAGAATAAAGTGTTCACAATGTCAGTTAATAATGTTTCTAATAATGATCAGGTCATTAAATTACTGAAGGATAACTTTTATGTACTATTGACCTCATTTTTTTATGAGGTGACATGGACTCATCTAGATCCCTACCTAATGAAGACATCTGAAGATCAACGGCTATGATATGGATTTTATTTTATTTTTGTTATTTATGTACTAGTTTAATTTATATTTCTGCTTTTCCCTTTTTACCCCTAGGGGTGAGTCAGGTGTTGTTGTAGCCCAAAGGGCATTTTAGTCATTGCGCATTTTATTTCTCACGAAGCCTATTTATAGGCTAAGTTTCTTGTATTTTGGGCTAATGATGAATATGATATTTTCTTTCTCCATGAGATCTCTTTGTGAGTTCTAAAGTTCTCTTAGTGAGTTCTTGAGTGAAATCCCAAGATCTCTTAATGAGTTCTTGAGGAGGTGTTCTCTTTAGTTGTTTCTCCCTTCTCCCTTCTCTTTTCCCTACCATCCACGGCATTCCCCTCCACCCACCGCCGGCCTAACCCAGCCCTCTCCACAGTTTTCTCCCCTCTTGCTCCAGCCCGGCACCTCCCTTAGCCTCTCCAGCCTCCACGGTGTTTTGTACTGTTTATTTTTTATGCTAGGAATTAATTGCTAAAGCTATTGAGGAAAAAATATCTGATGAGCAGAGACGCTATCTTCTAAATGAGCAACTAAAAGCAATTAAGAAGGTAGGTGCTTATTTCATTTCATGTGGGAAGCGGCTGTATTTTTTCAAATGTAGAGTTGTCAAAGTATACTGTTTAGATCAAATTTGTTTGCCTTCTTGAACAATGCCTGTCCCATCCTGGCATGTACATATCTTCATAATTTCTTCTGGGAAAAAGAGCCAAAAGAGGTTTTGGCTTATCAATGGGATGCTGGGGAAGCAACTTGTTTTAAACTTGTCTTGTTGATGTAATAATTATTTTCATGTTTATGACTTTATTCCATTGATCCAGGAGCTTGGTCTGGAAACTGATGACAAAATAGCACTTTCTGGTGAGTTCTTATTTTGGCCTAATGCAGTGTGTGAAATCCATTCTGTAAGCATGATGTGTTTCCAGATTACTGAAATAATCTATTTCAATATTTTTTATTTCTTTTTGCAGCAAAGTTTAGAGAAAGGATTGAATCAAAAAAGGATAGATGCCCTCCTCATGTATTGAAGGTTATTGAAGAAGAACTTGCAAAGCAGCAGCTGTTGGAAGCCAGCTCTAGCGAGTTTAATGTTACTCGTAATTATCTTGACTGGCTTACTGCTTTACCCTGGGGAGACTGCAGGTTCTACTTAGAAACACTTAATTTCAAAGTATCTAGCAGTTCAAAGAGATTTTATTTTCTTTCAGCATATCTAGTAATTCAAACGAAGTTGCGGAAAATGACAACATTAGGAATACTAACTGACCTCAGGCTTTTCAATTTTCTTTTGACCCTAAAATTGCCAAGTTATAAGAGATGCTTCTTTTTGTTGATGCCTAAGAGTTGTTTATTTCTGGAATGGTATAGTTTTATTTTACTGTTGTTTGCTAGTAAGGAATATTTATTTATCTTAATTTATGTGTTGACCATGTGTATATATATAGGAGAGGAGATAGAAAGTGATTGTCGCATCTCTTCAGGAAACAACACTCTCAATCGACTATTCAATTGATATAAAAATACAGGAAACGGAAAGAAAGATGACATGCTTATTTCAATTTTTAACCCTATCAGTTTCTTGTTCTTCTTCCACAATCTCCTGCCCCACCTGCTCTTTCGTTTGACGCCACAACTCGACCCAACCTACTTTTCCGGCCTGTCTTCATCTATAGAATCCCTGCCGGCTTCAATCAACCTACCAATCCGCCGTCCGCCTCCGCCCGCACGGCCCAATCTGCACGCTGCCCTGCCTTCGCACACCTCCGATTTTCCTGAGTGAAATCACCGCAACCCACAATCCAACCTACACCTCCTCTGCATTTGCACGACTCAGGCTTTCCCGACCTCAACCCATGTATAATAGTGCTTTAGGCAATCAATTTTTTCCTCTTCGTGTGTGTGACTCTCTTACAAAAATCGTACATCCGACCTTGTGTATGTGAAAACCTGTGCGAGCTCTCCACCTATTTGCTATATGCTAATTGCCTCAGATTATTCAGGCATATTATTTAATACTAGATAATGTATTGTCTTGTCATCAGTTGCTTTAATCTAAAAAAAGAGTAAAATCAATTGTATGCCCTTGCTTTATGCATACACAATTGCTCCAATTGATAGTATTGACTAAAGAAACTAAATAAATGGCCATGTAATTAAATTTTTTTTCTTTGGAGATTGCAAAGCAACATATATTCACTCAAAACCCGAGCTATCGATCTTTTATTTGGTTGGAATAATTTTCAATTCAAAGACTCATGCTGTGATTTTTAATTCGGGCGGATGATTTTTAATTTTC
Source organism: Dendrobium catenatum (assembly GCF_001605985.2). Taxonomy (NCBI): domain Eukaryota; kingdom Viridiplantae; phylum Streptophyta; class Magnoliopsida; order Asparagales; family Orchidaceae; genus Dendrobium; species Dendrobium catenatum. Next base: position 13,164,097 of record NW_021318595.1, read on the forward strand.
AAAGGTCCTACACCATTGATTTTTAATCCAGGTGGGCTGGTTTAAATTTAATGACCTCGTGAAGTTGAATCTTTGATCCTGGTGAGATGAATTTTAAATTTGAAGACCCAGCGTCGTTAATTTATGATCCGGGCAGGAAGAAACAATGGCAAGTGCTATCCCTACCTCCCCTTGCAGGGAGGGGACGTCGAGAGGCTTCCGAAAATTTTCTGGAAAATTACCGAATTACCTTTGGAGTCATTAGAGAGCAACGTCATAACTATAATAATTAAAATAACTAATTCAATTAATTAAAATTCATTAAATGTAAAATACAATTAATTAACTGAACAAATTCAACTTTAATTAAATAATTTAAAAGAAAGATTAAATATGATTATCAAATTAATTAATTTTTTCAAAGCATAATATTTAAATGTAATTATTTAATTAAACTGTAAAGTGAATATAACTTTAACTTTAATATTAAATTTAACTTCAAAACATAACATTTAAATTTGACTTTAAAATTTTTTAAAATTAAACTTCACTTTAACGGGAATTTAATTTAATTAATTAAGCCAATTTCAAATAAATCTAAATCTATTTATTTAATTAATTAATCAAACTTTAAAACAAATTTGAAATTTAATAAATTGAGCAGTTTAAAATTAATCATTCAATTTAAAAGTAAATCTAATAATTTAATTAAGTAACAAATGTTTAAATAAAATTGAATTTTAATTAATTAAACATTTAACTATTAACAAATCAAAAATTCATCTAAACAACCATTAACTAACTTATTTTAAAAATTCTAATAATCAATTTGAAATAATAATATAATTTAAAACTTAAAACCCAACTAACGAATTTAATGAAATAAAATACATAATAAAAATATTTACTCTAATCAACATCAAATAAAACACACACAACGCAACTTTATCAATTCAATTCAAACTCACAACTCAAAACTCAACACACTTTACATAACCAATTCTCAAACACTAAACATAACTTTAACACAAACTCTATATTCTCTAGTGCTTCTTGTAAGGCTCCTGCAGGTATAAAACTCCAAGCACCAGCAAATCAAAGAACAGAAAATGATTAGCACCATAATAATTAATAATTGTTAAATAAAAAGAATAAACTACAATGCAAGGAAAAGAAACTACTATAACAGAAAAGAAACTGCCAAGCAGGAAGAAAAAAAGCCACTGTAGTAAAAATCACTTGTGTCACACAATATTACAATAATAACTATTGACTAGTAAATGTCGAGCTAGTAAACAACTAAAAACTATTGTTTTGTGTCAAGTTAACAAATAATTGCTATCCATTCAAACAAACAAACAATTTAATCTCTTGGTATCTTAGCTTATTAGGTTAGGTTGTAAGACCCACCATTGGACTACTTTAAAAGTGAAGTAATAAGACCCGTCCTATCCAATAACTAGACAATTTCTAGTGGGACTCGTGAGACTTATTATTTGAGAAAATTTTAAATGAAATATCAAACCCTTAAACAGAAATTAACGATCATCTTAATCTACATGATTTGGTAAAACCCACTTTTAGAAAACTTTTAAAAGGAAGTTGTAAGACCTACCCAAATAATTAAATCTTTGGACAACCTTGTTGTAGAGCTAGGTTGTAAGACCCATCTTTGCGTAACTCATTAGCAGAGTCGTAAGTTCCGCTCCAATTAAACCTACTGACAACTTCTAAGGGAGTCTTAAAACTTGTTAACCAAATTCAAAATTAATGAGTAGCTTAGTTAATGAGGCTAGGTTGTAAGACCCACCAATATGCTACTACTAATCGAAGTCATAAGACCTGATTTTTGAGATATTTTCAATGAAAGTCATAAGCCCCAACCCAAATTCAAACCAACGGGCTACTTCCAAAAGAAGTCGTAAGACCCACTTTAATTCAAATATTTGGATAACTTCTAAAGGAATTTATAAACCCCAAAACCCAATAAAACTAAAATTCACATGTGACCATCTCAGTCTACTTAGGATCCATAAGAGGAGGTAACTCATGACTACTAATCAAATTCTCTAGACACTATAGTCAATGATTATTAATGTTGGTAGACTGAAACTTTTTGTATACCCAGGATGACGGAACCATGGAATCTTGATAGGGTTTATCTCCATTTTTTCCCACAATTGAGACTTAAATATTTAAAATTATTCATCCTTAATCGAGGGTTCTCTCATACGTGTTAAGAGATGTAATTAACTATGAGTGTTTGTGCTCATGGAAAGTAAGGACTCAGATCTAACTAAACCCTGGCATTACCCTCAAGAAAAATTTGGTTAATTACAATATGACTTGAGAGAAATGAAATCCTATGTCTGCAAAACGGGATTTATGCTGACGTGCCTTTTTTCATGAGCCAATATTATAATCTCTCCTTGTGATGTATCGTGATTATATGCATGTACAAACAATTTGTATATCATGGTCTTGAAAAGTTGACAATACCTGCAATAACTCTTTTATTTGTCACTGCTTTGAATGCATATTATTTTGCCCTTTGTGTTATCACTGTGAGGAGAGCTGACTATCTTTTCCTTGCCGCAGCTTTTAGTTGGGGCCTTGATTTGCCCCTTGAAAGCGTAGATATCTAAATTATATGCCACGTAAAGCTTGCAGATAAGTTAATTAATTAGAGTGCCTTCCAAGAAATTTTGAGTTAATTGCATTCGTTGGATTACTGATTTTTTTTTCTAAAACGACACTATTTTCCTTGCTATTGGAGAATTCAGATACTTGCACTGTAAAATTGGCTAGGTTATGTGTTCGCTGAAGGTCATGAGAATCATGGCCACTTGTTAGTACTGCTAGCCTTAAATATTCCTTGGCATCTGTGGAGTTATGGAGATCTTACACTGTAGATGTGACCAGATATGGAGTTGTGAACTAGTTGTCAAGGTGTTGAGAATCTAATTTTATAAAGCTAGCCTCAGCCTCTCTTCATCAACTTGAGGTGATAGAGTCACCCAATTTTTACTATTCCATTTTCTTCCTACATTTTTCGCTTTCAGAATTCTTTTCTTCAGAAGTCTTCCTCCCTCTTCCTACTGTTTGCTATCACTCTTGATAGTGCTGGAAATTTAGTTTCATCCAACTACTGTGATTTATATATAGTTTCTTAATGTAATTTATTTTAATGTTTCTTCTTTTGTTGAATAACTTCATGCAATTATCTTATGAATTCCCTTTTCGGAGTACCAAGTAACATAAGTATAAATTTTCCTTTTGATTGCAGCGATGAAAACTTTGACGTTCATAATGCACAAAAGATTTTAGATGAGGACCATTATGGCTTATCTGATGTGAAGGAAAGGATTCTGGAAGTTATAGCTGTTGGAAAATTGAGAGGAACCTCACATGGTTAGCAAGGATGTTCTTCCTTAGTTTCATGAATATATGCTATTTGTTTAACTTTGATCTAACTCAATAAAAAACTTTCAACATATTTTTGTATGTGTTAGAGATTATAAATTTTTTAGTATGCTTATGTTTAGATTTATAAACTATTACTAGCCTCTCTTTTTTCACTGTGTTTTTTTGTCATTTTTAAATTATCACATGGTTTAACTATTTATTGCAGAAATTTTCAAAAATTTATTATTATCATATTTCATCATTATTGGGATATTCTCTTTCATCATTCTCTTCTCTTACCTATATAAATACATATATAATTGTACCATGAAGACATTTGAGGTAAGTTATAGCCTTTTCGAATTCTCTCTTCAACATGCTGTTACTGTCATAGCATAGAATACTCCTAATCTTCTTTAAGCACCTTCTTTTTGTCGTCGTATTCTTTGAACTAATAATCTCCATTGATATGCTCTCACACTTGGCTCTGACTATGACATATCTGAGCTATATTGGCTTCCCTCTTTATGAAATTCTAATCTTCATCTGGAACAAGATGTTCTCTAATGGTTTCAACATTGTTCGCACTACATTGACATGAGCTAAAAACTCACCTTCTTGCTCTATTCATACATGGATTCATTATCTGACCAAAATACTACATAAAATTCTTTACCTAATCATCTTTCAATCATGATCTGGGAGCTAGATGCATCTTCACTCACTGACCATTAAAGGCACTTTGCCTCTATATTTGGTGTATTCTGTCTTTATCTTCACTCACTGCATTGGGAGCTAGATGCATCTTCACTCACAACTCAAAACTCAGCCGAAATTTACTGTATTCTGGTGCTGAATTATTGTACTTATTATGGAGAATCTCCAGATTTATGAGCACATCGATATGGCTTTAATTTACATTTAATGGGCACAGGAAAAATCATGTCTTTCCGGTCCTCCTGGAGTTGGTAAAACTAGTATTGGGTAATGTCAGTTGCACGTGCTCTGAACCGCAAATTTTATAGGTTTTTAGTGGGAGGCTTGGCTGATGTTGCTGAAATCAAGGTACAAATATCTGTCTTTATCCTGCATTGGTGATTGTTGAACCTTAATAGCTTTATTCTGCAACTTAGGAAACCATTTAAATGGAGTTAATTTGAATGATTCAATTTTTTCAGGGCCATCGTCGAACCTACATTGGTGCAATGCCAGGAAAAGTTGTCCAATGCTTGAAAAGTGTTGGAACAGCTAATCCTCTTTCGAATTGACTAAATTGATAAGGTATTGTGACAGCCTATACAATTATTTTGACATTTAATCGTCATTCATTAGAACCATTGTTCTTTTGAAACCATGCCTCTATTGATTATTATTTATGTTTTTGTAAGTTATTTTAGATTTCCCATTTTTGCAGTTAGGCAGAGGGCATGCTGGTGATCCAGCAAGTGCTCTGTTGGAGCTTCTTGATCCTGAACAAAATATGAACTTCCTTGATCACTATTTAGATGTTCCTATCGATCTCTCAAAAGTAAGTTTCTTGTCCCATGGACAGAGGTTGAACCTTCTATTCCTTTGGAGCACTTGAGACCTCAAGTTGAATTTTAATTTTTCTAAGCAACCTTTGGTTCTGATTCTTACTGAAATATGGAAGATTTAAATTGCAATGGTGTTCTTGAAAAAAGATTTGAAAAAAAAATTGCCTGGTTAGAAATGTATTTTTTAAGCAATCCACAGAGAATGCCTTTTTAATTTAGAATTTTGAACTTGCTAACCAAGGAAGGATGAAAACTGATTCATACTACCATTGTTTGTTGACAAGCCAGTAGATGAGGATTCCCATCTCTACTTCCAACACCTGTTTTTCCTTTCCACTCAACTTTAGCCATCTAAGATGGCATCAACTTTTCCTTACCATCTCATCATCTTGGAATTAGTTATGAATATGCATTAGGACATGTTATTATGTGGACATTTTAATATTTGCATTAGATGCTTTGTATCGCATCAATTATTTTTAAAAATTTCATGATTCATGTAATTTGTAGAAATTTGATCTTTTTTAATGACAATTATGAATCATTGCTAATGTGAGCATACGTTAGATGGAATTCAGATTGGGTGATTAGGTAAATGATACTTTTTAATCTTGGTAGGCTTTCCTGTGGGAATCTTTAAAAATTAATTGTAGAAAGATAACTTTATAAAATCATGTAATAGATTGCAACAGATCTTTATAAATTGACAATTTCAGCACTCCTAATCGGAGTTCATTTAGTATTTCTTTTTTTGTAATTACTATCAATGCATCCTATTTTTTTATTTTTCCACCATATGCATTTGGAGAACCCAAAATTGAAGATGTCCTACATCAATTGCAACTTACAAAATTTTGATGGGGCATAATAGGAGTTGACCTGCCTCAAGTTCGATCCACATCAATTCCTGCTATCTTGACCTTGTGGTGTAATTAGCTCGCTATTTAATGCGATATAATACAAGGTTTTAAAAGGTGAAATCGGGAATCGAGGCGTTTTTTCTAAGCGAGGCGAGGCGAGGCGGATCGAGGCGTAAGCCTCAAAACGATTAAAATAAATTAATTTAAAATTTTAAATAATGAAAAAAAATAACAAAAATAACAATTATTTGTACTACCAATAATAAAATAACATGAATACAAAATCAGTTCGCCCGACCTCCGCCTCGAGGCTTCCGCCTCGAACGCCTTTTTAATCGCTGATATAATATAAAACATGGTTAATTAAGGTTTTTGACAATAAATCACACTAGATAAAGAGAATTTGGTTGTGACCAGAATTGATGCTACGGTCTATAGTCTGCACAAATGGATTTGTTTTAATGGAATTGTCGATTGTTTTTATTTTCTATAGAAAGTCTTGAAAATATTTGGAAACTTCTTTTAGAATTTAGAAGAATTATATTTCCTTACTTGAAGTGCAGTTGCTCTTTGTTTGCACAACGAATGTGATTGAGGCAATTCCGACTCCTCTCTTGGATAGAGTGAAAGTAATTGCGATTGCTGGTTATATAACTGATGAAAAGATATATATTGCAAGGGATTACCTGGAGAAGGCAACTCGTGAAGCTTGTGATATCAAGCTTGAACAAGTATGCCGTAATACTGTCATGTCTGAGATGATTTGTGATTAGAATTATTGCATCATTCTATGAAATGACCATGCAAAATGAACCACTGTTCTTTTTTTTTTTTAATATATCTTATCGAGTAAATCTGATTAGATTAAAGTATTTAGGTGGAAGTAATAGCTGCAGCTCTACTTGAACTTATAAAAAATTATTGTCGAGAGGCTGGTGTGCGTAATTTGCAGAAATAAATTGAGAATGTATACCGCAAGGTTTGAATATATGAATTTTGAAGGTTGTTCATGCTTTCATATTTGTATTAGTTTTTTTCAATCCAGGTTGTGCTATTGTTAATAATCACAACAAGCAAATAATCTAGATTTTTTCATGGGAGTTCTTTGAAATATAATTTTAAAACTATACGTGGACTTCGTTCCTTTGGTTGCATAATCATAGTGATATTTTGTCTGTTAACGGCAATTTTGTTTGTTTTCCACTCAGTTAATTTCAGATTTTCAGCTTTGGGGCTATGTAGTTGTGCATAATGATTTAATCTGTTTTAATTCTTCTGTGAAGTTCCCTTATTGATCTGCAGTTAAAAAGGTATTTTAGGAAATTGTTTGTCATTGTAATTACTTGATTATTAGGAATAATTGGTTCACATCTCTCAAGTATGATTATCATCTGTAAAATCACTTTGCTATTGAATATATTATAGAACCACCGCTTGTAAGTCATGATGTCTTCCACAAATTAGCTTGTTAAAAGATAGTAAATAAGTATATTATTAAAATATATGACTTTTTACTTAAGTTTGTTCCATCAGTTTTCTTCTTAAGCCAGTTTCTATAACATGAACTTATACTTCTATCTGCAATATAAATCATGAAGTTCTCGTGTTGTAAGAAATAATTTTTTCACTCCCAATAGTTATCCATTTTCTACTTATTACTCTGATATTTTGACAGATAGCTCTACAATTAGTTCGTAAGGCAATTTCAATTGAGACATCTGCCGCTGCCAGCATTCAGCCTGGTAAACTTAAGCAATATAATGAACCATCTAAAGAAGATCTTATTGAAGATGTAGATGGTTCTCTAAGTTTTGAAAAATCAGATAATGATCCATCTAGTGAAAATGTTGATGCTGGTGCTACTGCAGAATCCAAAAATATAGCTAATCCTGAACAAATTGGTGAAACTTGGGAGGAGGTTGAAATTGTAGAAGTTGATCTATGCCCTGACCAAACTACAAGAGTTGGCGAACAAATTAACTCAAAGGTTAGTTTTTCTTACTTACAGAGCATTAAACACTAGATCATTTTTTCAAGAACTGCTGTTATTGAGATTTTGAAGTTGATCTATCCCCTGACCAAACTACAAGACTTCCCATTGCCATTTTTCTTGAGATTTTGATGTGGTTATTTCTTGTGGTCTGCATATTGTACCCGTGATATTATTTGTACATCCTTTGGAGCTATATCTTCATACATTTATTTTTAATGCTTAGAATAGTCTATGGGTGTAATTTGTTGAGGTTATGACTTTACATCATGTTGATGCTTTTAATAGTTTAGTGATAATTTACATTTTAAATAATAAGCATCTTAGTTATTTACTTATTTGTACCTTGCTAGATGAGTTTTTCCTACCGTTTCCATGCTCAGTATCTATGTGATTTGGTGATGATATCATGAAGGATATGTTAAATCTGACCATTCATTTCTTAGAAGACTAATATAGAAGCATCCTTCATAAGTTGGGCATCAACTAATGGATGGATTAGAAGATTGAATCAGTTAAATCCAATCGTCCTATTTTTTGGTCAAGACTCCTGATGATATTGATTCGTAGATCACGTTATTGAGATTGAATATGATATCATCAAGCGTATAAAATCACGATTGTATTATTAACCAAACATCATACGTGAGAAATTAATGTCCCATAAGTTGGATTGCCAAATTAAAGTTTATCTGTTTCTGGATTAAGATGATTTAGCTGGAATTATTTTGTAGATAGAACATATCTAATTTGTTATAATAAATGGGGATTCTTTTATGTTTTTAATGGAGTTTTTTTAGTGGATTAGATGTCATCTCTCGGTTTTCCCAAAGTATTGAAACTATAGTTGCATTCTCTTTTACAAGAACCAAAGCAGGTTTTGCTTTTGCCTTGTTTGCGTACTGTCGCTATTGCCTTACTAGTTATTGTTGATTTTTTTTTTCCTCTGTTGTTGCTTGTGTTTTCTATGGTAGTTATTTTTTTGTTGCTATTCTCTCTTTTCCTGTTGACTCGCACTCTGTGCTGACTATCCGCTGACTATCCTCTACTCGAACAGTTACTATTTGCAACTTCTCCAAAATGAAAAGCAATCTCTATTTTGTTTTTGCAATAGTAAAAAATTTGGCACAACAGCTTATCTAATGTGGGAAACAGATCAATTTACGAATTAGTATGAAATACTAATGCTGACATGGGGCAAAGACACTACTACATACTCTAAAATCTTGCCAAACATATGAATGACACATCTAGGACAAATGATTATCTAGATGCGCATGCATAAACCCAAGCTTTCATTGGCACATAAATATAAACTTATACTTTATAGTCAGCGCTAACATTTTTTTATATTAAATACACATATATGGTAATAGCATATACCTTTAGTTATTTGAGATGCCTATATATTGGTCATTCAGGTTCAATTTTACCAATTTTGCAACAACCGTCGTCATTGGCCTTATCCTAATTATTTGGGTTTGGTTTTTTGAATTCATCTATTTTAATTCCCATGAATACATAATGTCTTAGCTTTATTTTGTGTAAGCATATGTTCACAACTTTAGGACTTATTTCTTTTTTGCGACTTATTTTTCTTCCTAATTATTTGACAGTAATCTCATTCACCCACCTAATTTGTTCAACTTTTGCCTTCTCTTGAAACTTTTAGTCTTTATGAACATGCTTGGAGAATTGAACTCAGGGAAAAGATGAACAAAAGGGGTTCACCTATTTATAACATAAAAAATTATTCCCGGGCTGAATGCAAAGTCAACCATTGTTACACCGATTTCCTATACATCTCACATCGTCACATTCCCTTGAATTGTTTCCAAACAAAATGACATGGTCAAACTTATTGTACATCACGGTTGCATGAGTGCTCTAAGTGACATATATGCTAATTATTAAAATAAAAGGAACTTATACATATCCCATGAATAAACAATACACCAAATGAACAAACAATGCACCTCATGATTGAATATTTCTTAAATGACACAAATAAGTGCAGTGCCGCACAATCGTTTTGACAAAGTGCATGGGATACATCATTTCACCAAAAGATTTTTTGTCCACTCATCCCTTAAATGTATGGGGTTTAATGTACATAAGACAAGAAATGCATTTTTTATTGAGGACCATTGTTTTCTTTAGGTTGCCTGTAACTCTGTTCCTTTTATATTGGTGTTGATTGCTGTTGACTAACTTACAGCTTAGAAAGGATTGATGATTAGTAACCCAAATTTTTTTTTTATTGCATTGATTATGTACTTCTTGAATTTAGTGGTTGATGTCTTAATGTAAATAATAATTGTTTTCTTGACAGGTAGATGAAGTGATTGATATAGGAGAAAAAGTTGGTGGTGATACTGAGGATGATAAAGTTGTAACTGATGTTTCAATTTTGGTTGATTTTGTGGGTAAACCTGTATTCCATGCTGATAGAATTTATGATTAAACTCCGATAGGAGTTGTTATTGGGCTAGCATGGACTGCCTTGGGCGGATCTACATTATATATTGAAACAAGCTAGTTGAGCAAGGAGAAGACAAAGGTGCACTTCATTTTACAAGTCAACTTGGAGATGTCATGAAAGAGAGTGCCCAGATTGCCCACACAGTTGCCCCAGCAAATTTGCTTGAGAAAGTTCCAGAAAACTCTTTTTTTCCAAACTCACAGTTGCCTTAGCAAGAGTGTTTCTTACAAACAACAAGATAGATAATAAATTGAAGCTTCCTATGTTAATATCTTTCAAGGCCAATAAAGGAGAAGAAAGGAGGCTGAGAAATAAGAGGAAAATGATTTAGAACAAACAAAATAAATATAATAGCAAGCTCAAATATCTGACTGTAATCATCAACAAAATGGACATCAAGGCCTTCTTTCACATTATAAAAAAACTCATCAAAGTCTCTTCTATTTGCGGCGGGGAATATGATTGTCTTTACCTCACCCCTCCTTGCAGCTATAATCTTTTCCTTAACCTAATTAATTTATGGAAGATACCAATCACAATTATAACAGAGGAGAAAATTATAATAAACAAAAACAATGGAGAAACTAACAAGAGTGTTTCTTACAAGTAGCAAGATAATAATTTAAAGCTTTTTATGTTAATATTTTTCATAAATTGAAGCTTTCTATGTTAATATCTTTCATAAATTGAAGCTTTCTATGTTAATATGTTACAAGCAACAAGATAACATAGAAAATTTCAATTTATTATCTTTTTGCTTGTAAGAAACACTATTGCTAGTTTCTTCATAATTTTTGTTTATTATGATTTTTTTCTCTGTTATAGTTTTGATTGATATCTTCCATAAATGAATTAGGTTAACGAGAAGACTATAGCTGCAAGGAGGGGTGAGGTAAAGACAATCATATTCCCTGCCGCAAATAGAAGAGACTTTAATGAGCTTTTTGATAATGTGAAAGAAGGCCTTGATGTCCATTTTGTTGATGATTGCAGTCAGATATTTGAGCTTGCTTTTGGAAGTATTGATAGCTCTGAAGTCTGAAAGCTAATTAAGGAGGTTTTATATCTTGTCATGTCAACTGAATTACAGCACCCTTGCGCCACCATACAATTTTTTTTTCTCCATCCTTCTGTTGAGGTTTCTATTATTTTATCGATATTGTGTCAATCAAAATTTTGTATTATTCTTTGTTTGTTAAGTCATAGTTTATGAGCAGAATGATAATTTAAAATTATGCATCTTCATATTTGATGATCATTGCTGGGAAGTTCACTACGTTACTTCTGACACATGCATTTTGTATAAACTTTTGAATTTATGTTATGATTATTCGATAAGTTTTATTTTGATTGTCCACTAATTAAAAATATTCTCCATTTTTCTCATCCATGGCGTGGGATCTGACAACAACTATGTTAAACTTTTTGTTCAAATATAAAAAAAAAGAGGCTTGAGGCATATTTTTGAAAAAATTATCAACAATGTGATGCCTCAGTTATGTATATTTCCACTCATAAAACAGCTAATCACAGCACACTTGATATGAGTATTTCAACTATGAAAAATAATAATAATTATATGATTAAGCCTTGTTAATTATACATCATGGTGAAGAGAAGGATACTGAGACCCTCCATCTGTAGATGAAAAATATTATTCCTTAGCAGAGCAGTTT
>NW_021318595.1:13181107-13195273 GCF_001605985.2 Dendrobium catenatum
AGCAGTTTTTAGATTCGACCTTGTAATAACCGTTCGTACTGGATGAACCTGTTCGTACAGGACGATCAGTTGTACGAAGACATTTTGTACACATATTCAAATAGGGTCGTTTCAGATTGTTTAGGTAAAATCGTCCAGGATGATCCACGATCGTACGGGATGATCCACTGCGTACTGAATTGAAAACTTGCAGTTTTTGGGCGGTTTTTCTTGTCTTTTGTATAAATAGTCCAAATTAGACTGCCACCCAATCTTTTTGTCATTTGATCTTCGTGCCTCTTGAGAGAATAGCTAAGGAGAGAGTGTGAGAGTGCATTCAAGGGAGGATTCCTACCACTGGAGTGAGAAGGCTTCACTTGGAGTTCAAAGGTAAGAGTCTCTACTTGTGAATTGGGATTACTTCACTCTTTTCCTTCTTTCTTATAGATTCTTGTGAGAAGATCTGTCAAGGAGATCCGGTTCTCTGCCGACACTTGGAGAGTGTGAACAGCCGAAGGGTTCTCTGTCCACACTAAGAGAGTGTGAAAGAACGGAAGGGTTCTCTGCCCACACTAGGAGAGTGTGAAAGGACGGACGGTTCTCTGCCAACACTAGGAGAGTGTGAAAGGACGGATGGTTCTCTGCCAACACTGGGAATTGTGTAAAAGGACGGACGGTTCTCTGCCGCACCGGGGAGTGGTGAAAAGAGTGTGTTGTAAAGGCTGCTCCGCCTTGCTGTGGGTGCAAAAGGAGAGTCACTATTGGTATTAGTGCAATACTCAGAGGGTGCCTCTGGGGAGTGGATGTAGGTCTGGTTATAGACCGAACCACTATAAATCTGGTGTCATTTACTTTACTGTTTTTACGTTTCCGCACTTTATATTTCAGTTTTAAAAAAACTCTGTGGTTGAAAAACATTTTTCTACAAAATTTAAAAGAAATTTTATTTCGGTTCAATAATTTTCTCAAAGGGGATTTAAATTTTTTAAACTACCAATTCACCCCCCTCTTGGTAGCCTTGGGACATTCACTTAGGCTTAACAACCTAATTACTAGACTCAACAAGGGGGTCGACCTAAGGCATCCTAAATCAAGGAAAAGTGTCTTAGGGACTAATTATGGCCTTTTGGAAGGGTTTGAGGCCTTGGTTTGACTGTATTGACCAGTCAACGGGTCAAGGAGTGAGAACAGTAAATGGGAAGGACCCCAAGCCTAAGGCCAATGTGTTTGTGGTCAAAAGAGAGGGTTTGCCATTTCAAAGAAAGATTTAAGGCTTTGTTGACTTGGTTTGACCAATCAACAATATCAAAGCTGGTGATGTTGCATTTAGGGAGGTAAAGAGTCATTTAAGGTGGCTTAGTCAAGGGTCAAGGATCAAAGTCAAGGCTTAGAGTAGGTGGGAGAAAATGCCATTAAAGTTTGACCAAGAATTTGGGGTTGACTTGGTCAACCCAAGTTGGGTTGAGTTGACCAAGTGTCAAGTGACACTTGAGTCTTATCCAAGAATTGATTTGAATATGTAATAGGGGTTGAAGAGCTCAAATGGGTCAATTTGACCCATTTAGACCCCTTAAGAGCTAATGGGTCAACCTAGGTTGACTTGGTCAACCATATTGACCCAAAGGTTGGATTTGGGTGAAATGAACTTGTTTGAAGATTTGGAGTCTAATGGGTGTGGTCAAAAGGCCTATTAAGGGTCCTTAATAGGTTATTAGGTCAACCTAGGTTGACTTAGTCAACCAGGTTGACCCAAGGGAAATCACTAGGGTTAATAAGTTTAGAATTATGTCTTAGTGTGTTGGAAGAGATTCCAAGACAAAATGAGGTCATTTTGGTCAAAATGACCAATTTGACCCTTAAGGTTAAAATGGGTTGACTTTGTCAACCAAGTTGACCCAAGATTGGAATTGGATTCAAAAGATCTCAAACCTAATTTGAAAACATTTGAGGAAGATTTCAAAGATTGATGGTCAAATCAAATTAAGTTTAGGCCAAAAGTCCAAAAATCCCCTTGGAGGGCATTTTGGTCATTTTAGCTTTGAGTCAGTTCTGGGTCAAATTGAATCTGAAAAGATGTAGACTATTGCTTAACAAGTCAATATCAAGGTATTGGGAGTGATCAAAGGGTTTGGAGGGGGCTCCAAGGTCAAATTCCACTAGGAGAAAAATCTAGTGGCATTAATTGTAAATATTTGAAGGTTTTGTAATGTTTGATATTGGATTAAGTTTATGGTGTTAAAGTCCTCCAAATGAGTTCAAATTTGAAGGGTTGTCACTAAAGACATGTCACATAAATATGAAATTGACAGACCCTGAATTGGATGCCAATTGATTGGGTTTCAAGGTGATGGAAAAATCAGCTATAAAGGGCTTTAGGACCTAAGTCTTTAGCTCAAAGGTTCTAGTTTTAGATTGGGTCAAGATCTGGATTGGACCTAAAGGCTAGGAACTAGGAGGATCCTAAGATCTAAAGTCCAAAGAAACCTAAAGTCCAAGGATCAAGAAGGGGTTGAAAGTGACCTCATACAAAAATGAGGTCAACACTTTGCACAACTTAATGCTAAATATTTAAATAGTTTCTTTTGTGCTCTTAAGTTAGAGGATTTTATGAGAGTTTTCACTTGCAAGAGTGGAAAGGACATATAGAATAGACTTTGTATAACATATAATGGGACTAACAAAATAAAACAATCCAGACTTAATATCTTGCTACATGATTATGAACTATTTTTCACATGGAACCTAATGAATCCATTTCAAATATGTACACAAGATTTACACAAATAGCCACCTATTTACATGTATTGGGTAGGGAACTAATGAACACTGAAATGGTTAATAAGATACTTCATTGTTTGCTTACTACATATGATGCTAAAATAACTGCGATTATAGAGTCTAAAGACTTAAATGTTTACTATATTGACAATCTTCTTGGATCACTAATTGCTTACGAGCAAGGAGTGAGTCAAAGAAAGATTGATGAAAGTGAACCACGAGGGAGAAGAACATAGCACTGAAAGTGAAGGAGTCAGAGAGTGATCTATCAGAACCTGAGGATGAAGACAACATTACACTAATGACTAGACAGTTCATAAGCTTTCTAAAGAGGAAGCAAAAGAGGCGCCAGTAATAGAATCGAGGTAAATTCAATAGGAAAGTTAAGGTTTCAAATGATGTTATTTGTTATGAGTGCAGGAAACCTTGACACATTAAGTCAGACTGCTCAAAACTCAAAAACACTCCTAGCAATGATAAGGTAAAGGAGAAACCAATTGTAAAGAAGGGCAAGTAGAAATTCCAAAGAGTCTTCTAAGCGGACTCAGCTTCAGACTCGTCAGAGACTGAAAAGGAAGAGGAATTCAGCAATCTGTGCTTGATGGACGATAATCTTGATCAGTTAAATCAAGAAGAGGTATGTGACTTTACTTACAATAAACTTTTAGAAGTCTTTGAACGCATAAATGTTGCATATAGGAAGTTAAAGAAAATGCATGCTAGCCTGAACTTGGATTTACAAGAACTGTATAGAGAACATGAAATTCTTAAGAAATATCATGCATTAATTGATAACAACCACATGAAATTACTTGATGAGTTCGATGATTTGAATAAAAACCATAAAAATTTAAAATCATCCTATGTAGAACTAGAAAAAGAATTCAAAAATTTTAAGAATAAATCTGAGAGAAAAAAATATTTAATGAATTATAAAAATCGTATATTGAAAGATATGAATACCTTTTACAAATTGAAGATAAAAGCTCTCGAGGATAATACGATACCCCCAATACTTGAAGATTTTACAAATCCTATTTTATATCCAAAATTTTTAAAACTCAGCATGAAACAGAACAATTAAAGAAAATTGAGAAATCCATTTCGTGGAGTTAAATATTTTAAATGTGGCAAGTTTGGACACATAGCACACACCTGTACTTTGGATAGAAAATCCACTTGGTGTGGAAGCCTAAGATGCATAAAAATAGACATATCATACGTGCATATATTCATAAGTTGTCAAAAGGTGAACCCAAACTTGTTTGGGTTCCTAGGTCTAATATTTAATGATTTTGCAGGATTGTCTCACACAAGGCCTCGTGAAAGCATATGATAGCTGGACAGCGGTTACTCAAAGTATATGACTGGAGATACTGCACAATTCATATCACTAGAAGCTAGGAATGGAGGCAGGGTTACACTTGGAGATAACACCACAAGGAAGGTGGTAGGGTCAGGTATGATTGGGAACTTGAAAAACTTTTTTATAAAAAATGTTTTGTTAGTAGAAGGCTTAAAATATAATCTTCTAAGTATTAGTCAGCTATGTGATAAAGGTTATTATGTAAATTTTTTTCCTACTAGCTATATATTAAGCTTGTATGGTAATAATGATTTGCTTGGTATACGTGTAAATAATATGTATATGCTACATTTGAATTGTATCAAAACTCCTACTACTTTTTGTTTAAAAACTATTTCTGATGAATCATGGCTATGGTATAGGAGACTTTGTCACTCTAGCATGAAAAACCTTATGAGGATTATCCAAAAGAACTTAGTGAGAGGTATACCAAAACTAGACTTTACTAAGGATCACCTTTGTGATGTATGTCAATTAGGAAAACAGGTGAAGTCCTCTTTTAAGTCCAATAAGAATCTTAGAACTAGTAATCCATTGGAGATTTTGCATATGGATCTTTTTGGACCAGTTGGAACTATAAGTCTAGAATGGAAGGTATATGGATTTGTGATTGTGGATGATTTCTCTAGATTCACATGGGTTTGATTTCTATATCATAAGAGTGAATCATTTGAGGAATTTAGAGATTTTTTTACTTGAATTTAGAGGAAACTAGGATGTGAGATCTTGATAATTCAAAGTGATCATGGAGGATAATTTAAAAATAAAAAATTTAAGATTTTTTGTAAGGAGAAAGGGATTGATCATAATTTTTCTGCACCTAGAACCCCTCAGCAGAATGGAGTAGTCAAAAGGAAAAGTAGAACATTAATAAAAGCCACTCGAGCCATGTTGGCAGAATATTCACTTCCTAAATATTTTTGGGCTGAAGCGGTTAGCACTGCATGTTATGTTCAGAATAGGGTGAACATCAAATCAACTTTGAATAAAATACCCTATGAGTTACTTAATGGGAGAACACCTAATTTGTCATATTTGTATGTCTTTGAATGTAAGGTATTCATTCATAACAATGAAAAATCTGCCTTAGAAAAATTTGATCAAAAATTAGATGAAGGAATTTTCCTATGATCCTCTAATGTTGGAAAATCTTATAGAGTATTCAATAAAAGAACTTTGATAATTAAAGAGACCATACATGTTATACTTGATGAATCTGGTATTTTGAAAGAGCCAATTATTGAAGAGGATGAGATAGAAATTGACTCTCAAAAGATTAAGAAAATAAATTTGGATGAAAATTTGTAGATAGAAAACCCGTTGCCTAGAGATTTGAAATTTTCTAAAAATCACCCAAATGAATTGATTATTGGTAAACCTAGTGAGGGTGTTAGGACTAGGCATGGACTGAGCAAAGAAGTTAATCATTCAACCTTTATTTCTATCATATAACCCATAAATATTGATCAAGCACTTTCGGATGAATTTTAAATTTTGGAAATGCAAGAAGAATTAAATTAATTTATAAGAAATGAAGTATGAGAATTAATTGCAAGGCTAAAGGATCAAAGTATAGTTGGGACTAAGTGGATATTTAAGAACAAAATAAATGACTCAGGAGTAGTCATTAGAAATAAGGCTAGATTTGTGGCTAAGGGGTATAATCAGATTGATGGGATTGATTTTGAGGAGACTTTTTCCCCTGTAGTTAGACTTGAAGTAATTAGGGTTTTATTAGCCTTGCACTGTTTTAGAAGTTTTAAGTTGTATCAAATGGATGTTAAAAGTACCTTTTTAAATGTGTTAATCCAAGAGGATGTTTTTGTAGAACAACCTCCAAGCTTTGAAAATTCAAAATACAATAATCATGTGTTTAAGTTGAAAAAGGTGTTATACGGTTTGAAACAGGCACCTAGAACTTAGTATGAGTGGTTTAGCACCTTCCTACTTTAGAGATCTTTTGAAAAAGGGAGTGTGGGCACAACTCTATTTTTGAAGAAATTGGGAGAAGATATACTCATTATACAAATTTATGTTGATGAAATCATCTTTGGATCTACTGATAAAAATCTTTGTGATGAATTTTTTAAAATAATGAGTAGTGAATTTCATATGAGCTTAATAGGAGATTTGAGTTACTTTCTAGGCTTTAGCATTAAGCAAATTAATGAGGGTATATTTCTTAGTCAATCAAAGTATGTTAAGGTCATCCTAAAAAAAAATGAAATAGATAATGTTAAATCTGTTAGTACACCCATGAGTTCATCAGTTCAGTTGGATAAGGACCCTAAGGGAAAATCTGTTGATCAAAAGAAATTTAGGAAAATTATTGGATCTTTACTTTAATTGATAGCTAGCAGACCCAATATTATATTTAGCGTTTGTTTGTGTGCTAGATTTCAATCATATCTAAAAGAATCACATTTGACAACAGTGAAAAGGATTTTGAGATATCTCTTGAGAACTCAGAACTTAGGAATTTGGTATTCTAAGTTTAGCTCTTCATTTAAAATAATTGGATATTCAGATTCAGACTTTATAGGTTGTAGGATTGATAGAAAGAGTACTTATAGAACATGTTAATTTATTAGAAATTCTTTAGTCTCTTGGTCCAGTAGAAAAATAGAATTTTGTAGCCCTATCTACTGTTGAAGCTGAATACATAGCCTTAGAAAGCTATGTGGCACAAGTACTTTGGTTGAAATAACAGTTGATTGATTTAGGATTAATAATAGGCATAATTCTCATTTATTATGATAACACTAGTGTCATTTGTAATTCTAAAAATCATATTCAACATTCAATGACCAAACATATAGATATCAGACATCATTTCATAAGGGATCATGTATCCAAAGGAGAAATTGAACTCAATCATGTTTCAACTGAAAATTAACTTGCAGACATTTTTATAAAACCAGTAGCCTTTGATACTTTCAGTACATTAAGAACAATGCTTGGTGTGACTGATTTTAATGCTTAATTAAATGTTTCTACAACATTGATATGTGTTTTTGTGAGTGTGCTTTTAGTTTTTGTTATTTTAATTATGTGTTTTTTTTTGTGCATGATTGTTTTTGTCTTTGTTAACTTTTTTATTTTGTTCATTTTATTTGTTTGGTTTAGAGAGTTTTTTTTATATTTTTTCAACATGTGTAAAATTCATCAGTACAAAATTAATTTCATTAGTATTGATCCATTGAGTAGAATTGAATGCATACAGTTTTTCAATTTTTAATAAAGTTCATCTGTACGATCATGACGATCATCTGGATGATGTGTTTTCAATCGTAAATATGCATCTAGACGGTTATATGGATAAGCACAGTTATTATTTCTGATCGTACGTACAAACCTGGAGTTCGTACATACAAACCATGCGTCATTCTAAATGGGGGACAATTAAAACCATCATAAAAATGATCTTAAATAAGCGATCATCCTGGACGAACACCTATTCGTCTGTACGATCGTCTGGTCAAAAAGTCTGTACTAAAAGATGCCTCGTAACTCGTATGATTATGAAACGTTATTTCATTTTAACTGTATTTGTTCGTTCATACGAAGTTTTTCTTCGTACATACAAACCCATGCATCATACAGGACAAACCAATTTTCATCTGTATGAAAATTCATTTTTCTTTAAATTGAAAGGTTAAAACTCAAACTTCATTCTCTTCAAAAGCATTTTCTATCTTCTATTCCCTTTAATCTTTTCTATGGCCAGTTCAAGCAAGAGGGTTAGCCACGCAAATGAACTGACTAGGGGACTTCCTCTAGGAATACCCATGAGAACTTCTTATCCAAAGTAAATGAGGAATCCTTTCCTAGGTTTGTATCTGCAAAAATGACTCCATCCAGAGTTTTGATTCAGGATAATACAATCTATCAGATACTACCACTCTTTGCTTCTACTCAATTTGACTTTATCCTTACTCTGATTTACTCCTTCAAATATCTACATTTCATTATTTCCTAGCAAACATGACCTTTAACTCTGATCAAGACAGGATTAGATCCTATGTTCTAGGGGAAAATGTAGAAATAACCAAGGAGGATCTGGGAGTTTTCTTAAACTTAAGGATTTAAGGAATAAGAGCCCACACTTTGACTTCTGCTTCAAATTTTGATTGGACTGAGATAAACCAAGTACTTAGAGGGATAAGACAAGAATGCCATTTGCCTATGGTAAACACTCTACACCAAGATGCTAGAATCATCTAGCATGTGCTTAGAACTTCCATCATTCCAAAAGTATGTGATAGAATTAATATTAATCATCTTCTTTCCACTGTCACTTATATGATCATTACTGGTCAACTCATTAACGAAACCTAACTCATTCTTGACTACCTTTATAAGCTTTCTGAAATTTACCATGTATCCCATAAGAGAAAGAAGAACATTGCTCTAGGACACCTTGTGGCTTATATTCTTGAGAAGAATTATGAATTAGTTCATCTTGATGTGTCTTATCTTGAAGAACATTTGTACTATAATGATGGCTCATTCTGAGCTATCTTTGCAAAACATGATGAAGGTGCTGATACTGAAGGAGAGGAGAGAGGACCTGCACCTGCACCTGCGCCTGCTGGTGGATCAAATCTTCAGGAGTTGATTCATCACTTTGATCGTCTCGAGAGTCACCTTAATCGATGCTTTGATCAAATTGAGACTCATCTATAGCATCAGGACGCACAGTACCAGTAGGACATGGGCTGGATGCAAAGTCAATTCAATGATGTGAGCTCGAATATGGCTATGATGAGTAGCTATTTTAATTTCTACAACCAGTCACCTCTCCAGATCAAGGCCCCTTTCAATGATGACTTCCTTCTTCTATGTTGTTCTTTGTCATTTTTAGTGATGTGATATGTTGATTTTTGAAGTTTTTATAATTGTCTTATGTGTTTTTATGTTTGTTATTTTTATTTCATGATTTTGAATTGATACCAAATGTGCTTAGTTGTAATATCAATTTCTTTTCATATCAATAAAAACTATCTTATCTTATTTTAGTTGATTTTGATATTTTCTGGAAATGTTTGTTAGCTTATTTGATTATCTTGAGATAAGTGATCTAAAAAGTTATATATTTCAAAAAGTAATGCAAAAATTAATATCATTAGAAAATCTTATTTTTCATAAATTTAAATTAGCTTAAAACTTAATCAAGATAAGGATATCATTCTCATATTCTTTTTAGACATACAAAAATTTTAATATTGTTATTTCAATCTTGATGTCTTATTATTATTTATTTCATTTTTTAATATAATTATTTTTTACTTAAAAAAATCTGAGATTTTAGATTATTTATATTTGAAAAAACAACTTGAAATTTTGAAAACTGTACAAAGATACAAAAATCAAAAGAATGTGCAATAGTTTCCAAATTGAAAAAGATGCACAAAATTAACCCAAAAGTAAGAAGAAGCACAAAGTGTGCCATAAATACTGAAAAGATGTGCAATGTCGCCATAAGTTAATGTTCTTTTCTCTATCTTTTAATCTTTAATTTCAAATCAATTTAGTGTTCAATTATAATTCATATTGGAACTTGACTTACATTACTTTTCATTTCATCAATCATGCAATAATTTTCCTTATCAAAATATTTAGACTGATTCATGACCTTGATATTTTTACCTTGCTTTTTGTTATCTCTTAATTTAAGGGATATGAATTTTTATTTTTCTTTAATGAACTTTACTTTTGTCATTGCTAACATATCTTCATCTCTTTCAGGATCAATTATCAAAAGTTTTCTCATATGACTTCTTACATTTCTATTGTTTGTTTTTTCTTCTCTTTTTATTGTTATTAAAAAGGGAGAGAAATATTTTTTGTCTTGTCTTATTTGTGTCTTGCATATTTTTTTAAGATTTTTTTTTTGTTTTCATTTCAGTGTTGTTTTTTATGTGTTCTTCATTGCGTGTGAAAAACTTTAAAATTAAAAAAAAAAATTGATTTGTTCATAATGCATACCCCTTATACTTACATGTTTATTTATTCAGTGGGAATTTAGGAGAAACTTAGGATTTTCAAATTTACACAAACAATAATTATTTTGACATCATCAAAAAGGGAAAGATTGTTGAGAGAGTTGCTACTTAGCTTTGCAAGTTTTACATTCTTGCAACTTATATATTTTGATGATTCCAAATATTATTATTTTTATTATTATTTTCTCCTAACACATTTTGAAAGAGAGAGAGTTGCTACTTAGCTTTGCATGTTTTACATTCTTGCAACTTATATGTTTTGATGATTCCAAATATTATTATTTTGATTACTATTTTCTCCTAACACATTTTGAAAGATTTCTTTTTTGCTCTTGTGTGTACTAATATTTCAATAAAATCATACTTCAGATTGTTAAACACTTCAAATCAAAGATTTGCTTATAATGTTTTGTAATATTAGAGTATATATTTTTCTTTTATTTGAGTCTGAGATAGTGTGATTGTAATTGAGTAACTTAGCACACACACATACACGCACACCGGGGGAGAGCTTTAAAATTCATAATTTTTAATACTGATCGTACAGTACGAACCATGTTTATACGGGATGAACTGGTTAGTTATACTCCCGAACGAGCAATGGAACGAACAGAGGAAAAAAATTTCTAAGTATAATTCATCCAGACGATATTTATCGTTCGTCCCAGAATGATGGGCTCTGGATGCGTTCATTCAAACAATATTTATCGTTCATCCCAGGACGATGGGCTTTGGACGCATTCATTCAAACGATATTTATCATTTGTCCCAGGACGATGCTCTTTGGATGCGTTCTGAATCCAGACAATATTTATCGTTCATCCCAGGACGATGGGCTCTGGACGCGTTTATTCAAATGATATTTATTGTTCATCCTAGGACGATGGGCTTATATATATATATATATAGCTATAAACCACAAAAAATACTAAATAGAATAGCCTTGACTTTACAAAATATATAAATCAGAAAATACCTATTCATGTTCAAAATATTATAACATACAACCTTAGCTACTAAATTAGTTCCTTACCCTTTCACTAACCTAAAATAGAATGCACAGTAGGTGTTAGCCAACATAGATAATTCAAATCCACTTATCTAAATTTTTGTTAATTAACTCATTATATATTTACTAAATTAAAAGCAATTAATACAAGGTTATTATGTGGATTATATATTTACTAAATTAAAAGCTATTAATACAAGGTTATTATGTGGAACAAAGTAGTGTTATTAAACATCATAAGTTAAATACAATTTTACTCTAAAAGTAAATATAAAAATACTTCATCTATCAAAGAAGAAATTAATAAAATTATCTCAGGCCCTAATGCTCCCATCGTAAATAGATAATAATATTTAGGCCCATATGATTTCATGTATTATCATTTCAGAAAATAGACCCTTATGACTTTTACATGCTTATCACATTAGACATCCAAAAATTCAGGCCCATATAGCTCAAAGCACCATCAACATAATAGATTTTTCTCCAACATCAGAAGTCATCAAAATCACACATTTTAGGTAGATAAGAACATATATAATTACCATGCAATAATAAAATGAAAGTGATTAAATTATAAAAAATCACATAATGCTATTTTTGTAGTCACCAAGTTCAACAATTGAGCAAAATTTTAAATATTAAAATTGCACCATATTACTATGAATCAAAACGCTTTTTGAAACTTTAAATATTTTATAGTTTTATTTTCTAAGGTTAAAATCTCTTTTTTATTTGCTAGAAACAGCACTCTTTTTAATCTACTTGATGAAAATTTCTAAAGAAAATATCCAGAATAATCGTATCTATAATACATAAAATGGCACTATAAAAGTTTAGTGGATATTAAGTTATCCCCATTTTACTCAAATTTATAACTTAAAAAAATATCAAAATTTTCATATTATTAAAATTTAAGTTAGGCAGAATTTAACTTACATCATTTTAGATAATTTCCCAAACAGCACTTACAACAAAAATAGAAAGAAGCCACCCAAAATGGGCTCTCTCTAAAATTTCTCCTTGTCTCTAAATTGGCCAAAAGGGGGAATTTTTTCCCAATTTTGTGGTCAAAAGCAATTCTGTTACCCCTCCTTTTTGATTCTTCATCAGAACTTGTTTCAAGTTCGATGTACATTGGAGGATTTCTCTTTTCAATGGAAGGGCGACCTCGGCCGCGTGCTCAACTCAATGCCATCTCGTTGGTACTTGATGCATTGATGTAGGGTGGAAGGAACCATTCTATACTCATGGATCCAAGGCCTACCTAGGAGCGCATTAAAGGATGTAGCCAAATCAATTATATGAAATTTCGTTTCAGTTTTTAACTCTCCTATCTCCAGAAGAAGTGTGATCGAACCTAAAGCCTTCTCGCCTTTTTCGTTGAACCCGCGAAGCACCAACCTATCAGTTGAGAGCTTGCTAGTATCAACTCTAAGGTACGCGAGAGTCTTTATGTTCATCACGTTGACCGATGCACCCGAATCAACCAGAACTCTTGATAGTTTGAAATTGCCCACATTTATAGTGATGTAAAGTGGGCGATTGTGGTCGGCAGTTCCTAGGAGTAGATCTTCGTCGGAGAAGGTAACTCCCGAGATTTCCTTGAAGTATAAAGCTTCATCCTCAGAAGTTAAAGCGAGTTGAGATAAGCAAATCTCAGGATCGAGAATTGTTTTTATTAGAGTCTCCCTCATCTCTTTTGAAAGGATGAGGGCATCGTAGATGCTCAACTTAGCAGGCAACTTCCTAAGGTGAGCTAAGATGTTGTAATCAACACTTGGAACATTAACATCAGGACCCGGTGGATTCGAAGGAGAGTTTGATTGTTGAGTAGAGACTTAAATCGGATCAGTGTAAACAACTTGTTTTCCCTTTTCCTGTGGGGGAATCCTAGGGGGTAAAACCTTGCCACCACGCAGTTGCACTTGCACGATTTCATCGGAAGGACAAACTACGGGGAGGTCCACGCTCTCCTTAGGCGGTTGATTATCATTTTATGAATGAGAATCTGAATCTGAAAAGTCTATCACGACGGGACTCCCTTGAAAGTTAATTTCAGGGGTATCACCATCTGATAAGACATCAAATTCATCTTCTCCTTGAAGGGTCAAATCCGGAGAGCTGAGTTTTTGAACTTCTTGATTATCCTCAGCTGGCTCCGGGTTATTTTCAACGAAAGAGTCATTTAGAATTACATTCTCGACACTAATCATCAAAATATTTGCAGAAGGATCTTTCTTTTTATTTAATTTTTGACCCTTTGCCTTTGATGGGGCAAAGTAAAAGTCAAATAACTTTAATGCGGCTAGTTGTTTTGAGCCACCATCCACCACTTATACAGATCTCTCATCAACAAATTTTCTCTCTACAAAAGGTTCACTCTTTTCATTTTTATTTAATACAGTAGTTCCTACGACTACTGGAGAGGAAATCGTCCCAACATCCTCCTGCGATGCCTCCAGCTCAACCTCCCAGATCGGGCCCCGGGCTCTCGTCGGTAACTGTTGAGAAAGATGAAAAGATTGGTTAATCGACTTTTTAAATGCTCGGGATAGTGCTATATCCCAACCATCTTCAGTGGATAAAGAAAGATTAGAATTAATACCTGAGATGAATTTGACAGATCCTTGATTCGGATTGACCAAGTGCTCCTTTAGAATTATAATATTACCTTGACGGAAGTTTTTCTCGAGCCAGTCCTTTAAGACTATACATTCTTCGATTGTGTGGCCCAACATGCGATGGTAGGGGCAAAAGGTTGGATCATCCTTTTTATTTGCCTCTTCCGACTTCTTGGCCTCCGGCAATCGAAAATTTGACTTCTTCTGAAGGCTCTTAAAAATTTTCCTCACTGACTCCCTTTTGAACGGATAAGGACGAGCCAATCTCTCTTCAAAAGTCATCGGGTAAGGTCCTCTAGTGGGTTGAGAAGTTACCTGAAACGGTTGAGGTTTTTGAGTCTGCTGAACAGTAGAATTACTTGATTGAACGTTAACCGGCTTCTTCCCCTTGTCGACTGCTGAAAC
>NW_021318595.1:13195502-13196227 GCF_001605985.2 Dendrobium catenatum
GTTGCTCTTGCAGTTGGGGTTCACTTTTCATCGAGAGGTTTCGCCACCTCAAGATGTAGTAAACTAAAGACTCGCCCGGCTTTTGTTTTTCGATGACGAGATCACCAACAGTTACACGTTATTGAGCTCCTGAGAATCTCTTTAAAAAGAGGCCCTCAAGCTATGTGAAAGTTTTTACTGAACCGTTTGATAGATCTGCATACCACTCAAAAGCAATGCCGGACAAACTACTCACAAACTGGCTAAAGAGCAGAGCATCCGACCCCCCCTGCATTGCAACAACTTGCTCAGAAATGGGCCAGATGCTGTCTCGGGTTTTCTAAACCGCTAAAAACTTTAAAAGAAGGTGACACAAAACCCTTTGGATAAGGAACCAAATCATATTCTTCAGGGTAGGGTCTACCCTTTGGAATATATATAGTTCCTTGTGAATGGGCTAAGGCCTCCCTTACCTGTGTCTCAATCATCTGACGGATATTCTATCTACGGGAGACACTGGAGAAGTAATCTCTGGAAGTTTGAAAATTGAATCAGCTTTCCTGCTGTGGTCGCCCATTGTGTGTACTATGGGCTGCAACTGCTCTGGTTTGGACTGCTGTGATTGTAAAAGCTGACTCTGCATCTATTCAACTCTAATCATCATCTCATCAACTTTTCTTTCAAGATTTTTAATATACTCATCCTTCTCTTTCAATCTGACAGAACTGTCTGAATCTGAGTCGACT
>NW_021318595.1:13196695-13221004 GCF_001605985.2 Dendrobium catenatum
CAACAGCTTGCTCGAAAATGGGCCAGATGTTGTCTCGAGTTTTTTAAACCGCTAAAAACTTTAAAAGAAGGTGGCACAAAACCCTTTGGATAAGGAACCAAATCATATTCCTCGGGGTAGGGTCTACCTTTTGGAATAGATACAGTTCCTTGTGAATGGGCTAAGGCCTCCCTTACTAGGGTCTCAATCATCTGACATATATCCTTATCTGCGGGAGACACTGGAGAAGTAATCTCTGGAAGTTTGAAACTTGAATCAGCTTTCCTGTTGTGCTCGCCCATTGTGTGTACTGTGGGCTGCAACTGCTCGGGTTTGGACTGTTGTGATTGCAAAAGCTGACTCTGCATCTGTTCAACTCTAATCATCATCTCCTCAACTTTTCTTTCAAGATTTTTAATATACTCATCCTTCTCTTTCAATCTGATAGAATTGTCTGAATCTAAGTCGACTGCTGCTGACTCTTCCTCCTTTCCAGAGCGGTGCTTAGAAGGCTCAGCATCTTTAGTTGACGCACGAGTTTCAACCATGTTGACATCCACTACCGGCTCCTCCTCAACTAACAAGTTATCTTCATCCAGATTGAATTCATCAATAGCCTTCTTCTTAAGGATATCTCTGATTTCTTGTACCACTTCCTCGATTGGCCTCCCATCTATTGCTTCAGCATAAATTGGAAAGTACCCGTCATAATCCATCACTTGATCATACTCTTTCACATCTAACTTATCAAAGATATTGCTAATTTTAGCATCTTCTTCGGTGATTTCTTCACTAACCAATTAATCTAACATCTCTTGATCAAGATCTTGGGTCGTCTCCTCCCCTCCAACTGTCCCGGGGTCGGTAGTCGCAAGGGTGACATCCTCAGTAGGGTGAGGGACGTCTATCTTAATTGGTGATGGAGGGGCCTAAACAGCTGAGGCTCCAACATCAACACGAATAGAGTCCTCACATCCCTGAACTGGGAACCTAGGGAGTTCGAACGGTATCTGAATCTGAGGTTCTCTGAATTGTATTCCAATAAATCTACTAAACTTTCTTCGTGCACATGATTCTTCTGGCGACATGGGCCTCTTGCCCTTAACATCAACTGGTTTTGGCTTTTCAAAGACTTCTTTAGACTTTGCTATCACTGGGGCCAGCTTTGACAGTTTTGAAGGTGGGATCGGTGGTCTACCACTAAAAGGGCGACTCTGGCAAGACCCAGTTAATACTATCTCCTCCGTCTTTGCAGACGGGAGGCGAGGCACCCAATGGTATCCATCTACTAAGACCGACGTGACAGGTTGTTTAACGAACTTCTTATTCTTCCTCACTAGCTGAGGAGTTAGGTTCTTAGCTTCAAACTTTTCTTCTTTCAGAACTTCTTTCTCAAGTTTGTGTGAAATCACTCCCTTCAAGTGTTTCACATACTGTTCCTTAGTCTGCCCTACTTGAGCAGCACAAGTATGGATGATATTTCTAAGCATCCTAGCTTTCAGAACTTGCTTCTCCTTCGGGGTTCTCTTAACAGAATAGTCTACTGGGCTAGGCGGAGTGCTAGATATCCGAGTAACTCTCTCCTGACCTGCAGAAGCTGTGAGGGGGTGAAAACGACTCCCTTTAAAGAGTGGAGAAGTGGCAGGGATTGGCAGCTCCTCGGCAGCCTCAAGATCGACTTTACCCAAGGCCTTCAGCTCGGCCACCTTCTTGGTCTTTGTGATTTTCTTTCTTAACCTTCTGAGGTAATTCTTCTTGGCATTCTTGCTACCATAAAGAGGTTCAGAACTAGAAGATCCTTTCTCAAACACTATCTTACCTGCAGCGGCAGCTTCCAGTTTTTTTGCATCCTCGAGGAATTCTTTGGGTGCGTTAGCGATGTCTAGTGCAGACCAAAGACTAGGAGGGGCATCATTTCAGGCTCCTATGGCCAACTGAACTAGAGGGGCATCCTTCTCTCCCTCAACAACAAGGTCCACCAAAGTGTTTCCATTCATCACCAATCTAAGGGACTTAAACCCTATTCCGAATTGGATTGAATTTTCATAAATCAGCTCCTCAACCATTAAGTCACGGTCCATCAAAAACAAAAGTTTGCCGGCCATTGCAGGTGATTTGATTATCTAAGATTTGAAAGGAGAAGATTTGAATTAGAAACTTGAATTTGAATTTGAAAATAAATTTATATTTTATCATATATATCGGGTTATAAGAGCTATAACCCGGTATAAAATGATAAAATATAGAGTTTGACTTTGATTGAAAGAGAGTTTGAATTTTCGTTGTATACATTCAACTACAAAAGGATTTTGTAGGAAAATATATAACAACGATAATCTGAATTTGATTTGGATGAATTTGGAGAAGATGTTTGAATTTGGAAATGATTGAGTTTACATTGCACATGTTTTACTATTGGAAAATGTTATGGTGCTACATGTAACAATGAGAATTGAATTGGGTTTGAAAGATGGAGATTTAGAAATTCAAAAATCCTGCAGCATTTCCCCTTATTTTTGAAACTCAATGTGTTGAATTCTCATTCAACAAAAGGTTCACAAACAATTATCGGGAAAATTACTAAGAAAGCTTAACTCTTTCAACCTTGAGAATAATCAAAGAGTGAAATGTTAAAGGCAAACTTTTACCGGATAGAGTTTAAAGGTTCGTTGTATATGCTAACTACGATGATCGTCGTAGGATTACATATAGCAGCAATGAATGATTTTAGAAAGATTTTTGAAAGTTAGAAAATCCGGCAGCACTTCCCCTTATTTTTGAGACTCAATGTGTTGAATTTTCATTCAACAAAAAGGTCTACAATTATTAGAGGAAAATACCAAAAGATTTTCAAATGCGATTAAAGGGTGAAATTGTCGAAGGCGAAGTCTTGTCAAGAGGGTTCAAAGATGTGTTGTATATGCTAACTACAATGATCTTTGTAGGAAGACATATAACAACAACGATCGATTTTGATTTGATTTGATTTTTAAGGAGATGTTTAAAAATTCAAAATTTTGGCAGCATCTACCCTCATTTTTGGGACTCAAGGTGTTGAATTTTCATTCAACGGAAGGTCCGCATCACTTAGGGAAGATTCATTTGGAATTTACTCGACTCTTTCATTCCAATCAGCGGACTAAGAATGAAATTTCATAGCTTAATTCTACCGGCATAATTAAATTTTTAAGACGACCCTTAAAAGTGAATGCTACACTTGATCGTATATATCGAATTGAAATTGTTACAATTCAATATACAACGATACAATGTAACGATTATCTAGACGTTGGAAGGATTAAAACTCTACTAAAAGATTGGGAATTTAGATCTTAAAAATTGAGGAAATCTTCTATAAGTTATATAACTTAGCATGCCACTAGTAATTTCAAGCACGCTAGTTTCTAACATTTATAGAAAAGTTTAGAAAGGAATAGGCCTGACTCTTTCGCTCTACCAACCAAGTTGGAGGCAAAATGTCCAAGCCCAATTTAGAGGGAGGTTTCCTACACTCACCTCTCGTTTGACAAATCTTAATTGAGTTGGCCACACTCTCTCAAGGGAAAAATGAAAGAGGGACCAACGGAGGGAAGGGTAGTTAAAACTACCGATTCAATAAAATTTATACCGTTATTAAAGATGGAGAGTGAGATTTATCACCAGCGGAGTCGCCATTTTTGTTTTGATTGAGAAAAAAAATTAAGTATATATAGTTTTGAAAAATATTTAATTATTTTTGGGAAGATTAAATTTTGAATTTAAATTTTGTAATGGAACTCAGGATTAGGAATGATATATCATCTCAGAAAGGCAAATATATCATTCACTAATTGGTTCAGATTACAAAACTTTAACTTTATCCTTATTATGTTAGTCAAATCCAAGAAGAATCATATTTGACCTCGAAAGATCAAAATAGGATTTAATCGAGTATTTTGCTAAGCTAATATAGATAAAGATCATTAATTTCATAATCAAAATTACGATAATAATTGATATATCTCTCCGAAGAAAGAAAATATCAATCATTATGAATCATTTCAAAATGACGATAATGATCATTGGATTTTCCCAAAAATAATTAATTAAAGATTTTTGAAAATTTTAATTTTGAAAATTAGATCTGGGTTTCTAAATCTCCTACGAGCACAACCCTCATAGTTAATTACATCGTAGAAAATTGGAATTTCCTACAAAAACACTCGATTAAAATAGCGGTGTAAATTTTATTTAAGAATTTCAAGGCATGATATCAAAGGAGAGAAATGGTAGGAATTTTCAAATGGGATTGGATCAAGTCTGAACACTTATTTTCAGAGTCAAAGGAAGAGGAGTAGGGAGTGTTTTGAGATTCTGAATCACTTCAGAAACACTCCAGCCTATCCTAAATGTTGGGCTTAAATTTGATTGAAAGTGATTTAATGTTTAAATGATCAATTTTATTAGAAATTTGAGATTTGATTCCCGGAAGGTGAGGTCTTATGGCCTGAACCAGCCTCGGAACCTAAAACTAAATTGGGCACTTAAAAGTGTCCCGAACCTAACTAATGCAGTGCGAATCTGGTCTTATCCCGGCCTGGATGGGGGAGCCAGCTAAACCACCTAAACGATTTTAAAATATGAGTCCGGTCTTTTATAGAGTGGTAGGGACATTAATTAAAAAATTTTAGAGGAATGGGGTCAACATCTAGAGCAGATCCTTAATTGACCCCTTAGACTTATGTTGGGTATTTGATGTCTAAATAATGCAATTAAATATTAGACTCGATTTTAATTTGTTACTAATGCGATGCATGCTAATTGACTCGATTGAATGCAAAATTTATATGTAGTAGTTTAAAAATTTTTTGCTTAGAAAATAGGTTTTTCCCTAGAGATTGCATAACATCCCCTTGACAGATCGGCACCCTCATAGGCCAGGTGGTCTGCCAGAACCCGCAGGCGGGGAGATGCCTAACAAGGTAGATAAGGTATAATATGAATGCATGAAAAACCCTCGGCGAGTCCGAGATTACTTCTTAGGACCGTTTAGAGTTTCTATCTTATCTTAAAAAATTTATTTAATTAAAGTAGAAGAATTTTTTACAGACCCCTAAGAGCCTAAATTTGAATTCCATGTCAAACCAAATGCGGCATGCAAATAAAAAAAGACTAAAAAAGCAGGAGTTCTAATGCGCAATCAATTAAATAAATCAATCAAATTAAATATATCAAATTGAATGTCCGTAGGCAAGTGCCCTTATTATTACATCACAGAATTGCAAGAAAGTAAAGTGGCCGGGCACCACTGACTACAACCCAGATTTCTAATCCTAAATTAAATGACTTTGAGATTTGGGACTCTTCTCGTTATCTATTTTTTTGTCTTCTCACGAACATCTTGATTCGTCGGTTCTAGATATCCAAATGAAAAGAAACTCCCCCTTGATCGGGTTGTTATCTTTCCTCTTTGGATATTTGAAAAGTATCCTAATTTGACTTCCAAATGGAAGAAGACTCTCCCCTTTAGGGATGTCTTCACCTCTTTGGAATTCAAATTGGATATTTATATCCCAATCTCAAATCATTTTAAATAATTTATAACCTTTACTGAATTGAATTTACATTAATTGAAATAAAAAAATCTAGACTCGATCCTGCAGGGTTATCCTAATAATCAGCAGTTATATAAACAATCTCAAGCAGTTATAATTTGAATATTGAAATGCATTTTTTTTTTAGACACACTTGGCCATGCTCTTTTATTTAAAGGGGGTCTTAAGCGCAGTAGGTACCTGTGCAAATAGTATATATTTTGATTTTTTTTTATTAATCGTCCCCTTTAATTTCAGCTCCTTGTATAAGCATGGCCACCTGCATAAGATTGCACAGATATAATTCGTCCCTAACCTAGGGGTAAATTTAACGCACAATCAATCACAGAGTGCAGGAAATAAGTAAATAAATACATCAATTCTACACTAGAAAACAGCATGCAGTAAAAGCTCGAAAAATATGGCACACAACTGCATAAAGTAAAACACCGGCCTATCCTAAAACTGGAGTCGGTGATCCTAGCAAATCATCTAAAGTATGTGGGGTAGGTCGTGCGGTTTTGATATGTCCTAAATGGGATACCTTATTGAAATTCCTTAAGGTTTGATTGTTGATTTTTAAAGATTTGATTAATTTAAGTTTGCCATTAATTGATTCGTGGCGTTGTGCCACCAGGCTCGAGGAACCAGCCTCCTTAGGACACTTAGCCCCGCAGCCCGGAGTAGTCCAGCCGATAAACCAAATTAATATAATTGAATTAAAGATTTTAAAAGGTTAAATAATTAATGATTAATCTATTTTAAGATTTAACACCCCTTAGAATCCATTCGTGGCATTGTGCCACCAGGCTCGAGGAACCAGCCTCCTTATGACACTTAGCCTCGCAACCCGGAGTAGTCCAGCCAATAAACTTCATCTTTGGGATGGTTGTTGTGTTTTAAAAAAAGGTTTGTTGAGTGTTTTAAATATTAAACTAGCATTTTTTGGAGTTTAGAAGCAATTTTGAGTTTTATGAATTTTTTGAATATTTTAATCATTTAATTAAAGGTTCAAAAATTGACTTTTTGATTATGGGTGTTTTCTGGAAAGTTAGTATTTTATTAAAATACTAGACCTTAGTACGATCAGTTAGACAGTAAGTACACTGAAATCGGATTTTTATACATTTTATTATAAAGGTTTAAAGTTTTGAACTAGTTTTGACTTAGGTTTGACCAAAACGTTGACTTTTGGATTTTAATGATCTTCTGGAATTTTAATATTTTTAATAAATATTAGACATTATTATGAGTTGAATGCAATTGAGTTTGTTCAAATTGGATTTTTATTGAATTAGTTATGAAGGTTTAAAGTTTGAGGTATTTAATGAATTTTCAAAATTGTTTAATTAAAGGGCATTTTGCAATTTGGATCCAAATGAGTTCCCAACTCCTTGAAATCAACTCCAAAGGTCAGGAATGACCTAAGGGGAGATTCTCAAGTGCTTGGGAAATTTTTTGAATTTTTAATTATTATTAATTATTTCTATTAATAAAATAATGATTTTCAATCAAAATTAGATTAAGGTTTAATTTGCTGTCAATTCAAGGGGATTTTAATTTTCGTTGATTAAGAGTTTAATTCTGGTCAATTAGAGGGGTTATACATAATTTTTAGGTTTAAATTGGATTTATTATAATTTTTAGAAATCTTAAGGGCTTAATTAAGGTTTAGACTTAGGAAAATTGATTAAGGGTCTTAATGATCTCCAAAACCAGTGGAAATTTTCCTAGTGGCTGTACATGTCACTAAATTCAAATGTTTGAAATTTCAACTCAAGAGGAGGTGAATCCTAATTATTGAAAATATTCTAAGTTCTCTAAACACATGTCCTTAATTATTGTCCTTAATGACACTAAGTTTAATAGGTTTGAATTGAAGTTTTGACTAACCCTTGACTAAACATAGCATCAATACACAATAGCAAGCAAACAAGTCCTTAAATCTAGGAGAGCCTAGGCTAGGTGGTGTGTGCACCCTAAGCATGCAAGGACTAACATTAATTAAGATGACTAATAATATGATTAGTGAATAATTAACATGCAATTATTCACTAATCAATTCCCCATAAATTCAATTCACATATTCAACCCATGCTTAAAATTCCAAAGGGGATCTCTCCAATTCTTGAGGATTTAAACGTATATAATTTAAAAGTAGATTTTAAATTATATAAATATATAAATACATATATATGTAAATATATATATTTTAAAATAAAATGATTGAAAATATTATTAAAATAAATTTTGAGGGGTTGAGAGAACCCACTGATTTTTAATTATTTTGAAATAAATTTTAATTTTCTAAAAATATTTGATAAAATATTTAATTATATACAATTAAATATTTAAAGATAATTTAAATAATTCAAATTATTACCATAATCTCCTCAAATATTTTAGAATATGC
This sequence comes from Dendrobium catenatum, assembly GCF_001605985.2. Taxonomy (NCBI): domain Eukaryota; kingdom Viridiplantae; phylum Streptophyta; class Magnoliopsida; order Asparagales; family Orchidaceae; genus Dendrobium; species Dendrobium catenatum. The sequence continues at coordinate 13,204,661 of NW_021318595.1, forward strand.
TCTGAAAGTTCAAAAATGGACTGTAAATATTTTTTCTTTGGAAATTTTTTAAAAAAATTTAGATTATTTTTTAATTAAATATATAATAATCATAAATAATCAAATAAATCGAATATTTAAAATTACAAACAATTATAAAATATTTTTAAGTGATTCTATTTTTAAATTAAAGGTCTTGAAAATCTGAGACATTTGATATATAACACTTAATTTTTCTGAAAAGATTTTATTTTTTTAATATTTATTGAAGTTTTCTGGAAATTATTATTTAAAATTAATTCAAAACACTAAATTAAACCTTATTAATTCGATCTAAGCGGGCGAGATTAACACGTGTCGCCATTCCTGGTTCGCCACCAAAATGCGGCGCAGCGGTCAAGTGGGCCCACGCGTTTCGAAAATGCACGCACTACCCACGTCGGCTCGAGCACAGCCGCCCGTCGATCGAGCGCCGTCTGAGATAGACCCGACCCAGGATTGCGTCGAACGGTGAGATCGCGTAATAGGTTTAAGCACGCGGTCAGATCGAGCCGCAGGAATGGCTAAATCTGCAATCGTGGATCCTTAGATCAACGGTTCCGATTCAGCCTCGCTGGGGAGTTGCACGAACCGAGCCCTATAGGCATTTTTAGACTCGTTCTTTCAAACCAGACGATCAAATTAAATGAAATTTAAAACATAGATTAAAATAGTGAACAGAAATTTTGGGGAATCAATTTTATAGCCTAATACGCATTAAATAGAAAGCTATTTAAACTAGGTGTCTTAAACTAGGGTTAGAGTTTTACATTGATTTACTGGACGGATTGAACATCTTATAGAATTGTTGCACTTGTAGACTGTCCACGCTCCTTTTTGTAGAAGAGTCCATGAGCTGGTATCATCTGGATCGAGCAGCAAAGTCCCTTGAACGGATTCAGCTAGATCACGCTGGAAGGTCGTCGGCCGCCGCTTTGAACGGTCGGATTTGATCGGGGAGATGGATAGGAATCCCTGGAGATCAATGGAAAAGAAAACTTGGCTTGAGAGGCTGGGAGTAGAGAGATAAGGCTAGGGCATGAATGAGGGTTCAAAATAGACTATTGCCCTATTCAAACTCCCTCACATTGAATAGAAGGCTGGGATTAGCTGAGAGAGTTCCCGGATTATTGCCAAGTGTCCAGGGGGTAGGTGGGAGCAGAAACCAAGGACGGATTAAGGACATCCTACATGGAAAGTGTCTTTTGTCCTTTATTTGGACACATGGAGTAATGGGGGCTGTTAGATCAAGATCAAAGGGCTGGAGTAAACCCTATGAAGCTTCTAGAGTGGTTCAAAGCTGCTGGAATGAGCTGGGGTGGTTTGGATTAAAGCAAATTAGGTTTAAGAGGGGTTTTGACCAAGTTTGACCCCTCTTAACCCATGATTTGACTGTTTGACTGGTCCAATGCCACATGGACTGATGAGGTGGCAAGGGTTAGAGTGCATTGAATGCTGGTTGCTGGGTTTGGAGCTAGGGATTGGAACTTGAATGCTATGGGATCAATTCTTTGAATATTTAATGGTCTTTTGACCATGTGTTGACTGGTTTGACCAGTCAAAGGATCAAACCAGGTGGGGTGGCATGAATAAACCTTAATGAGCTAGTCTAGAAGGAACTCAAGGCAATCCCTTAGAGGTTTGAGGGATCAAAACATGGACATTCAAGTTTGACCCAAAATTGTTGAGTTGACCAAGTCAAACTCAAGGTGATTTGGCCTCACATGAGTTTGGGTGGGTTTGGAGTATCTTTTGGAATAAGTTTGAGAGCTCAAAGGGTTAGATTTGACTAAGTGGGTTGAAATGACCCATTTTTGAACTCTTAAGGGCTCATTAGGTCAATCCTGATTGACTTGGTCAACCAGGTGGGTCCAGGGTCTGGAAATGGTTGTAATCAATTTGGTTTGACATTTAAAATTTATTGGAAGTGGTCTGAGGGTCTAAGAAGGTCATTTGGTTCAAAACACCTGTTTGGACCCTTAAAGGGCCTCTTGGGTCAAAACTGCTGACTTGGTCAACTAGGTTGACTCAAGGGTTGGGAAAGGGTCCAACAGGTTTGAAATGACATTTAAAACTTGTTGGAGGTGGTTGCATTCAATTTGGAGTTCATTTGGTTGGAAATCAATATTTGAGCCCCCATAGGGGTATTTTGGTCATTTTGACCCCTGATGAACTGGGGGTCAAAATAGGTCTAGGAAAAATGCAGTTTAATGTTCAATGGGTCATAATCAAGGGTCTGGAGGTGAAAGAGGCTTTTGAGAAAGCTCTATGGTCAAAATTCACCAAGTGGCAAGTCCAGTGGCATAGGGTGTAAATATCTGAAGGTTTTACAGCCTTTGAATTTTAATTTAGTTTCTGGGGTTAGGGAACTCAGAATGGGCTCAAATTTGGAGGGTTGCCTCCATAGACATGTCCCATCAGTATGCAACTGACGGACTCTGAATCGGAGGTCATTTTATTAGGTTTTGAAGTGTTTGAAAAATCCTTGAAAAGGATCTTCAGGACAAGGCTTCTGGACTTAGGATTTGAGCCTGGATTTTTTTAATTTGATCTGGATTTGATTAAAGTTTGAATTGAATTAAGGTATGGATTGACTTAAGATCTAAATTGATCCTAAGTTCTGGAGTCTAGAAGAGTCCTAGGGTCTAGAGTAGATCCTAAGGTCTGGAGTCTAGAAGAGTCCTAGGGTCTAGAGTAGATTGGTCTGGAGATTGAATTGATTTGGAGTCTGGGTGGGTCCCCAATGACCTCATATAAAAATGAGGTCAACAACATGCAAAATAAATGATTTAGAAATTCCATTATAACAATCTAACCAAGCCAGGTTAGAGTACTATTGTGGAAAATAATATACCCATAACAACATCAAATTTAGATAGAGATAATACTACCATATTAGACTTCTATTTTTAACTAGAAATCTATATCTCACAAATACAAACATGACTAATTGTCATAGAGTCACTAGTAGATGAAGCAGAAGATGTATAGAAGAAACATATAGTAAAGTAAAATATTTCTCAAAAATAAAAGAATGGCTAACACCTAAGTCAAATAAAATTCAACATGGTAGAGCAGAAATATAACTGTACCTATAATCATATTTGGTGAATCCTTTGCCTCATGCTAAGTTAAGCTATACACTCTAGCATGTATTGGGGTTAGGGCAATAGAACGACTAGACTCCCTCTAACATCTAGAAATTTTTCTCCTTACAAACTAACCATCACTTCTATTATAGAATCCCTCAAAAAATACATGGGGTGGAGCTTCCTTAGTATTCCCACCTATCTAATACTCTCAATTCTCGCCTCAAAATGTCAATCAAGTTTAGCCTGTGGACACTCTGAAACTTTATACCCTATATAGCCACATTGGAAAAATTACCCAATCATCTTATAGCACTGACCCAGATATCTCCTACCATAGCTTTAACAGATTTTTAACTAATAAAAAATCATCCAGAACCTACTCTACTACCACCCATTAAAACTGATACACTTAATCCTTCCTTGAAATTGCAAAGTCCAAATATACTCCTTTTTCCTTTAAAGTTATCCCTAGAAGTCTCTTCTTTAAACCTCTTCCTACTTAAATATCACCACTACTGAGTAGCCATTTGATTGTTCTGTATCAATATGTCTCCCTTCACTAGCTCAAATAAATTAATAAAAAATAAGGGCACCAAAGATTGACTAAAACTATCTCAATGTCCTCTCAGAAAATGATAAAACTTATCTCTAGAAGTATTAACAAGCTATGGAGCTAACTTGGCTAACATGGTAACCTCAACCTCAAACTACATTACAACCTGCTTCTTACACTAGCCCAAAAAAAAATCTCAATGAACTCTTCTGAAGATATCAGAGCTTTCAACCTCGCCTATAACTTTTCTCTTTGGTGACCCAACCACCAAGGTTTAGCTTCCCCATCCAAGAGAAAGTCAGCTAACATGATTCTCCTATCCGCCCGACATTTCATCCCCTCAAATATCTTCTCTAATCTCATAGGTCAATTTTCTGCTGCCCAGGGTTCCACTACACCCTTAAATGTTTCATCCTTAGGAACATTTGTAAGTTTCTATCAAAATCATCAAATCTAGTTGTAAACATCCTACTCCATATCTCACCCATCAAGTGTGCTACTAATCTAATAAATAATGAAATAGAATCACAAGTAATAACCCCTTATTGTACCTTATACTTGCAAAGAATGACTAGAACTTTGCTTATCTAACATTTTTAGCTCTAATGGATTCATCAAATATGAACACATAATGCACATAGCTAAATGATACATGCACATGAAAACAAAATAGAATGAACACATGATATTATCCTAAACTCTTCTACTCCAATAACAACTCAATCCTTCAACTCTATTACAATCAATTCCTCCAAACGTTTACTCTAATATCAAAAAAAATCTTTCACAACCTGATATGATATAACCCATAAACAAAACGAATCTTAACGTGTCAAATGGTGACAAGACGAAATCTTTATGATCTAATTAGAGAAAATTATAGAAATTTAAAATAATTTATTTATTACAAAGCCACTAAAAATTCAATAAAATAGATAAATACTCATCATCAAAAGTTCTTTTATTCATCTAAAAAACATTTACAATCAAATAAATAATATACAAATAGCATATAACACAGTCAATATATATCAGTAGAAAAAAATTCATACCTATTTAAATATGACTAACATACTTATACAAACTTAGATCTCATGACTTTCAACTTGTTCTCTACTCATCCTACTTCTTCCCTTTATCCTGGCTTGAAATAGATGCAAAAAACAAGCAAGAGCAATAATAACTCAGAGAGTGACTTCAACCTACCCAAATTTTTAATAATTTTTTTCAAACAATACGAAAACATAAATAGTAAGGTGAGTAAATTCATCTATAAAGAGATCCAACCAAATTTTTTGGAACAAATGAATGTCTATAGAGCATTAAAAAATATTTCTAACACATCAACAAAAATAGCATAATAGTAAGAAAACAATACACTAAGCACTTCATATTCATATCTTACAATAGATAGAGTTTCTCTCGAGCCTTTGTACATCCTAGCAAGTACCAAAAATTTAGAATTCACGTTGATATGTCATCAAAAAATTATCCTGATCGGGCATGAATCTTGAGGCAAAACTCAAGTTGGAAACTTCAAAAATTAAATTCGAGATCATCTAAACTCTGATTTCAGCAAAATTATAATCAAAATAAGCGTCTTTGAAATACGAACCCAACAACACCAAATTCAACTCGATCCGAGCCCAAATGGGTCCAAATAAAGTACCCGAAGCGCTTTTAGAAAGTTTGAACCACAATCTGAATTACCAAACATTTTCCAAACATGACATGCTTATAGTCAAATTGAGCAGCTCGACGAGACAAATCCAACGACCCCAAGATTGTCAAATTTGGATATCATTAAGACCTTCAAATGTCTAACGAATGGTTCACGATCAAAGGATTCAATATCGACCATCCATCAGAACCACTCCACATTTGTCCTTGATCCTCCTCCTATTAACGGGTCATGACATCCTCAAAAAACTATAAATAGCCCCTCTTTTTTTTTTTGAGAGGGGACCCAAGCAAGAGGAAGAGAAGAATAGGAGGGAAGAAACTTCTCCTTGACCACCGCCGGAATTTCGCCCGACTTCCACAGTGACGCCAGAATTTCGTCCGACATTCAAGTGACACTGTAGTTTCACCCAAACTCCAAGTGACGCCGAATTTCTATACAACCTTCAAGTGATGCTTACGTTCCACCCAAACTCCAAGTGACATCGGAATTCTGCCTGACCTCTAAGTGATGCTGGAGTTCCGCCCAACCTCCAAGTGATGTCGGAATTCCGCTCGACCTCCAAGTGACGCCGGAGTTTCACCCAAACTTCAAGTGACGCTACAGTTCTTCCCAAATACCATCTAACACTGGAGTTCTCATTGGCCACTAACTAACGTCGGACTGCTACCCGATGTTGGACCTCCGCTCATCTCCAAGTTTCTACTCGATGTCGGACTTCTGCCTGTTGTCAGACTTTCATCAGACATCTATCTGATGATGCATTTCTATCCATTGCTGGATTTATACCTAATGCCATCTTTATAACCTTCGTCATCAGATAATGGCTCTTCTATCCTCCATCGCCCAACAACTACGGTCCTTCTGACTTATGTCGCCCACCGGCTATAGTCCTTCCGACCTTCATCGCCCACCGACTATGGTCCTTTTGACTTATGTCACCCACCGACTACAGTCCTTTTGACCTCCGTCTCCCACCAAATATGGTCCTTCTAACTTACGTCACCCACCGACAGTCCTTCTGACCTCCGTCACCCACCGACTACAGTCCTTCCGACTTACGTTGCTCATCGACTAAGGTCCTTCCGTCTAAACAAAAATGTTGATAATGACTCTTTATATTTCCACCATGTACTTTATATAATATACATCAAGCCAAGGCCGTCCTCCTAAGAAAGGGCATCATTTGTTATTGACTGCAAATAATAGTGGATTCATCCAAACTGGGCTAGGCCCCGTGGTTTTTCCCATTTTTTAGAGGTTTTCCACATAAAAATATTGGTGTCTCTATTGAATGCTACACCCTCTGTCTTATCTGATTGCATGTTGAATTTTCATACAAAGTTAATATGTTAAATTTTATATTTCTCTACCAACGCAAATACTCCAAGACGCAATAGTTTGGCACCGTTTGTGGGAAAGTGGTTCCCAACTGGGGTAATTTTTGCTCCAACCTCAAAAGGTCATTCATGTCAACTTCTTGACATTAGTCATTGCTACATCAATTTCATAAGAATCATATGCAGACTGGGGGAAAACTTTGACTCCAATCGTGGTCAAAAAGATCCTGCAATGCTTTCAATATCAAGATGATATTTCAAGAAAATCCTAGCAAATGTAAGAATGCTTCCAATCAATTACAAGTTTTATACAGTCTATTGCTGAACTTCTACTCCTTGGGTAAGGTCTTAATCTCGGCCTCAAAAAGACATTAGCAGTCTAAAGATAGATCATTCTTTACCTTGAATTTGGAATACACGCGCCACCTCCCATTCAGGCCAAAATCGATCTCATGGGGATCTGATTCGACCTCTTTCATACAGGTTAACATCATCGAGCATGGCTCTGACATACAATCTCAGATTATAGGTCTCACATCCTTGGTGGATTCTTTTGACCTCTTTCACACAGGTTAACATCACCGAGCAGGGCTCTGACATACAACCTCGGATAGGTCTCACATCCTTGGTGGATTCTTTCAACCTCTTCCACACTTGTTAACATCATCGAGCAGGGCTCTGACATACAACCTCATATAGATCTCACATCATTGGTGGATTCTTTCGACCTTTTCCATACATGTTAACGTGAACAAGCACGGCTCTGACATATAACCTCTGATAGGTTTTACATCCTTGGTGGATTCTTTCGACCTCTTCAACACATGTTAACGTCATCAAGCAGGACACTGACATACAATCTCGGATAGGTCTCACATCCTTGGTGGATTCTTTCGACCTCTTCCACACAGGTTAATATCATCAAGCATGGCTCTAACATACAATCTCGGATAGGTCTCACTTCTTTGGTGGATTTTTTTGACCTCTTTCATACAGGTTAACATCATTGAGCAGTGCACTGACATATAACCTTGGATATGTCTTATATCCTTAGTGGATTCTATCGACCTCTTCCACATAGGTTAACATCATCGAGCAAAGTATTCTGACATACAACATCGGATAGTTCTTACATCCTTGGTGGATTCTTTTGACCTCTTCCATACAGGTTAATGTCATTGAGCATGGCTCTGACATATAATCTCGGACAAGTCTCACATTTTTTGTAGATTCTTTTGACCTCTTCCATACATGTTAACGTCATCAATCAAAAGCTCTAACACACAACATTGGATAGGTCTTACATTCTTGGTGGATTCTCTCAACCTCTTCCATAAATATTAATTTCATCGAACAGGGCCCTAACATACAACATCGGATAAGTCTAACATCATTGGTGGATTCTCTCGACCACTTCCATATATGTTAACATCATCGAGTAAAAGCTCTTACATATAACCTCGGATATATCTTACATCGTATATGGATTTTTTAAACCTCTTCTATAAAGGTTAACGTCATTGAGCAAGGCTCTCACATATAACCTCGGATAGGTCATATATTCTTGATGTATTCTCTCGACCTCTTCTATAGAGGTCAGCATTATCGATTAATGTTTTGAGTGAATAATATTCTCTCTATAAAGATTCCATTAAAGTAAGGGGTTGATAAAATCAGCACTCATATAAATATCTTAGCAATCTAACAATGCCTCCAAAAATATAAGGGCAATATATCAAAGCATGACTCAAATATACATAAATAATTCAATTTCCTCTGAGGGATAAGATCTCAACTTCATATATAGTATCATTGGAGTTACATTGCAAAAATTATACATCAAGTTTATTTTTGTAAGAATTTCAAAGTAAAAAGTACATTGGCATCATCCCTACAAACTACTATCATCAAGAAACAATAAACTTTAAATAGTCAAATATCCTTGGTGGATTCAAGTGACTTCTTCTCTACTGCATATCAAGTATCTCTTACAACTTCTTCTTCAAAGAAAAATTAAAATTTGATCTTCATCAGGCCTCAACTTAGTTGATACTATAAGTGTGTCGCGAGACTACTAATATTGCTTTGGCTCCTTGAATCAGGGATACCTGATGCCGGCAAACTTCCGTATTGATACTTATTATTTTTGTAAAATGCCACTAGACACCAACCATCATCGGACCTTCATCTGATATATGTCAGCATTCATTTACTTCATATCAGCCATCATCAAATTATCGCTCAACTGCTACTTGCAGCGCACTCTTGAACTTTCTCCTTTAGTTCTCCACTCGACTGTTAAATGTCAGCGGACTTTAGCTCGATCGTCCATCGCTAAAAAACTTTCACTCAAATAGCATCAAAATTCTCCCCGTCTACTCATCAATTCTGTTTCTTCTCTTATATATTATTACCGCTAGATCTTCTCAAATCACCCTCACATACAAGCAGCGATTGATCTTCTTCTATCAAGGGTAATATATTAAGAAGATAGGCTCTCATTGTGACTTCATCTACACAATAGAGGGGCACCGAAACTTGATAGGGGAATGTTGTCTATCTCCAACAGTGAAATGCCTCTAATGTAAGAATAATACTATAGGAGAAAAAAAAATGAACGGTTGCCAAAATTTTAACCTCTATACATGGAGAGGGTACTGATTTTACGTAGGGAAAGTCACCTATGAAAAATAGTGGAATGCCTCCCCTGTTATAAAGTTAGAATGTGGGAGGAGAAAGAAAGAAAAAGGTTGCAAAAAGTTTAACTTCTACACAAGAAGAGGGGCGTCGATTCCAGTAGGGAAAGTCACCTACAAAAAATAACGGAATGCCTCGACTGTAAGAAGATAGCCAAAGGAGAAGTTAGTGGAAAGGGAAAATTTTTCTTTCAATACTAAAGAGGATCACTAAATTTAAGTAGGAAAAGTCACCTAAAAAAATAGCGAAAAGCCTCTAGAGCAAGAAGAAAAATGGGGGAGAAAGAAGGAAAAAAAAGAAGAAAAATCTAACTTCTGCATAAGAGGAGGGGCGCTGAATTAAGTAGGGAAAGTCACCTACATAAAATAGCGGAATGCCTCCATTGTAAAAAAGTTAGAGGGAGAAAAGAAAAAGATATAAGTTTCCCACTAACCCTTAGGGAGTATTTATAGCCTTTTTTGAAAAGAAAATAATATTCCAAAATTTTTTGGAATTTTTCTGATTTTTTGAATTTTTTCAAAATTTTCTAGAATTTTTTTGAAATTTTTAGCAATTTTTTGGGAAAAAAATCAGGACATAAAAAATAAAAAATGTTAATCGTGCGGCTAAGCACCGTGGAACCACGCATAGGCCAGTTTGTTCATGCGTGGTGTGTGGGTTGCTACCATAGGATGGCGGCCGGCCGGTTCGACCACCTACTTTTTTTTGGGCCCGATTTTTTGTCGGACTGTCCAAAGTTGACATTTTTTTGGTCCTCGGACACATTTGTAACGTTCCTGACTCAATTTCGACACTTTCGGAGCTCAATGAATGCCTTTATGATCAAGATTGAGTAGAGTTACATTTTTTAACGCAATTTTTTGCGATCGGCTATTGTAAAATGTCGACACATATATTTTTGAATTTTTAGAGCTTTGACGTCTGAAAAAAGGGGGAACTTGATATGTCATAAAAATTATCCTGATCGGGCACGAATCTCGAGGCAAAAATCAAGTTAGAAACTTCAAAAATTAAATTTGGAATCATCTGAACTTCGATTTCAGCGAACTTATCATCGAACTGAGCGTCTTGGAAATACAATCCCAACGAAACCAAATTCAACTAGATCTGAGCCCAAATGGGTCCATATCAAGGACCCGAAGCGCTTTTGGAAAGTGTGAACCATAATTTGAGTTACCAAACAGTTTCCAAACATGACATGCTTATAGTCGAATTGAGCGGATCGATGAGACAAATCCAATGAGCCAAGATCACCGAATTCCGATATCATTAAGACCTTTAAATGTCTAACAAACGGTTTATGATTAAAGGATTCAATATCGACCGTCCATCCAAACCACTCCACATTTTCCCTTGATCCTCCTCCTATTTACGGGTCATGTCATCCTAAAAAAACTATAAATAGCCTCTTATTTCTCTTGAGAGGGGACCCAAGCAAGAGGAAGAGAAGAAGCAAGGAGAAGAAGGAAGAGAATAATAGGAGGGAAGAAACTCCTCGACCACCGCCGGAATTCCGCCTGACTTCCAAAGTGATGTTGGAATTCCGTCCGACCTCAAGTGATGCTGGAGAACTCAAACTCCAAGTGACGCAGGATTTCTGTCCAACCTTTAAGTGATGCTGACGTTCCACCCGAACTCCAAGTGACGTCGAAATTTTGCATGACCTCCAACTGACGCCGGAATTCCACCCGACCTCCAAGTGACGTCGGAATTCCACTCGACCTCCAAGTGACGCCGGAGTTTCACCCAAACTCCAAGTGATGCTGAAGTTCTTCCCGAATACTATCTAACGCCGGAGTTCTCCTCGACTGTCAACTAACGTCAGACTTATACCCGACGCTGAACCTCCGCTCGTCGCCAAGTTTTTACTCAACACCGAACTTTTGTCTGTTAGTAAACTTTTGCCGGACATCTATCTGATGCTGGATTTCTATCCATTGCTGGATTTCTACCTAACACCATCGTTCTGACCTTCATTGTTAGACAACGGCCCTTCTGACCTTAGTTCCCTGCCGACTACAATCCTTCTGACTTATGTCGCCCACCGACTATAATCCTTCCGACATCTATCACCCGCCAACTACGATCCTTCTAACTTATGTCGCCCACCGACTACAGTCCTTTCGACCTCCGTCGCCCGCTGACTACGGTCCTTCTAACTTACGTCACCCACCGATTATAGTCCTTCCGACCTCCGTCGCCCGCCAACTACGATCCTTCCAACTTACGTTGCTCATCGACTACGATCCTTTTGACTAAACGAACATGTCGACAATGTCTCTTTATATTTCCACTGCAAATAATATTGGATTCATTCAAACTTGGCTAGGCCCCAAGATTTTTCCTCCTTTTTTAGGAGTTTTTCACGTAAAAATCTTGGTGTCTCCAGTGAATGCTACACCCTCTCTCTTATCTGATTGTGTGCCGAATTTTCGTACAGAGTTAAGATGCTAAATCTTATATTTCTCGACCACCTCATATAGTCCAAGATGCAACACATGTCAATATTACTCTCTATGCAAACATATCAAATAATAAGACATTATGACTCTCAAATGCATAGAATCATATTATATTCAAAAAATTCAAGCCCTTTTGAATCCCAATAGATAACACCACAATACTTCCTTCAATCATCAAATTTAATCCAGATTCACACATTTTGAGAATGCAAATACATAAATAAATACTTTTTAAAATATAGTATATAGTATGAAAGTCATCATAGGATTTAGTAGAGTATACTACTTATAGTCAAATAATCAAAAATTAATAGAAAAGCCACACATGAAATTTAATATTTTCAATGTTTCACAAGATTAACACATTATTAATAGCTACATTTCAAAACTTTTACAGTACTATGACATTATTTATATGTATCAAAATATTGTTCTAGATCATTAAAATCGTTACAAATAAAATATCAAAATATGTATATTTTTGTTAGCTACAACATACAAAAAATGACGCTATGAAAAAAATTTTAATGAAAAGTTAAGGATTTATATTGACCTGAGCAATCTCTTAAATTATCATGAGAAACAAAATTGACTCAACACCACACAAAATGAACCATTTCTATAAAAATCCTCCTATATCTGTCTCTTTAATGACTGCTAAAACGATGAAAATGATTCATTAATTAAACATTTTGAGTGGACTGCTTTTTATTAAATGGGTAATGCTAGCATCACAACACTCCACTAAATACTCAATCAAATAAAGAACACGATTTAATAATGACCAAAACCAACAACCCAGTTCTTCCATAAATGCCTAAAATGATAAAGGGCTAATCACCACAGACCCACCAACCCTTGCTCCACGGCGCTCCAAGAGAATATTTCAAATTCAAATTTAACATAATAAACTTTTTTTTTTTGGACATTTAGGCCATATAAGGCAAATTCACACACACAATGCATACACAAAGACTCGAATCCAAAACCTCTTAGTTGCAAGCATAAACTCTCAACAACCAATATGCCAAGATGAACTATGTGTACAGAATAAACTGTTAAGGCATACTCTTGAATAAAATTAGTGTATTCACACACATACAAAAATATTTATAGATGTAGAATACAAATGTAAGGAATTCAATCATATAAGCTATAAAAATTGAGAGGCTTATTCGCCTTACCGGAAGCCAAGTGGATGTAAATCAATTTCACCAAACTAGTATAAATGGCTTGCATACTCTTTTTAAATTTGTGTTTACTTTGTTGAAACTTTTACTTTGTGCTTGTGATTGTATGATAATAATGAAAAACATATTAAAATGCAAGCTAGTAAATTTTAATTATATTTGCTTGGTAAAATATTTATATATATATTTTTTATATTTAAAAGAAAATATGTATTTTGGTAAGAAAGACTTTGAAAAAAGATTTTAATATACTAAAAATAATTTATATTTAAAAGAAAATATGTATTTTGGTAAGAAAGACTTTGAAAAAAGATTTTAATATACTTTAGTCTTGGTAGCTTCTACATATCATTATCATTCACAACAAAATGAGAGGCCAAGGTAACAATAATCTGTAAGCCAAAATATTTAGGTGCATACCTTATTAAATATAACATGTTAGATTAGCCTCATCATATGAGCATAAAAACCACAAGCTTATTCAATATATATGTTTCAATTAACATAAAAATAGTAGCATGATAGATTTCAATTACCACCTCCATTAATGTACAAAATGCACATCTCTTCAAAAATTGTGAATCTCTCATTTCCTGCAAAGAAAAAAAGCCGTGAAAGCCCACTCACAAAAGAGATTACAGTAGCCATTCAAAGAGCGAGCAATGAACAAGTTAAAAGACAAGGTAAACTCCTCGAGGATCATCAGATGGCGTTTGCACAGCTTTCTTACATTAATCAAATCACACCTTTGTTGAGAAAGGGGAATTTCACAAATGAGAAAGGCAATAAATACATCTTTCTTAATAATGCTCAAAATTTTTACAACTCATTAATTTCATTGATTGAAAGAAATAATAAATGATTTCTTTAACTCTCTTATCATTTTTTATAAGGACATCTCCAACCTAAAAACTCATTTTTAACTCTAAAATACAATTAAACTTCAAAATGTCATAATTCATCTCCAATCAAACAACATTTCTTTCTTCTTTCGGGCGCTTTCTGTGAAGGTAAAATAATCTCTCATCTTTCAGGCATTGTTCTCCTCTTTTAGGCTCGTCTTTGACAAATTCGATAACCCAATTTTTCAGCATAGGTAAACAATTTGGCGCCAATATTAGCGCCACACTGTTCACCTATTGAATTTTGGTAATGAGATTTGGAGACATACAATGATATGCAGTTTGTTTCGAGATGATCTAAGTCGGTTCTCAAAAGAAAAAGAAAATTGAGAAACTAGATATGCTCATCAATTATGGCATCTCCAACCGAACGCCAAACGAGCGTATGCCGTCCGTCCGTCGCTCCAACTGAACGCAAATATTTCCGGCATTTATTGGCGTCACACTGTTCACTCACGCAATTTTACTCTCTCAACCGGTAAAACGCGCGAAAGGGAGAAGATCGTTAACTTCTCAAAAACACCTAAAATGACGTTCGATTGGAGCAACACCACGCCTTTTTAGAGTTCTGCATTATTTTGCCATAAATTTTGGAGTTCTCCGTTGGAAATGCCCTAATTTAACTCACCTCAGAGAGATTCAATCAATGAGGAAGCTTTTTTCTCAAAACCTAGATCATAGGAGGTATTGCACCCCAATGAAGCACGCCTATGGAGACACTTCTCTCCAAATGTGTCTTCCAGCACAAGGAAAAACACTCACCCCCGGTAAAACTCCCCTTAAAAAAGCTCAACTAAAGCTAATCTTCATAATAAAATCAGTATAAATTTAAATCCAATAAAAATATCATAGAAATATAATATTTTCATTTTCATAAATATAATAAAACAATTAGTATTCATACGACGATAGCATATTAGAACTTTTAGCAAAAAATTCGTGCATTTTTCAGAAAAAAACAAACTAACAAACAATTGAAGCATGAACTCAATCGAATGCTTCTGCGGTAAGAAACCGCAAGGAGGAGCTCAGATATACACATATGAATGGATTTAAATCGTCCTCATGATATAAGAGACTTCGGATTAACGAGAAACCATCACAGCTACCTCCACTCTTTTTAGCTTCCACAAAAAGCAGCAAAGAAATATCGAAAAAATCAATGAGGGAATACAGAAACGAAATAATGGAAAAGAAAACAGAAAAATAGAGAAGCGCTGCGGCTATCTCTAATGAGATCAACGTAGACGATCTCGATCCACCACCGCCAAAACTTCCGCGTCGACGACTGCGAAACCCTAAAATGCTGTTCGACCGGTCTGCTCCATTGAACCAAATTTATAACTGATCAATTGTCTCAAGATTACCAAAGTACCCCTTCGGCTCATGCTGGCCACTCGCGGGCTGGATCTTGAAGCATCCTAGAGCCGACTAGTACGTCCTCCGGTTCAGTAAACCATAGGCCGGGCTTTTTTATATAATAATAAGATTGTAAATGGTAAAGCAGAAATTTACATTAAGTGCCAATAAATTTGTCCTTATGCTCTCTCCTAAGAAAAAATAACAAAATAATTTTCATATTTCATCACTTAATTTGAAAGTTGTAATATAGTACAATTGTCACATATAACTGTTGCGTGCTAGAATATTCGTCTTAGCGTTGCACGAGTATTCCGCACACAAATAGAAAAGGGAAAATGAACACCAAGGTTTTTACTTGGAAAACCCAAAAGGGGAAAAAATCACGGGGCCTCGCCCAGCTGCGAAGTTCCACTAGTATTCGTTTGAAGTACAAAGGTTGATCCGTCTTACAAATCAAAACGATCAATTTACAATCAACTTATCACAAAGTTATAAAGTTCTGCAAATTCCCGGCGTTTCCCGAAAATCCGGCAGAGTTCCGGCGTCTTCAGGCGGCAGGAAGAGCTCCGGCGGTGGTCGAGGAGGTGAGGAATCCCCTTTTCCCCTTTCTCCTCTTCTTCTTCTCTCTTTTCCCTTCAGTCCCCTTGGTGTAGAATGAGGGCTCTATTTATAGTTTTTCTGGAGTGGCATAGCCCGTAAATAGGCGTGAGATCAAGGGAGAATTGGGAGTGGTTTGAATGGACGGCCGATATCGAATCATTTGATCATGCACCGTTCGTTGGTCATTTGAACGCTTTAATGATGTCGGGATTCAATGATCTTAGGCTCGTTGGATTTGTCTCATCGAGCCGTTCGATTCGAGTATAAGCTCGTCAAAATCGGAGACCATTTGGTAACTCAAATTGCAGTTTGAACCTTCCAATAGTGCTTTGAGCCCTTGATTCGGATTCATTTGGGCTCGGATTGGGTTGATCTTGTTGTCGTTGGGTTCGTGTTTCCGAGACGCTCAGTTTGACTGTAAGTTCGCTGAAATCGGAGTTCAAGTGA
>NW_021318595.1:13226717-13310543 GCF_001605985.2 Dendrobium catenatum
CTTTTGAAGGCCTTAATGATTTCGGAATTTGGTGATCTTGGACTCATTGGATTCGTCTCGTCGAGCCGTTCGATTCGAGTATAAGCTCGTCAAAATCGGAGACCGTTTGGTAACTCAAATTGCGGTTTGAACCTTCCAACAGCACTTTGAGCCCTTGATTCGGACTCATTTGGGCTCGGATTGGGTTGATCTTGGTGTCATTGGGTTTGTGTTTCCGAGACGCTCAGTTTGACTATAAGTTTGCTGAAATCGGAGTTCGGGTGCTCCCGAAATTAAGTTTTGAAGTTTCCAACTAGCTTTTGCCTCGAGATTCGTGTCCGATTAAGCTAATTTTGTGATGCCGTATCAATAACCATTAGAAAATATTATTTCTCCCCAAAGTTATGATCATGTATTTTATGATTAATCACTTTTTCTTTTTTAAAAAAATAAATCAAGTTTAACTACATCAAATTTTATGTATCTATTAATGTCTATAAATTTGTGTAAATTATTTTGGAAATGCAACATTGTACTTTTTTTATTTTTTCATATAGTATACAAAATTAAATTAATCAAGCAAAAAATTTTTGATGATTTTTAAGAGATTAAAATATCTAATAATTTAGGCCAAAAAAATTATGAACTAGCTCTATTGTCATTCTAATTTCATTTTAATAAACTTATAATCAATAGTGTGATTTGATGTAATAAACCCAACAAGCATCATTGCACAACAACGATCATCAATCAACATTAATAGTCACTGTCACTGCCACTCATCCATAGTCATCCAATATCGATGCTCGACATCATTACTGTCTAAGATCAACTATTGATCAATATAAATGCTAATTTTCATTGCGCCTAACTTTAATCATCAAATGACCATGAAATAAGATACTATGGAAGGCATGTTGAGGTTAAGTGGCTCATAAGAGGATTTTAATATTACTAGGAAGAATCTTGAGAAAATTAGTGTGTTGCCAAGAAAAATCAATTAAAAAATAGAAAATTGGTGGGGCCAAGAGAAACTCGGGATGATATTAAATAACACCTAAGATATGAGTAATTCTATAGGTGATAATACTATTATTGTTAAGGTATAGTGTGGCTTGGACTTAGGCTTTATTTAGGACAACTTTCTTATTGTTTTCTAAAATAACTTTTTTACTATTTTCTAAAGTAGTTTTCAAGTACAAAGATGTCACAAACGAAACCTTAGTAATACACAAAATCAATATTGAAATCAATGTCACCTTCTCGTATTTGTAATCATGCTCTTCCATAACAAATTCAATACAGTGGTCAACACCATACTTCATAATTAATGTTTTCATGCTTTCTCATTGTAACCAATATTTATTATATGTATAAAGGGTTATTATAAGAGGATTTGGAATATCTAATAGAAAGATCTAGGGTGTTAAAAGATAGATATAAGAGAGTTTTTGTTACATAGAGAGACTCTTATAGGTATATAGCTAATGAGAGAGTGGGAATTTAATGGAGCATTAACTTTCCCCTTCTTTATTTATTGTTTAGTTCTTCCAATAATGAATTTAAATGTTTCCTACTTCAAGAAAACAAGTCCAGCTTAATGTTCTCACTCTGTTTAGCTTGATGTGTTGGACAAATCACTTTGCTTGTGTAATGCTAGTTGTGTGGATTAGGTGTCTATTCTCACAGGATTAGGTTTGGAAATACTTTAGTGCATGATAATTGTTGGATCCAAACTATTTGTGGAAGACTCCAAACATTATTGATAGATAAAACCTAGTGAGCTAGAACCTATGAGAATGGAGAATGAAGTGAAAAGAAAAAAACTATAAAAAACATAAAATAGCCATAGATTTCAAACTAATACATCCAATATTGGCCATAAGTCCTCCAAACTAATTTTTATGATCTCTTATTATTTATAGTGTTATGAGGGCTACAGTAAAGGAAATATAAGGAAAAAAAATTAAAATACAATACTAGAAATATCAACCATACAACGCTACTTACTATCCTCAACACCTGTTGCTCATTGAATGACTGATGGAGATTGGGCGATGTAGAGTTACATTGATCTATCTTAAGGTGAGCTCGGTAGTATCGAGTGTGCACTAGGCAAGCAATGTAGTAAAGAAAATCTTGGTAGTGTCAAGTAGGAGTAGATGAGCCTTATTGGTGGAATTTTGAAAACAGGTTTTGAAAAATATTAGTTTTCTTTGGGAATCTTAAAATTGAAGATTAATTATAATTCTAAAGTCGAATCAACTCGGTAGAAAAAGTATATCACCCCGAATGATGAAAATAAAATTTCATAACAGTGTTCAGACTTAAAATTATGAAACTCATCTTGAATATCATGACCGGATTCTAGAAAGAACTTCGTATAGCCCCGAGGGAATAAAGTGAAGTTCAACTCAATATCCAATTATAATATTCAAGAAGTACGATCGTCGCGTTCAAATCTAAAGCCTTATCAAATAAGGGTGTATCTCCCCAAAGGGAGATAACACCATTCAATAATAATCCTTCTAATGTATTAAAGATGATCATTTTTTTTACTCTTTTCCAAAGAAATCTAATAAGATTTTAGAAAAAATTAATTTTAAAATCAGGTGCGTGTGTGATTCCAAATCTCCTACTAGCGCAAGCCCTCGTAGTTAATTATATCGTAGAGAGATAGAGTCCCCTACGAAAACTCTTGATTAAAATAGTGACGAAATTTTGTTAGATCTTCTAGGAGTGATATAAAAAATGAATGAAGTTTGGAAAATCAAAAGTGAAGGGATCAAGATTGAACAGTTATTAACAGAGTTAAGGGAAAAGAAGTAGGGGACACTTTGAGATTCCAGAACCATCTGGAAGTGTCTCAACTTAATCTAAGTGTTTGGCTTTACGTTTTAGGTTTGAAATGAAGCTTTAATTAGAGTTGAGCATTTTATTAGAAATTTGAGATTATATTCCGTAAATTTGGGGTCTTATAATAAAAAAATTTATGCCCTAGATCCTAAATCTAATTTGGACACTAGACCACAGTCGTCCGAACCTAACTAATGCAGTGCAAGGTCTAGACTTACCCCAGCCTAGATTGGAGAGCCAGCTAACCACCTAGTCGATTTAAAAGAGATGAGTCCGGTCTTTTATGAAAGAGTGGTAGGGACATTTTATTTAAAGTTTTGGAGAGCTGGGGCCGACATCTAGAGATTTTCCTAATTGATCCCTCTGACTTATGTTGGGTGCAAAATGCTAAGGACTAATGCAATTAAAATTTTGACTCTTTTAATTTGTTTCTAATGCAATGCATGCTAATTGACAACTTCAAATCAAATATGCTTGAAATTTTAAAAACAGGCTTAGAAAATAATTTTTTAGAAGACTGGGCTTCCCCAGGTCCGGCACCTCGTCTTCATAGGTCAGACTATCCGGACTCTACCCGTAGGCGGGAAAGGGTCTAAAACAAGGAGAGAGTACTGCAGAAATATGCATGCGACCTCGGGGTCGATCCCCGGCTAATTCCCTAAATTTGTTATCTTTCTATATTATTTAGACTCAATAAAATTTTAAACTTTTAAGATTACGAGTATAAAAATTTTCACACCCTTACGAGTCTTACGTATCTATGCGAAAATAAAATCGGCATGCAAACGCCAAAAAAACTAAGAAAAGAAGGCAACCCTAAAGGAAATCATCTCAACACATCAAATATAATTGATTAATTAATAAATGTCCATAGGCAAAGTTGCCTTGCTTATTACAAACTAGAATTTTACAGAAAGTAAAATGGCCGGGCACCACTGACAACAACCCGGATTCTAAACCTAGTAGAAACGCAAGTGGTTTTGAATGGGATACTCTTTGTCTAGAAGTCTTCAATCTTGTTCTCCTTCGGGCTCATCTCCTTCAGGCTTCTTGAATTCTTCGTAGTAGGCTACCCAAATGGATAAGAGGACACTTTCTTTGAGGGGAATGCCACTCTTTCCTCTTTGGGTAGGAAAGAAGTGATCCAAATTTGGATCTCCAAATAGAAAAGGGCTACTCCCCTAAGGGGTGTCCTTTTTTCTTTAGAGTCCAAGCTTTGGACCTATTTATCCCAATTCAAAACTCTACTTTCACAACACTTGACACTTATAAAAATTACATTTATATCAAATCAAAATTCTAGACTCTCCTGCAAGGTTATCCTAAGCAGTTAATAAATCAAGATATATTTATTCTCAAGTAGTTATATATATGTAGAAAATAAAGTAAACCCACTGGCCATGCACTTTTTATTTGGGGGCTTTAGTAGTTGGAGCACCTGTGCAAGCATTTATAACAATTGATTTTTTTTATTAACTTAGCTTCCTTTTATTGCCCTGCATGAATGTGGCCACCTGCAGAAAATTATGTGAACATCAAGATCATACATATCCTAGGGGTAATCTAGTTGCCAAACACATCAATCCATCCACAGAGTGCAGAAAAAGTAAACAGACACAACGAAGCAATTTCATGCACAACATGCAGAAAAAATCATGAAAAATCTGACACACAGCAGTAAAGTAAACACCGACCTAACCTAAATTTAGAGTTGGTTGTCCTAGCAAACCATCTAAAGTATGTGTAAAAGGTCGTGTGGCTAGGGTAGATCCTAAGCTGGGTAGTTAATTAGAGTTGTCTAAAATTCTGGGTTTGTTCAGGCTTGAAGGGGGATTTATATTAAAGTTTGAGTATTAATATATTATAGATTTTAATCAAATATATTTTAAAAGTTAATTGATTACTACCTTTATTTCACACCGAGGCCATGAAGTTTATTTCACCTTCCTTGGGGCTACGTTAATAGCCTCGTAGGCCTGGGTTACCTAGTAGCAATCGGGGTTAATTAAGTTATTTTAAATTGGTTGGAATTAAAGGAGTGCATTAATGTTAATGGGAATTGATTACTGATTTTAATGGGTTGGTTGAGAATTTTAATATCCTATTAAAAGAATTTTAGGAGTTGGAGAAGTTAACAGATTTTAAAGGATTACCCGGATACGTTAACTAAGGGGTCAAAATTTGATTTTAAGTTAAAGAGAAATTAAGGGGTTTCCGATTTTTAATAAATACTAGACCTAATTATGAATTGTTAGACAGGTGGCACATTAAATTTGGAGTTTTCTATCGAAAGTTATGATTTATTGAAGTTTTGACCCGTTTTTGACCTAAGGTTGACCAAAATGTTGACTTTTTTTTATTTTGACCAGATTTTGGTGATTTGATATTTTTAGAAAATACTATATCTTAATTGGAGTCATTAGCCATTGATTTTGGCTGATTTGGAATTTTATACAATTAGTTATGAATTTTCAAAGTTTTCTTATATATTTGAATTTTAAAATTCCTTAATTAAGAAGGTTTTGATTATTTTGACCCAAACTCATTCCAAATTGCATGTAATCATTCCCAAAGGTCAGGTATGACCCATGGGAGTGTTTCCAATTATTTGGAAATTATTTGAGATTTTTAATAATTTTTAATTAATTATTATTTTTCATTAGAAATTTAATTAAAGTTAAATTGAAGGTCTAGTCAAAGAGATTTTATTTCTTTTAGGTAGATAATTATGTTATGGACAATTTAAAATATTATTTGTTTTTTTTGGATTAAAATTTGATTTATTGTAATTTTTTAAATTTTATGAGTCCTTAAATGGGCTGAATTTTGAGAAGGATACTTTTCTAACCTAATGAGCTCCAAACTCAGTAAAATTTAAACATATGGTTCAAAATGTCACTAAGTTTAAGGTGTTTGAGTTTCACCCCTATTGGGTGTATGTATAGTTCCCTAGAAATTTTCTAAGTTTTTTAAACATTTTCTTAATTATTTTCCTTAAGTGTCCCTATTGTTCAAATGGGCATGAAATTTGGTGTGTATAACCCTGGTACACATACATTCACATCAAAAAAATTTTACAGAAAAATACTAAGTATCTAGAGAGTTATGAATTTTCAAATTTAGGGTCCAAAATGGACCCTTTAACCTAAAAATTCATATCATAGAAATTCATTGGGTATCTGACTCTAAGAAAATTGCTAAATATGTTTAAGATACCCAATAATCATTCACCAAAATTTGGACTCCATTTGACCACTAGATGTCTGGCAATTCAATTTGAAATTTTAATTGAATCTGACTAAAACATGTTCTGGGGATCCGCTGCAAGGATTGGCGGACAAGACATGCTGTCCGGCGCTGCCCTGGACGTTCGATAGTGAAGAGGGCACGATCGGATGGCTCTAATTGAGCTAGATTCAATAGTTCAAAGTTGAACTAAAATTTTAATTAGCCATAACTTTCAATATACTTGTCTAAATTGAATGAAATTTGAAATGTAGCTAGAGGATAATGTAATATTCCAACACACAAAGTTTGGAGGCTTAATGTGTTTTAGATTTACTACAATTTCAAATTAATGTTTTAGATAAAAGTTACGATATCTTACATCCTATGGGCGGATTTTGCTGTACTTAGGCTCGTTGGAAAGCTCTCGATATCCTCTACAACTTTGATGAAGGATTCAAGAACGTTTGATGGCTAGATCAAAAACTGCTACAGGAATATCATTTTCTCTCTCTCTCTCTCTCTCTCTCTCTCTCTCTCTCTTTTCTCAGTTTGGGTTTCTAGCTCAAGCAACACTCTTTGCAACGGCTGGAAGAAGCCTAGTTATAGATGGAGAGGCTTTTTTATGCCTTGGGGGATGTTGTGGGCTGCTGGGATTAGAGTTTTTGGAATATAGGGGGTGAGGACAAAGTCTTGAGTGAAGAGTGAAGTTCTTCCCACCACTTCTCATGATTACTCCCTAAAACATGATAAAGGGGAGATATAAAATGCTATCAAACATCCCCTTCAGCCATCAATCTTCATAGAACTTGAGTTATCAAGTGGGCTTGGCTTACCAAGGTGATAAAGCCACTTATTAAGTAGGTTTGACCACTTTGACTAGTCAAAATGTCACATAGGTTGATGAGGTGGCATGAAGAGTGTTATGAGCTGCTGGAATGACAGGTTGAAGAGGGTTTGATGCCTAGGAATGAAGTTTAAGCTAGTTTGACCAAGTCTAAAGGTGTTGACTTGGTCAAAATGATCATGGATTTACTCGTGTCATACCAAGGGATATTTAAGAAGTTAAATGATGTGGAATCAAAGTTTCTTAAATCATCGAGTGAACATGAGTGAAGTGGATTCAATCTTGAATCAAATATTAGACCTTATATGAGGCTTATCAATTGAGTGGAAAGGTGTATTCAATACATGGCTTTGACCATAGGTTTGATCATGTAAAATCAAGGTGACTTGGCTTCAAATAAGTTTGAATGGATTTGACTCAAGTTTTGAGATGGGTTTGAAAGCTTAAGGGGTTTTGATTTGATCGAATGGGTTAGAATAACCCATTTAAAACTTTAAGGGGTACTTTTGTCAACATAGGTTGACTTGGTCAACAAAGTTGACCCAAGATTTGGAATTGGGTCCAATAAGTCCCAAAAATTATTTGAAAACATTTAGAAAAGGTTTCAAAGATTGATAATCAATTCAAGTCAAGCCTAGGTCAAAAGTCCAAAAATTCCCTTAAAAGGCATTTTGGTCATTTTGGCCTTCAGTCAATTCTGGGTCAAATTGATTCTAGAAAGATGTGGATTATTTTCTAAAAAGTCAATACCAAGGTCCTGGGAGTGATCAAAAGATTTGGAGGGGGTCCAAGGTCAAATTCCATTGGGTGAAAGGTCCAGTGGCATGGACTGTAAATATTTGAAGGTTTTGCAATCATTGTAATTGGATTTAGTTTATGATGTTAAAGTCTTTCAAATGAGTTCAAATTTGGAGGGTTGGCCCTATAGGTATGTCGCATCAATATGGAATTGACAGACTCTGAATTAGATGCCAATTGACAGGATTTCAAGGTGATGTAAAAATCACCTAAAAGGGGCTTTAGGACCTAAGTCTTTAGCCTAAGGATTCTGGGTTTGGATTGAATTTAAGATCTGGACTAGGCCTAAGGGCTAGGATCTAGGACTTAGGAAGGAATCAAGAGTGACCTCATACAAAAATGAGGTCAACAAATGGACCCCCAATGTGTGTAGTAGAAGGAACTTCTGCTGCACACATTGGCGTTAACCGAATGAAAATTTTGAATAGAATCTTGAGAGTGTAAGGAAGGGCATCACCCAACCATATGTCTATAGGATACTGATAGAAGGTCTACACCTGATAGACAAATTAACTGGGAACCAAGGTAGGGAATACCTAGCCTTGGATCTAAGAAGGGCATCACCCAACCTTATGTCCATAGGATGCTGATAGAAGACTTACTCCAAATGGACAATTTAATTGAGAAACCAAGGTAGGGAGTACCTAACCTTGGGTCTAAGGAAGGGCATCACCCAACTTTAGGCATATAGGATGCTGATAGAAGACTTACTCCAAATAGGCAGATTAACTGGGAAATCAAGGCATGGAATACTTAACCTTGGGTCTAAGGAAGGGCATCACCCAACCTTAGGTCTATAGGATACTGATAGAATACTTACTCCTAATAGGCAAATTAATTGGGATGGTCATATGGGGAGGAAACTTACTCCACACAGAGGACTGAAACTAGCAAACTAGGGTGGTTCCATGAAGGGCGTACTTCACCACTAGCGAATGGTCATGTGGGGAGGAAACTTGCTCCACACAGAGGATTGAAACTGGCAAACTAGGGTGGTGCCACGAATGGCGTACTCCACCACTAGCGAGTGGTCATGTGGGGAGGAAACTTGATCCACATAGAGGACTGAAACTGGCAAGCTATGGTGGTGCCATGAAGGGCGTACTCCACCACTAGCGAGTGTGAATTAGGATGGTGCCACGAAGGGCGTACTCCACCACTAATCCCCAAGTCAAATGCCAGGGTGGTGCCACAGAGGGCGTACTCCACCACTAGCGGGTGTGAATTAGGATGGTGCCACGAAGGGCGTACTCCACCACTAATTCACAGGTAAAAGCCAGGATGGTGCCATGGAGGGCATACTCCACCACTAGTGGGTCTAATCCTAAGGGAAGGAAGGACCTAACCTTAAGGAAAAGAGAAATGGAAATAATGATTGATGATTTTGAATTTGATTTGATTTCTTTGAATTTGAAGGGGTGAATTTGATGTTTAATTTGATATTCATTCGGCATGATATTTCTTAAAGAACCGCCCAAATGAAAGGAAGCTTCTGATGGTATCTTAAAAATTAATCCATTGTCATGAACCTTCCTTATAGATCATCTCTAAGGTAGACGATCTAGTCAACATTGATTCAAAGCTTACATTAATCTTATGGTGGACTAAAATTGGTCTCCAAAGGACTATAGCCAAGTCTCCTACTTGGAAAGTCCTGAGGTGACACAATTTATAATGAGTTTGAATCATACGTGACTTATGTAATTTCAAATTTTATTGAGTTCAAAACAACTTTCTTCAAGGCCTTCGAGATCCTCCAATTGGAGCCAGACACTCTACTTAGTTGTGACTCAATTTTGAAAGTCAATTTATAGCATGTAAAACACACCTCTATATGAGAACAAGCTTGGACCCAACATAGAGTGTTATTTCACAGAGTGGATCTTAAAAGAAATGATGCATATATTTAAGGACTCACATATATCTCTCAAGAATGGGATTTGAATTCTTATCAAGAGTAGAAGATTCATTCTTTTTATTGAAAATTTCCTCTTAATCATTTAGACCCAATCAGAACGACAAGTGGGAACAAATTCAAGAGTATAGTGAGAAGTATAGTGACCCCAATCGACCCAAAAAAAGCTAAGGGTTTGGATTTTGTTGACTCAGATCAAGTTTCATAGAAACTAAACTAGATTCTCCCTTGTAGAAATTTTGAATTAAAATTAATTTCAAAAACGTTTAAGTTGGATAGAGAAATTTAATCTTTTCAATTCTCTTGCATAAAATTTTCTATCTAATAGACTGTCTATGCATGACAATAAATCTAGATTCAAGATTTTTCAAAGTCAAGCTATTAAATATGATCAGACTCTTTGAGATTTAAGGATTTAAAAAGAAGGAAACCTCTTTCACTTTTTTTGTAACGTGCTTTGCACACCCTTTATTTCTTTGACGCACTTTGCGCTTCTTCTTTTTTTTTTTTGAATTTTTTTTAATGCATTTTGTGCATCCTTTGAATTTTCTTCTCTTTTTTTTAATAAGAGGCTTCACTTTCTTTAAAACCTTAACATGATTGCTCTTTTTTTATTTTAATTTAGGATTATATCGCAAGTATAAGAGAAGAAAACTTATTCTCTTATTCAAGGAAGAATAATCCCCAAATTGGATCCAAATATTTTGATAAGAAAATATCAACTTGACTTAGAAAATCGTTGAATAGATTTAGAACATGCAAAAGAAGCCTATAAGATGGAAAACCGCGAGAAGACTAAGAAGATTTTCATTTCTAAAATCAACTTAAGTTTGATACAAATTTTAATTCAAAAAAAAAAATCAAATCGACCCGCAGAAGCGATGGGAGGGAGGGGCCTTTAAAGATCCAGTGGAGTCAACCATAACTCTTCCCTATTTCTGGTTTAAAATAGAGGTTAATTTTCATTAAAAAGATGGATAAACTATGTTAAAAATTTTGACCCAGTACACTTGAGAAATAATATGATTTCCTTCAGAATAGCAAGTCCAGGTGGCAAGACTCAATCAATGTAAAATATATTTCCACAATCTCTTAAAAGAAAGAGATTATTGTGGGGTCTGCACTACCCCAAACTAGTACTGCATCATTTCAATTTAAGGATCTATCGCAATAGGACCCCTTTTAGAAGTTAAATTCAAATGGTGTCACTATCTGATAAGATCTCAGATCCATTATTTTTTCCTCCCTAATTACTAGTAACCTAGCAATTATGAGAGTGGCGCCTGGGGTGGTTTCTGCACCTCCTCGTCCATAGATGATATAATGTGGCACGTGTAGTAACGTGACCAAACTTCATCTAGTAGAGTGGATGGGTCATAACCCTCAACTAGGGGCCTATGGTCTATTGATGGTGATTACTTAGTTCTTTCTTGATTGATTCTCTTTGTGTAGTAGTCAAGAAGGTGTATTGGAGATCGTGCTCTCATTTTCACAACCTTCCTCCTTTGAGTAACAGGAGTAGGGTGGAAAACATTTCCACTATGGATGGGGTAGGTGTAAGGAGCAACAAGTTCTCAACTGGCCTCAGATTTGACTTGCTTTAAGGCTCCTGCCTCAGCAATCTTTTTAGCCTTAGCAACATTCTTTCTGAATCTTTGAAGGCAGTTCTTTATCTTATTTTTGCTGGCAACATGGGTGCTAGAACTTGTCCCAATCTCAGATTGAGATGGTAACTCTTTCATTATTAATGATTTCTGGTTCTTATCCTCCTGAGTAGAGGGCACAGTGGTCGAAGGGGCGATAACAACCTCCATCCTAGAGATGGGGAGTCAACTCCTGACCTTAAAGTAATCTCAACTAAGGGGACATCCCTTTGTATTCCAGCAGAGAGTTCAATCATTTCTTCTCCGTTGACTGATAACTTGAAGTTTTGAAAATTTATTCCAAACTGGGTCGAGTTACTAGAGGTAATTCCTTCTACTATCAAGTTTCTATCCATGGAGAAGATGAGTTTCTCAGCCATTTGAGTATTTGAATTCCTGGAATTAAGGAAGAGTGATATGAATTAGTTAATTTTGAATTAAAATTTGAATTTTGAGCATGATTAATTTCGCTAAGTCTTGAACCTCAGCATGTTGAGTTTTCATCCAACAAGAGAGTTTATAAAATTGATTAAGAATATTCATGGAAACTGGCTTGACTCCTTTGCTTTACCAATCAACTTGGAGGCAAAATATCAAAGCCCGACTTAGACAGAGGTTTCCTTACTCATCTCTTTATTTGATAGGTCTTTCTTTTAGATGTTGGCCACACTCACTCAAGAAAGAAATGGGTAGGAGGACCAACGAAAGAAAAGATAGTTAAAACTATCGATGCTATCGATGAAACAAAAATTTTCCATTATTAAAGATGGAGAGAGAGATTTAGTCCCACCAGGCGTGCCATTTTTTGTTGGTGGAATTTTGAAAACAGGTTTTGAAAAATATTAGTTTTCTTTAGGAATCTTAAAATTGAAGATTAATTCTAATTCTAAAGTCGAATCAACTCGGTAGAAAAAGTATATCACCCTGAAGGATGAAAATAAAATTTCATAACAGTGTTCAGACTTAAAATTATGAAACTCATATTGAATATCATGATCGGATTCTAGAAAGAACTTCGTATAGCCCCGAGGGAACAAAGTGAAGTTCAACTTAATATCCAATTATAATATTCAAGAAGTACGATCGTCGGGTTCACATCCAAAGCCTTCTCAAAGAAGGATGTATCTCCCCAAAGGGAGATAGCACCATTCAATAATAATCCTTCTAATGTACTAAGGACGATCATTTTTTTGACCTTTTCCCAAAGAAATCTAATAAGATTTTAGAAAAATTAATTTTAAAATCAGGTGCGTGTGTGGTTCCAAATCTCCTACGAGCGTAATCCATCGTAGTTAATTATATCGTAGAGAGACAGAGTCGCCTACGAAAACTCTCGATTAAAATAGTGACGGAATTTTGTTAGATCTTCTAGGAGTGATATAAAAAATGAATGAAGTTTGGAAAATCAAAAGGGAATGGATCAAGATTGAACAGTTATTAATAGAGTTAAGGGAAGAGAAGTAGGGGACACTTTGAGATTCCAGAACCATCCGGAAGTGTCCCAACTTAATCTATGTGTTCGGCTTTACGTTTTAGGATTGAAATGAAGCTTTAATTAGAGTTGAACATTTTATTAGAAATTTAGAATTATATTCTCGAAATTTGGGGTCTTATAATAAAAAAATTTATGCCCCAAATCCTTAATCTAATTTGGACACTAGACCACAGTCGTCTGAACCAAACTAATGCAGTGCAAGGTCTGGACTTACCCCGGCCTGGATTGGGGAGCCAACTAACCACCTAGTCAATTTAAAAGAGATGAGTCAGGTCTTTTATGAAAGAGTGGTAGGGACATTTTATTTAAAGTTTTGGAGAGCTGGGGCCGACATCTAGAGATTTCCTTAATTGGCCCCTTTGACTTATGTTGAGTGCAAAATGCTAAGGACTAATGCAATTAAAATTTTGACTCTTTTAATTTGTTTCTAATGCAATGAATGCTAGTTGATAACTTCAAATCAAGTATGCTTAAAATTTTAAAAACAGACTTAGAAAATAATTTTTTAGAAGATTGGGCTTCCCCAGGTCCGGCACCTCGTCCTCATAGGTCAGACTATCCGGACTCTACCCGCAGGCGGAGAAGGGTCTAAAATAAGGAGAGAGTAGTGCAGAAATATGCATGCGACCCCGGGGTCGATCCCCAGCTAATTCCCTAAATTCATTATCTTTCTATATTATTTAGACTCACTAAAATTTTAAATTTTTAAGATTACGAGTATAAAAATTTTCACACCCTTACGAGTCTTATGTATCCAGGAGAAAATAAAATCGGCATACAAACATAAAAAAAATTAAGAAAAGCAGGCAACTCTAAAGGCAATCATCTCAACACATCAAATATAAATAAATTAATTAATAAATATCCATAGGCAAAGCTGCCTTGCTTATTACAAACCAGAATTTTGCAGAAAGTAAAGTGGTCGGACACCACTGACAACAACCCGGATTCTAAACCTAGTAGAAACGCAAGTGATTTTGAATGGGATACTCTTTATCTTCATGTCTTCAATATTGTTCTCCTTCGGGTTCATATCCTTCAGGCTTCTTGAATTTCTTCGTAGTAGGCTACCCAAATGGATAAGAGGACACTTTCCTTGATGGGAAGACCACTCTTTCCTCTTTGGGAAGGAAAGAAGTGATCCAAATTTGGATCTTCAAATAGAAAAGGGCTACTCCCCTAAGGGGTGTCCTTTTTTCTTTGGAGTTCAAGCTTTGGACCTATTTATCCCAATTCAAAACTCCACTTTCACAACACTTGACACTTATACAAATTATATTTATATCAAATCAAAATTCTAGACTCTCATGTAAGATTATCCTAAGCATTTAATAAATTAAGATATATTTATTCTCAAACAGTTATATAAATGCAGAAAAGAAAGTAAACACACTGGCCACGCTCTTTTTATTTGGGGGCTTTAGCAGTTGGAGCACCTGTGCAAGCATTT
Source organism: Dendrobium catenatum (assembly GCF_001605985.2). NCBI lineage: Eukaryota > Viridiplantae > Streptophyta > Magnoliopsida > Asparagales > Orchidaceae > Dendrobium > Dendrobium catenatum. Next base: position 13,240,926 of record NW_021318595.1, read on the forward strand.
ATAACAATTGATTTTTTTTATTAACTTAGCCCCCTTTTATTGCGCTGCATGAACATGGCCACCTGTAGAAAACTATGTGAACATCTAGATCGTACCTATCCTAGGGGTAATCTAGTCACCAAATGCATCAATCCATCCATAGAGTGCAGAAAAAGTAAACAGATACAACGAAGCAATTTCATCCATAACATGCAGTAAAAATCATGAAAAATCTGGCACACAGCAGTAAAGTAAACACTGGCCTAACCTAGATCTAGAGTTGGTTGTCCTAGCAAATCATCTAAAGTGTGTGTAAAAGGTCGTGTGGCTTGGGTAGATCCTAAGCTGGTTAGTTAATTAGAGTTATATAAAATTCTGGGTTTGTTCAAGCTTGAAAGGGGATTTAGATTAAAGTTTGAGTATTAATATATTAAGGATTTTAATCAAATATATTTTAAAAGTTAATTGATTACTACCTTTATTTCACACCGAGGCCGCGAAGTTTATTTCACCTTCCTTGGGGCTAAGTTAATAGCCTCGTAGGCCTGAGTTACTTAGTAGTAATCAGGGTTGATTAGATTATTTTAAATTGGTTGAAATTAAGAGGAATAAATTAATATTAAGGGGAGTTATTTATTGATTTTAAAGGATTTGTTAATAATTTTATTAACCTACTCAGAAAATTCTGAAATTTGGGGGAGTTAACAGATTTTAGAGGATTATTAAGATATATTAAATAAGGGGTCAAAATTGATTTTTTTAAAATTAGAATTAATCTTAAGGATTTCATATTTTTAATAAATACTAGACCTAATTATGAATTGTTAGACAGATGACACACTAAATTTGGAGTTTTCTATCGAAAGTTATGATTTATTGAAGTTTTGACCCATTTTTTACCTAAGGTTGACCAAAATGTTGACTTTTTGATTTTGACCAGATTTTGGTGTTTTGATATTTTTAGAAAATATTAGATCTTAATTTGAGTCATTATCCATTAATTTTGATTGATTTAGAATTTTCTACAATTAGTTATGAATTTTCAAAGTTTTCTTAATTATGTGAATTTTAAAATTCCTTAATTAAGAAGGTTTTGATTATTTTGACCCAAACTCATTCCAAATTGCATGTAATCATTCCCAAAGGTCAGGCATGACCCATGGGAGTGCTTCCAGTTATTTTCAAATTATTTGGGATTTTTTAATAATTTTTAATTAATTAAATTAATTAATTATTATTTTTCATTAGAAATTCAATTAAAGTTAAATTGAAGGTCGAGTCAAAGAGATTTTATTTCTTTTAGGTAGATAATTATGTTATGGACAATTTAAGATATTATTTGTATTTTTTGGATTAAAATTTGATTTATTGTAATTTTTTAAATTTTCTGAGTCCTTAAATGGGCTGAATTTTGAGAAGGATACTTTTCTAACCTAATGTGCTCCAAACTCAGTAAAATTTAAACATATGGTTCAAAATGTCAATAAGTTTAAGGTATTTGAGTTTCAGCCCTATTGGGTGTATGTATAGTTCCCTAAAAATTTTCTAAGTTTTTTAGACATTTTCTTAATTATTTTCCTTAAGTGTCCCTACTATTCAAATGGGTATGAAATTTGGTGTGTCTAACTCTGGTACACATACATTCACATCAAAGAAATTTTACAAAAAAATATTAAGTATCTAGAGAGTTATGAATTTTCAAATTTAGGGTCCAAAATGGACCCTTTAATCTAAAAATTCATATCACAGAAATTCATTGGATATCTGACTCTAAGAAAATTACTAAATATGTTTAAGATACCCAATAATCATTCACCAAAATTTAGACTCCATTTGACCACTAGATTGTGAGAAAAGTATAAAAAACTAAATTCAAACAAATAAGAATATCTCACAATACAGAAATCAAACCAGACTAATTTTAATTTTAATAAATACTACATTAAAATTTCTTTCCAACGAGCTCAAGAACACAAAATTTGGCGACAAAATGGATTTTTTATGAATTTTAGAAGTTCTGGCTATTTAATTTGAATTTTTAATTGAATTTGACTAAAACATGTTCTGGGGATCCGCTGCATGGATTGGCGGACAAGACATGCTGTCCGGCGCTGCCCTTGACGTCCGGTCGTGAAGAGGGCACAATCGGATGGCTCTGATTGAGCCAGATTTAACAGTTCAAAGTTGAACTGAAATTTCAGTTAGCCATAACTTTCAATATACTCGTCTAAATTGAATGAAATTTGAAACGTAGCTAGAGGATAATGTAATATTACAACACACAACGTTTGGAGGCTTAATGTGTTTAAGATTTACTACAGTTTCAAATTAATGTTTTAGAGGAAAGTTGTGATATCTTACAGTCCTGTGGGCGGATTTTGCTGTACTTAGGCTCATTGGAAAGCTCTCGATATCCTCTACAACTTTGATGAAGGACCCAAGAACGTTTGATGGCTAGATCTAAAACTGCTACATGAATATCATTTTCTCTCTCTTCTCAGTTTGGGTTTCTAGCTCAAGCAACACTCTTTGTAACGGATGGAAGAAGCCTAGTTATAGATGGAGAGGCTTTTTTATGCCTTGGGGGATGTTGTGGGCTGCTGGGATTAGAGTTTTTGGAAGATAGGGGGGTGAGGACAAAGTCTTGAGTGAAGAGTGAAGTTCTTCCCACCACTTCTCATGATTACTCCCTAAAACATGATAAAGGGGAGATATTAAATGCTATCAAACATCCCCTTCAGCCATCAATCTTCATAGAACTTGAGTTGTCAAGTGGGCTTGGCTTACCAAGGTGATAAAGTCACTCATTAAGTAGGTTTGACCACATTGACTAGTCAAAATGCCACATAGGTTGATGAGGTGGCATGGAGAGTGTTATGAGCTGCTGGAATGACAGGTTGAAGAGGGTTTGATGCCTAAGAATGAGGCTTGAAGGCAAGGAATGAAGTTTAAGCTAGTTTGACCAAGTCTAAAGGTGTTGACTTGGTCAAAATGATCATGGATTTACTCGTGTCATACCAAGGGATATTTAAGATGTTAAATGATGTGGAATCAAAGGTTCTTAAATCATCAAGTGAACATGAGTGAAGTGGATTCAATCTTGAGTCAAATATTAGACCTTATATGAGGCTTGTCAATTGAGTGGAAAGGTGTATTCAATACATGGCTTTGACCATAGGTTTGACCATGTAAAATCAAGGTGACTTGGCTTCAAATAAGTTTGAATGGATTTGACTCAAGTTTTGAGATGGGTTTGAAAGCTTAAGGGGTTTTGATTTGATCGAATGAGTTAGAATAACCCATTTAAAGCTTTAAGGGGTACTTTTGTCAACATAGGTTGACTTGGTCAACAAAGTTGACCCAAGATTTGGAATTGGGTCCAATAAGTCCCAAAAATTATTTGAAAACATTTAAAAAAAGTTTCAAAGATTGATAATCAAATCAAGTCAAGTCTAGGTCAAAAGTCCAAAAATTTCCTTAAAGGGCATTTTGGTCATTTTGGCCCTGAGTCAAATCTGGATCAAATTGATTGTAGAAAGATGTGGATTATTTCTTATAAAGTCAATACTAAGGTCCTGTGAGTGATCAAAAGATTTGGAGGGGGTCCAAGGTCAAATTTCACTGGGTGAAAGGTCCAGTGGCATGGACTATAAATATTTGAAGGTTTAAAATTGTGGAATTATAGTATTAAAATATCTAAAACTATTGTGTTCATTCCATTCACCTAGCTACGTACATTGATGGAGAAGAGTAGAAGAGAAGGAAAGGAGAGAAGATGAAAGATAAAGAGGAGAGGATTTGGAGGCCAAAGCTTAGGTTTTGATCATCAGGCTAGTTGGAGAGATTGTAGAGCATAGGGTATACTTCTAAACCTCTATCTCTAATTTTAGTTTTTTATATTTTATAAAAAATTATGGGTGCAAATGTGTTTATTTCAAATTTTTGAAGTTTTTACCACGTTAGTTTTTAAATGTATTGTAATCTCTATTTTGAACATTTTGACTATAAGAAAATAATTTTTTATTGATTGATTGTTTCTAAGTAAATTTCTGAGTATATGTTTCGTTTGAGAATTTTTGGGCAATTACAATAATTATGTAATGTCTTCAAATATTAATGTGAATGTCCCTTTAAAATTAGAAGTGAAATAGAAAAAGTTTAGTGGGTATATTGGTATATGCGAAACATGACTTTTTACAAGCAATTCATGCATTATTTACATATTGCATTAGATTTCCCAATTAATTGTTATTATATTGTATTTGAACTATGCCTAACATGAAATTATATATGTTCTAATATGTGAAATAGTGCACTCATTTATGTGAAAAGGGTTATAATGTTCTATTTTGGCCTGATCTACTTAGGACATATTCGGGAGATATTATGGCCCCACTTGCTAAAGGCGAGTGTGAGAGACTATGTAACACTATAAGTACGCTTATGGCCCATCTGCTTAGTGTAAATATGGGAGGTATTCTAGATCCTTTTGATATATGTATGTGTGGGAAAGGGAGATATAAGTGGAAGTAGAGTTATAAGTAAGCATTGGGATATGTGCATGATAATCATTTCATTCCATTGATATTAATAAAATAAGTATAAGTAACAATATGAAATGAATGTTAAAAATTCTAGAACTGTAAACAAATTCAGATGAAACACGAAAGACAAATGCAAGTGAATCTTTGAGGTCAAGTATTCTGCTAAGGATTTGGAAATTTTTATAAAAATGACTTTATAGATAAGTTAAAATATTAAGTATGCTTTCAAACCATGAAATTGTACTTCACTCTTTTAGTGTTGTCCTATCACTTTAATGATCCTTTTTTTCCTGATTATTTATAATGCAACTTCATCTTTTAATTTAAATATTGATATCTATGATGGGCCAGGGTATGAACTCTACTGAGCTAATTTTGTTTATCATATTCTTTTAAATGTTTCAAGTAAAGGGAAAGGTCCATTTGAGTAAAGGAGCGTAGAAGTAGGCTTCCAAGTTCTAATGTTTGAGATATTAATTTTGTAATCCAATTTTTTTGTTTAAATGTAATGACATTCCTGCTCTTGACTAATATAATTATTTTTTCTATAATGAAATTTGTTTTATATTGCTTTCATAGTTTGGAAATTTATTAGCCTACTTGTTATTATTAATGGTTGAGAATTAAACATATTTAGGTAAAATAATCCTTCCATTAGATCCTAGGACATCGCATGGTGCTTAAATGTTCTGAAAGATACAATTGACATCTGTTGAGCCTTGAATCACCTAGGTAAGAAGGTAACATTTGATGGTGGATAAGGTGGGCTCAGCTATCGGCCAATCACAGTAGGGTGAGCTAAAGGCTCATCATATAGGTTTTTTTTATGTAGCTAATTTTTTATAAAGGGCTAGCCACTCTGGAGAGAGTGAGCCACTAATATGACATCATAACATGTAGCTGGTGCTGATTTATTGACTTTGCAAGGATGTCCTAGTCTACCCTACATTGGAAAAGCTCCTTTGTAAGCCAAGGCAAGTAACATTTGTTGATTCTTTGGATGAGTTGTTATATGAGTCTTAGGTGTGTAGAATAACCTATATCAACCAAATGAGTTCATCCCATGGGACTCCTAAAGGGAAAGTTCATGTCATGTCATGCCATGTTACCTGCTAAGTATCTGTGAGGGCATATATGAGTATATAATTTGCTCATTGATTTGCTTGGCCCTTTGACAAGAAAGTAACAAAAAAGATGAATGAATGAAAGTGATGAGTATTAAATCAAGCTATTGAATAGCTAATAAGAAAGCAAATGCATAATCTTCTATCCTATTTTCACTATAGCCTTGGAAACCTAATTAGCTCATATTAATGTTGATGTGGTGTTAGTTTCCATGTCATGCCTTATAAATAAGGGGCTTACATTAAAGAAATTTACTTTTTTATTTGTATGGTATATGATCCTGTGAGTCCATAGAAAATGAATCAAGTCAATATTGCTCGTTTTTAATCTAGGACAAGCTATTTAGCATGGCTGATGCTTCACCGAGCAAGGAAGTGCACAATAGTGTTGGAAAATCACAGAAGACCATCAAACTCATTGCCATCTCTCCTACAAAGAGAGTTGGGATATAATTAACAATGATATAGGGGAGGGGGAATCATCTACACTTATTAAGGCGACTCTCCTTAAAATTCCCATTGGTAGGGGTACTATGAGCTTCAACAATGAAGTCGCACCCTTGTGCTCGGTAATGAGGCGAGTGCCATTAGGCAATATAGAGGAGTTCGCCACCATTGAGGCGGAGGTGAGTTCTCGAGTGCTTCATCTTACTATAGTTGAGAAAAAAAAGGATAAATTTAAGTATCTAAAAGCATTATTAGGAAATAAGGTATTCTCTATGAGTGTATATTATTCGTATTCTCTCAAGTGATATAGAAGAGCATATATTGAGTGACTAAGAGAAGAAGGCCTTCAAGTAGTGGACAATTGTTGACCATATTTCTGTATGAGGTCAGTAAGACCTACCTGAGTTTCTTTCTAGTGACCTAATTATTGGAAGTTATTCACTTGCCAATCATATATGTCCAAGCCAAAATCAAATCCAATCCTATTTAAATTCAATTCAATTTCCAGTCCCACTTTTAACCAACCTTCAATCAACATTCAAATCATATTCAATTAATCTAAATCATCCATTTGATTTTCATTGATGTGGATAATTCATGCTCAACCATTCTAGTCCAAAATCTAGTCTAAACCTAGAATTCCAATCCAAATAAGGAGCCAGATCCTTAAACCCTTTTTTTGGTAGTTTTTGTACCACCTTGAAACCTAGTAAAATGACTACTTATTTAAAGTTTATAAATTTTATATTATTTATATATGTCTATAAGATCAACCCATAAAAGTGGAATTCAATCTGAGGCTCCTTGCCTAAAAATTGAATTTATTTCTAAAGGCTGCAAAACCTTTCAAATATTTACATCATATGTCACTAGACTTTCCACCTTATGAAATTTGATCTTGGGAATATCTCTAAATCTTCTAACCACATCCATGACCTTTGTTATGACTTGTTTATCATTAATCCACACTTTGTTGGACTTAGCTTGGCCCACAGTTAACTAAAGGTCAAAATGACCAAAATTCCTTTTAAGGGGATTTTTGGTCTTTTCCCTAAAATCCATCATGGCCTAGCCATATCAAACCTTAAAACCTATTTTAATGGATCCTAAATATAATTAGGAATAAATTGGACTCAAACCCACCCTGTGGTTTGACCTAGTTGACCAAGTCAACCATGTTTGTAATTTTTTTTTTAATTTTTTACTTCTTGAGTGTGGCCACATAAAAGTTTATACAAATTGGGTAACCATAAACACAAACACAGGTGGAGAGAAAAATATTTTTAAAGTTAAAAATTTTTGAACTAAGTATATTATATGATTTTCAATTGTAATGTATGATCTGTTATAAGAAAATAGGCTTAACGAGTTATTGGAAAAATTAGTTTTGGTGAACTAAATATATTGTATGATCTTGATCGTACTATACGATTCATTATGATCTGAAAATCCTAGCCACCATTTTAATTTAAGTAAGATTTTAAAATTTGATTGTTGAACTAATCATATTTCTTGTATGATTTGAATCATACTATATGAATATTTAAAATATTGTTAAAATTAACCCCCATAATTAGTTAATCAAATCATGGTTTAATTAATGGTAGTTGATAATACTGTACAACATTGAATGTACCAGAAGATTAACAGAGACAAAATTTGATCATCCCAAAGATTATACCAAATGAAATCAGGATTTTTGAACTAATCATACGATACGATATTCATATCGTATAAGATGACCTACTTGAAATCAACTAATTGTATTATACAAAGAGAGTAGCACGAGACGATCAGTAGAGACAATTTTTAGTTGTATCAGGAATCATCCCGCACGAATAGAGGAAATAGAACAGATCGTACTATATGATGTGTTCAAAAAAAAATTTAAACAGTTCATTTTAACAACTATTTATATCATAATGGATGGGTCTAGTTTTGAAATGATCGTACTATATGAACCATGTTCGTACTATACAAATAGTGATGGGTAACTTGAATTTTTAGGATTTCTTGAAGCCTAATACTTAAGCTATATTTTAAGATTTTCTTTGACAGAAAGAGAGGAACATGTGACTGAAGGAGGAACTCTGAGAAAGGAGCTTTTGAGAAGAAAATCATGATTTGAGAAAGGAAGGAGAAGGTGCGTTTGAGCATGAGAGAGAAGTAGTGTGAGGGGATCACACATTTGCTCCTAGCTAGTTGCACCCTTTCTCCTCCTGTGGCCTTAGTGAGTCTTTTGGAAGATCTCTAGGGAGAGATATTTCTTAGTCCAATCCTTGAGATTCTCTGCCTTCTCTATGAGAGAGAAAAAGAAGCTAAGGTTCTCTACCTTCTCCAGGAGGCAGAAAAAAATGAGTCAAGGTCTTCTACTATCACCAAGAGGGTGACATAGCGTATGACACTCGCCACATCAAAGGTTTGGTGAAAGTGAGTATGTAAGGTTTTTATAACTTATTGTGAGATATATCAAAATGAGAGTTACTTTGTTTCAGTGCAAATTTTCAAAACGGAGGACTCAGGGGAGTAGACGTAAGTCAAGGTTGACCGAACTACTATAAAAATATATGATGCATTTTTTCCTTTTTATAGTTTTACAATTCTTGCATTTCATTTACGTTAATAACTATTTGTGATAAATACTGATTATTGCTCTATCATATAGATCAAAATTTCATGGTAGTAAAATTTAATATTTTTTATAAAATCTCTTGCTTTTGCAATCAGTTAGGATTTGATATTTTCAATTACTGAAAAGTTTTTTAAAAATATTATTATTGTTATTTTGAAGTTAATAAAACTTTTTAAAGCACCAATTCACCCTCATCTTGGTAAGCCTCGGGCTAGTTCCATAAGGTTTAACAACCTTCACAACTTTTAAATGATATCAGAGATGGATTTCAAAAATAAGGTTTTAGAAAACTTTTAAAAAATCAATCAATGTCTCATATTGGTAATTATAACATTGCAGAGGGTTATTCTATAACTTGTCCACTACTGTTTGAAAATATTTCTTTCAATTTTTAGAAAATACGCATGTTTATCTTTTAAAAATCCAATTTGACTTCAAACTGGCTATTCACTTCCATCGTATGTAGTTAATGGTGTCAAAATTGATATTTATTTATTGAATGGAGCAATGATGATAGAGAACTCGTACAGTTAAATGCTAAGTATCTCAATTATTTCTTTTGTGCTTTCAAATCTGAAGACTATATACGAATTTCTACACGTACTACCAGGAAAGAGATTTTGGATAAGTTATATATCACCTATAAGGGAACTAGTGAAGTTAAATAGTCTAGGATAAACATACTACTACATGACTATCAACTCTTTCACATGAAATATAGTGAGATTGTATCTAAAATGTACACTAGGTTCTCCCATATGGTAACATCCTTATATACACTAGGTAGAGAACTATTAAATTCTAAAAAAATTAATAAAATTCTATATTGTTTACCTAGTTCTAATGATGCTAAAATAACTATAATCACTGAATCTAAAAACTTAAATATTTATTTCATTGATAATTTTCTTAGGTCACTCATTGCCAATGAGTAAGGAGAGAGTCAAAGGCAACGTGGTGTAGGAGAGAAAAAGAAGGAGAGAACTGTAACACTAAAAATAAATGGTTCTTATAATGACAATTCTACAGAGGAGTAGGATGGTGAAATAGCCTTGATGATGCACCAATTCAAGAGCTTTCTAAAAAGAAAATAGAGGCATCATCAAAATAAATGGAGCAAAGGTAAAAGCCATAAAACTACTAAAATTTTGACTAACATAATTTGCTTCGAGTGCATAAAACCAGGCCACCTCTAACCTGATTTTCCCAACCTAAAGACTCACCCAAATAAGGAGAAGGGTGAAAAGAAGCTAAATAATAAGAGGGGCAAGCAAAAGACACAAAAAAATTGTTTTGGGCTGACTCTGCCTTAGAATCATTAAAAAAAGAAGTAGAGGAGGATGCAACAAACCTGTGTCTTATGGCTAACAAAAACCTTGATTAATCAGATCAATATGAGGTATGTCAACTCTCTTAAGAAAAATTATTTATTATTTAAAAAAAATCATGATTCATATAGGAAGCTCAAGAAGATGTATACTAGTCTTAATACTGAATTTTCTATTTTGTAAAAAAGAGTATACTAATTTAATTACTGAGCACTCTACATTAGATAGTTATCATATGACTTTATTAGATTAGTTTGATGCAATAAATAAGAAACATATTGACCTATCTAATGCACATAATTCCTTAAAATTTATATATATTGAACTAAAAACATTTAAGGAATTTGATGAAATTGTATTTCAATTAGATAGTAAAGAGCATGCATTAAAACTAGAAGTGGAAAACTATAAAAATGCAAATGAATTTTTAGGAGAAAAAATCATTACACTTGAGAATAATAAACCATCACCAACATTAGCTCAATGGTATAACCCCTCAACACAACATGCATCACCTAATCCTAGGAGACGGCACCATGACCTACATAGGTTAGTAAACCCATTTAGTGGAGTTAGGTGTTACTCTTGTGGCATGTTAAGACATATAACCCACACATGCACTATCAATTGTAGGACACACTTAGTGTGGAGGCCAAAATTACATGCATGATTAGTTTAAATGAAAAACTTATGTTAGAAAAAAAATGGATAAATAATGTTTATATGTTAGACTTGAATTACATTGAATATTCAAATTCATTATACCTAAAAACTATAATTGATAAATCTTGGCTATAGTATAGGGGACTATGTCATGCGAGCATGAAGACTCTTAAGAATTTCACCCAGAAATACCTAATTAGAGGTATGCCTAAGTTAGACTTCATGAAGGACTGCCTATGTGATGTCTGCCAAGTAGGAAAAAAAATAAGATATTCATTTCATTTAATTAAAGACATTAACACCTCTAGGCTACTAGAAATCCTTCACATTGATCTATTTGGACCTATTAGTATAGCCAACTTAGGAGGGAAGACATATGGATTTGTAATAGTGGATGACTACTCTAGATTTACTTGGGTTAAATTCCTAACACATAAGAGTGAGTCATCTAAGGAATTTAGAATATTCTCCACTTGGATTTAAAGAAAATTTGGATGTGAAATCTCAATAATCTATAGTGATTAGGTGAAGAGTTCAAAAATGACAAGTTTGAATCCTTCTGTCAAGAGATAGGAATAGAATATAATTTTTTTGCCCTAAGGACCTGCCAGCATAATGGAATAGCTAAAAGGAAAAATATAACCTTGAGGGAAGCTACAAGGGAAATGCTAGCTAAGTATTCACTTCCTAGGTATTTTTGGGCAAAGCAGTGAATACTGTTAAGTAGGGTAAATGCTAGATCCAAGCTTAATTAGACACCCTATGAACTTCTTTAGGGTAGGATACCCAATCTTTCTCACTTACATGTCTTTAACTGTAGATGCTTCATCTTAATCAATGGAAAATCACCCTAAAAAAATTTGATACCAAGTTTGATGAAGGTGTCTTCTTAGGTTACTCATCTATAGGTAAGGACTATAAAATCTTTAATAAGAAGATTTTGGTAGTGGAAGAGTTTACCCATGTGATATTTGATGAATCATATAAGATATCTAAACCTAAACTTGAAGAAGAAGAAGTGGTGGTCATTCAAGGGGTATAAATTATTGTTATAAGAGATAGAGTAGAACCTCAAGAAAAATTGCCTATAGATTGAAGATATTTTTCTAGTCATCCTAAATAACTTATTTTATGAGACCCATCTGAAGGTGTTAGAACTAGGCATGGACCTACGAAGGAGGTTAGTCATTCAACCTTTATCTCTATGATAAAACCCACCAACATAAATCAAGCCATAGCTAATGAATCTTGGATCCTAGTAATATAAAAAGAGCTAAACCAATTTGTTAGAAATGATGTATGAGAATTAGTCAAGAGACCTAAGGACCATTGTGTTGTTGGAATAAAGTGGGTTTTCAAAAAAGAGCCTACTGAGCAAATTTTGCTCACCCATGTTATTTACAAGTCAGTTCAGGAAAGGATAAGGCATCAATCGAGTAGGCCCAATTGATAAATGTTCAAGTACAAGTCATAGTTCTTTTTTTATATAAGTGTAATCTTTTGACAATTCAGTGATTTTATGCTTGCAAATTCATGTGAGATAAGAAATATACCTATATTATTGTCCAATTTTCTTTTAATAAGATGAATGAAATGAAAATATTTATATTTACTATAATTTAAGGATTTTAGATGGCTTCGTATCATTAATATTAATGAAATAGAATAATTCTTTAATTAGATCTTAGGGCATGAAGATTCTTATATCTTTTTTTAAATAAGATATTAACAATAATAAAATCATAAGCTAGAGTAAAATCTAATGCAGTCTTACCACATTCATTAGTCGTTCCAAATTCATAGCCACCATGAATGCTTTTAAAATCCTCTACCTCTCTACCAAAAATTCCATTTAAATCTCCCACAATAAAAACTCTTTTTTTCAAAAGATATCTTTTGCATTAATTCTTCTAAGTCATTTCAAAATTTTAATTTTGAGTACATATCCAAACATACTTTAGAAGTATAAAATCTTATAATATTAATAATCTTTTCATCAATAATAATCTTCAAAGCTATAATTATATTCTAATTCTACCAATTTTCACATTTTTATCTTTTGAACTCTTATCTATAATAACACTTATACTATTTCTAGTTTGACTCATACCAGAATACAAAAGTTAAAACCTAAACTATCAATCTCCTTAGCCTTCTCTCTAACCCATTTAGTTTCTTAAATGCACAAAATATTTATAATCCTATGAATCATAGTATCAATTAATTTTATTAATTTCCTTATAAGGGAACATACATTCGACGATCCTAACATAATTTTAGTTTAATGGACTAACTTCTTTGCCCACATCGGTCTATAATGTGAAAATCGTTGCCTAATTAATATTGTATCCATATGTCGATGCAATGACCTTGCACACTTTTCACTGTATTCAGGTCATAAAACACGTCACTTCCAGGGAACACCCTAACTTGCCTATTTTAATGGTAGTACCATAATATACTATTTAAAGAAAAAATGCATAATATACTATTAATGCCCTAACAAAATATTCTTGAAATGTGTCTCAACATCTTATTTTCATGTACAAATTCAAATTTAGATCCACATCAGGATTGTTTTGGCGTTTTTTTTTTGAATCAAATCAATGTTGTTGCGGAAAAAAAAAAAGGCGAGCGTGTTGCGGCTTGGATGGAAACAATGACTTTTCCATCAAAAAGAACGGGCAGCGAGAATCGGCGTGTTTTGGACGTGGCGGATAGCATCGATTCGCATATCGCCGTCTTGTGAACAGCTACCGGCTCTTTTTTTTTAGCTCCTTCCTCTCCAGTTCTTCTGTGAAACGCGGTGAGTGGGTTGAGCTATAGAGGATTGAGAGATCACCCGCAGTCACAAATAACATAATGGGCGGCGGCGGAGGTAGCAGTGGGAATGGTGTTATTGCGGCGCCTGGGATCCCTTCAGGGGCGAGGAAGATGGTGCAAAGTCTCAAGGAGATCGTGAATCTCCCTGACCAAGAGATCTATTTCACGCTCAAGGAGTGCGGGATGGACCCTAGCGAGGCCGTACAACGCCTCCTTTCCCAAGGTGCGGCCTGGTTCCCTCTACATCTTTCCTTTCTTCGCCTCTGTCTCCTTGTGCATCTGTTTTTCAGTATCTGTTGCATTCGTGGAAACCCTAGGGAAATGAAAGTTAGGGGAGAAGGGGCGTTTGCAGTGAGTTGGTTGCTTTCGCGGTTGTATTGGGATGGTGTGGCGTGGTGGACTAAAGTTCTGCTTGATTGTATCAAGGGAATAAAGGGGTCTACGCCTTTAACCCCTAAATCCGAGATGCAACCAGATGGCCCCTTTGTGTTTTTTGGTAGTGTTCCGGTTCCGAATTAGTGAGAAAGGACTTGTTTTTAGGTGTGCCTAAGTCTTGTTCTTTCGAGCTCGTTTTTCCTGAAAGGTGTTCACTAGCTGGACGGAAAGATTACTTTCCTTACTCTTCTAAACTCTTAGTTGATTATGATACTTCATGCCGGGCGTTATCACTTGGTAATGTCTATTATTGTTATTGAGCACTTCAGCTCTGTGCACTCAATTTGCACTCTTTTGCCTGCATAGTGTAGTCTGTTACTGCTCCATTGTGTCATAGTCATGGTCTAAACTATAATATGTGCTTGACAGATAGCTGTCTATACACCAATGATGGGTGTATGGATACTAGAGAGGAAATGAGTCATGGGGCTCTCCCCTAATCAGTACGAACCTAAGTGTATGTATAATTATTGTATCTTTACTCTTGAGGAGAGTGTTGTCTTCTACTTAAATTTAAAATGTAATATGCCATGCTAATGTGTCGTGGTCGATGCAAATGTATGATTCAGGTTCTTATGAGCATATTAAACCATCTATGCACCTAGGAGCTCTCACAACGTTTTGAAGCTATCCAAACCTCTTTTTTAAAGTATTTTTAAATTTTTCACAAAGTGGCCTCACCATTTACTGAGGTTTTTTTGCATCAATTTTTTTTTTCTAACGTTTAGCTAACCACGACACTATATTGTCAGTCATTTGAACTTATATGTGAATTGCTCATCTCCTTGGTCTTCTTGCTTATGAGTGGACTTACACGTCCATTCCATTTGCAAGAAAGTCTTTGCACTCACATTGTTAAAAACCTAGTCTTATCAAATTCATCTTGATTCAGTGATTGAAGTTGCTAGCTATGAGGAGGGTTTAAAATTTTCTTTATTTTGTTTTTTAAGAAGTATGAGTAGGGGATGAAGGAAAAGCTGAAAATGAGTCCTTCCATACAAATTTGAACATGCAAACTCACTATCAAACCAGTACAACTTGCTTTGGGAACTCGTAAATAAACTATGGCTGATTCAAATCATTGTTTATTGGTGAATGCTAAGTTGATGCCTTCTATTTTAAAGTAGAAGGATGGTACCACTTGACTAACTTGAGTTGTACTGGAAATGACAATTATGGAAAATTTTGAATATATCATTTTGAGCATTTCTCTCAAAAGAATGATTAATATCTTATTTTGGTTTATTCTGACCATGTCTTAATTCTATTTTAACCAAGTCAATGCTTGGACCAAATTAGGATCTATTTTGATATGGAGGATCTAAGCTGGAAAGGCAAGGGAGGAGACGAAGATAGATTATGACAACAACAATTGTGAACAATAACAATAGCAGTGGTTGTTCATTGGGCTGTGGTGGCTTTGGATGAGAATATGATATGACGAAGTGAATTTTTGTGCATGAGAAGATGAGATAGGGAAGTGATAGGAGAAGAGGGTGAAGCAGTCTCTTTTGTTGCAAAGTGTTGCTTGGATAAGGAAAATATTATAATGAGCATGGAATTTTGATTAGTTTAAATCATGGTTTTAAAAGGCGAAATCGAGAATCTAGGTGTTTTTTCTAAGCGAGGCGTAAGCCTCAAAATGATAAAAATAAGGTAATTTAAAATTATGAATAATGACAAAAAATAACAAATTAGTAGATAATTAGAAGAGAAAATCCAAATTAAATCAAAGACACATGCCAAAAAGAAAGATAAAGCACAATTTCAATCTATATAACCGAGTAGAAGAGAAAATATAATTAAATTAGCAGCACCTTATAATTAAATTAGCAGCACCTTCCAAAGAAGGAAGACAAAGGATATGAATACAACCACAATAGGAAAACAATAATGTGGCATAATGGAAAACATAGGATCCAAACATAGCTACCATAAGGCATATGCTATAGTCCTTGAATCATGATTCTTACTACTGTAGCAAAGCCAAATCAAAGAAGGTAATTGCCAACAGCAATATACCCAACTCCAAGTTGCATGCAAATAAATTGTTACCTTGGCGGGTATCAAGTTAGAGAGGCACGTAAGATAGAGGTCGAAGATGAAGCACATTGAAGTCGAAGCCGAAGATGAAGATGAAGCACCGACTAAAATGGGAAGAAAATCAGGCGAAGAAGATGAAAACAATGGGGGAAGAGAGATGTCGGTGGTAGCAGTGTACACGAAGGAAGGAACGTAACCTTGCTTTGAACTCAACCAAACTTACCTATCGAAGTCGCTTGAAGTAGTGCACATGAAGAAATGATCGACCAAACTTGGCTTGGTTGTTGAAGTCGGCGGAAGCATGAGAGAGTGAGAGAGAATGAACGAGAGAGAATGGAACGACAAAAAGTGCTTCGAAGCAGAAGCCCTAAGTCTAATAAGCGAACACAAACGCACGAGGTGAATAAAAAAGACAAAATGAATCCATGCGCTCCCTCGATGCGCCTCGGAGCCTCACGACTTGAGGCGTACGCCTCCGTGGAAAAAGGCGTAAGCCTCGCCCAGGCGTTCGAGGCTTAAACCTCAATTCGACATCCGCCTCGAGGCGTCCGCCTTGAACGCCTTTTTAATGGTTGGCTTAAATGACATCATTTTAATAAATGTCTGCTATAGAGGAGTTGGTGGAGAAGAGGCATCGGGGCATGTGTTTTCTAATAGTATTTAGCACATAGTCACAAGGTTGGATACAGTGGGAAGTCGATTATATGGTGTCAGTATTAAGATTCTTTTCTTACTATGTCAATTTAGTGCTCACGGAGTATGAGAAGAGGAAAGAAATGAGGAGAGAAACATTGGAAAGAGTGTAAGGAATTTGTGAGTAGGCATGTAGATTGGGTATGTTAGCATTTTATGCCATTGAGTGAGTAAGGCCATTGTTTTAAAATTTTCAAATCAATGTTCGTTATCAATCTTCATTTATACTTGAACCTGGTTTTCGTCAAGTCATGTTGAGACATTTAAATCTGTGAAATGTTTAAAGCAGATCAAGTAATTGGATGGAGTGTAGAATTTACCCATGCAAGGTGAGCTAAGATGCTCATCACCAAATCTAAAATTTGGGCTTGACAATTAGTACTGTATTCTATTTTTTTTTTCATATTATAAAATAAAAAGGAGTCACCATATAGTGAATATTTTAAATATTAAAATCTATTTTAGAATATATATATATATATATAAGGCCAAATCAATGATTCAAGAGAAACATTAAAATATTTAATTGAATATGCTGAAATGAAATGATATGCTGAAATGAAATGTTATTATTTCACCCCCCCCCCTCTTGAGTGTGATAGCTTGTTAACAAAGCCTTATGAATTTAATTTAATATTTCATAGTTATAAATATTATTAAAAAAAGTTAAAAAAATAACTAAATAAATTTCAAAATTCAAAGTTGATTTCCATATGATTTATAATTTCAAAATTCAAAGTTGATTTTCATATGATCTATAGTCTAACTTATATTAAGTGATATAAACTAATAAAATCAAACAAAATGAGATGTTAAAATGAAACAAGACTAGATGAATCAATGTAGGGTTTCAATGAAGATGATGTGGAAAGTGAGCAAGGAAAATGAAAAGCAGCAAGAGGTTCTCTTATGAAGCAAGTGGATATTGTATATAGATGGAATGCAAAGGAGCTGGAGAGCCAGGCTTAAGCCTTTGTTATTTCAGTTGGTTTGTTGGACAAGAGTTAGTTTGATAGTGTCATTTATATTTTATTTAAATAGATGGAGAATATATTTATAATAGATCAGAACTTAGTAATTCTGTAATATAAATTATGTTATCTCATGGGGCTTTTGCCTTGCTAATAGGTTTAAAAAGTAGCCTTGGGCAATGTCTTGGCCCACAGGGACATGGGACGAATGCCACCTCTACATTGCGTTGTCCCAAGTTGAGCCCAAATAAGCTCCGAAAATGCCTTTTAAAATGCTAGTGCATTCATAATATTTTCATCATTGTGGAATGGTTTGATGACCTTCGAAACTTTTTACATCGTGTTCTATTATCTATTTAAAGCAATGCTTCTTTGCAGATTCATTTCATGAAGTGAAGAGCAAACGTGACAAGAAGAAGGAGGTTAGTCTATAGTTGCATTTTTTGCTTTCATGTCCTACTATAAAAGGGCTGAACTTGAACATGCAAATATTAAGAGATAAACTTCTTTTAACATTTCTTTAACTTTATTTTTCTTTGAGAGCACGTTTAGCATTATCCTTATATTTGGCTATTTTTTCTCTATGAATATGATTATTTTGGTTTCCTATAAATTTCTTTACTGTTCTTTCTGCCTTCCTATATGCATTTACAACTATCATTTTGTCACCCTCTAGCAAATTATTTTTAAAATATCCTTCTGTTTATTGTTTTTGGACATGTCTTTTTTACTTAGATAAAAATTGATCAATACTTATTAATTACTTTAGTAATTGTTTTCTGTCTAGGTAAAAGAACTCTCTGAATCTAGGACTCGAACAAATAATAATACTTTCAGTCAGGGAGTTCTCGGTAGTTCTGACTGTGGGCCACGACCTAGTTTCACTCAGAGCAGTTTAAATGGTATGTGGAGATATCTTTTTCTAGTATATCTTTCGTCTTAATGAATTTCCCTTTTTCTCATCAGGTTTTGGAGTCAATCGTGGTAAGGCTCTGCAAAAGAAGGAAGATGGGGTATGCAGTGTTCCATCTTCCTCAAATGTTGGAGCTAGATCTGATATTAATAAAAAATCAACAATCATAAGGTCGATATTGTTTACATGTTTAAGTATGCTTTTGTGCTTATAGAAAATTGAGATTTATATTTAGAATGCTCTCTCTTTGAAAATTGAGACTTAAAGTTTGCCTTTTTAAAATAACTTTGCATAGATTTTATATCCTTTCATATGACTGTTTCTTCCAGGTCCTTCGATTCTTTTTTTCTATACTTTTAGAAATTTGTGAACTTTCTTTGCTATGTTGTATATTCTTTTGGTTATATTTGTATTTGAATAAAAAATTTTCTCCTTTATCCGTTTGGTTCTTTTAAGAGTACATTTGAATAGAGCGAGAAAGCAGAAATGACATTGTTATGGATATCTATTTGATTATGTTTTATTTTTGAGAGAAGGGAAGAATATGATATTAAGGGAGATCAAGGGAATAAGAGGTTAGATGATTACGTGAATGAATTTCTCAAAGAAAAGGAGACAAGAGGAGAGAGAACAAACATGATAAAGAAGCCTAAAGTCAGGAGAATGGAGGAATGTCAATGAGGAAGAATGGCAAAGTAAAAGGTATTGGTATTTCATTATCTACTTTCACCGCCTAAAGTGCAGACTCTATAGGCTTTAGTAAAAAAATAGAAAATTTTTCTCTAGCCAAATATGAAATTGTAAATCTAGTCCTAAAAAAAGAAATTCTATTTAAATCATTAATAATTAACTTAAAAGGTTAAGAACTGCAATCTCAGAACTAGGACTTGCATTTGCATTAACTTTTCCTGATGGTAAAGAACTCTACTTCAATGAGTTGTGATATGGTCGGGGAAGACTTTAAGGTGGCAATTGTACTACAAACTAGCCGCTTCCATCTTGAAAACGAGATAAATGAAAAAAACGTCACTAAGAATGGATTTTAAATGGGAAATTCAATGTGACAAAGAAGAGAAAAGAATGGAAGAATATCACCATTAATAAAAGTACCAGTAGACTAACGTCACTAACCTTGTAGTAGATTGTCAAGATCACTAGCAAATCTATAGAAAAATATCTCTAGAAACTTGAATGTCTTTGTGCATATTACTATATTTATTTGATGTACCGCTTGATTGAATATGAGTCCCTTTCTTCACAATTATAGTTCATTATTGTGGATTGTACTATTTGAGTTTGGTTGATCAATTGAATTTGGTGTATTGGATTGAATTTGATTAGGTTAAAGATTTTAGAATTGGTAAGATTGGATGGTAATGGAGAAGTAGGTTTGCTTGGAATTAATGGTGATTTATTGGGGTTGAACGATTAGTGAGTTAATGCATGGTTTAAAATTGCTCAAATAGAGGCGCGCCTCAACGCACTTTGACCCCGCAAAGTGTCAAGGTGGATGCTTCAACCCTGCTCTGTGAGGTGTACACCCCAAATCAACAGAGGCGTGCCTCGCCTCACTTCAGCGAGGCGTTCGCCAGCAAAAAAAGATTGAATACATTATTTAAAAACTTAAAACCTAATATTGAGTGAATGCATTATTTCTATGCCTCATTCGTTTCGTTCCTTTTGTTCCTACTCTTCGACTTCGCCCGCTGCACCGCACGTAAGGTGGAGTTTCGAATGATCGCTAAAAGCTCTATGATGTTTCGGGTGCAATCGGAAGTCAGCATAGCTCAACGACGTGCACTCTTATATCGGAAGTCAAGAACATTAGACGACATGCCCTGTTGGTGTGGAAGCAACGACAGACATTTGCTCCTTGTTGCCGTTTCTCCCATTTCACGTGTTTCATTGATCACTCGGGTATGTTGCTATTCACATGCTTCGTTCAGAGAGAATCACTAACACTTAGGATCTTATTTTTGGTATATGTAGATTAGGAAGCCATTAATCATTTAATCCCAATGTTGATCTTTGTATTTATCTTCACTAAGTATGAAACATTTAAAACTTCAGAACAATCAACAACCAATTAGAATATTAACTTGCATGGATTGCTGTTTTATGCATTAGGAGGAGGTTATTGATTGCAATAAATGACTCACCCGCCGCTAGAAATTAATGAGTTTTTGCCTTTAAAATTTTGAGTAAATTAAGTTAAACACATGTATTAAGGAGACTAAAATTGTATTCTATGGCGTTGGAAAACTGAATGATAAGCTTGCAAGCCTGGCGATCTATAATGGTGGTTCCTTGGAGTTTGTTTTATAGCCAAGTTTGAAATAAATGCTGAAATTTTGGGCCCGGATATTCAAAACAAATTTGATTTGGATGAGTTTTATAGTTTTTAAATTTACTTTGAGGCTAAAATCACTAGCCTTTAAAATTTAAAGTAAGCTTAGCAGATGGGCTAAAATCATGTAGATATTTAATGTGCTATTTAAGTTCACAATCACACTAATATAATTCCAAATCTAGGATTGAAGGATCGAGCTTGGGGGCCAATGCGATTAGTCAAATGTTGGCCAATTTTTGTTGTAAATGATTTCAGATTATATATTAAATCTTGGTGTGAAGGTCGCAAGATAGAAAATTATGATATCTCCGTTAGGGGGAATAGTCACACAGATGATGAGAGCTAATACTATGGGATTTTATAAGAGGTCTTATGGTTCTAATATCCGGGTGAAGGGAACAACCTATATCTTTTTAATTGTAAGTGGTTTGATCCAGTGCAAAAATAAGGGTACAAAAGTACACCCACTATATGGTATTACAGAAGTTAAGTGAGATAGGAGATATGCAAAGTATGACCCATTTATCATAGCTAGCCATATAAGCCAAGTATATTTTTTCAGCTACTCAGATAAAGTGCGAGATAAACAAGATTGACTCGTAGTTATAAAAACCAAATCCATAGGAATTATTGAGAGTAATACAACAATACTAGTCGTGCATCAACAGGAAAGTACGTCAAACTTTAAAGAGCCTAATATACCTAGATATAATTTTAATAATAATAGGAATATTTTAGTGACATAGATATAATTGTTATATTTATCTTATATATTTCAGGACTATACATGATTTCGAGAGATCCAGGCTGCAACTGGTGAGTGATCCTCTGCAGGATTGACATATTATTTGAACAACAATATATGGTCATAGGTAGTTGGTGGAATGTTGAAGTACATATTTTATGGATTAGGGTCTCAAGCCCATGCATTTGAGTGACAATCGTCTTGCGCATCAAGCTTCTCATGTAGCTGCTAGGAGGATTTAGCTAGCTAAAAGGTGGCTGCCCTGATAGTAGAACTAGAGCAAATGCAAAAATTACAAGATGATATGTAAATGCAACAGAGTTAGATGCATGATGAGTTGTGCATATTCATGGGGCAATTTCGTCAAAAGCAGCCTACACAAATCGAGGAGAGTGAGGGGATGGAAGAGGATTAGAGTCTGAATGTTTGTTGGTTTTTTATAATATTCAAGAACTGGTGTATTTTGACTATGATTTTCAAACTAAATTACCTGACTATCATTTAGTGCATTTTGAATGATGTTCTTGTGGACTCTATGTTTATCTATTTTACTAGTTGAGTTCATTTATATGAATGATATATTCTTTGGTGGGTTATTGTAGGAGAATTAATGTGGAGTTTTTTTTATTGTATGAGCTACTGTTTTCTGACGGATTTATCGCCGAAAAATTGATGTGACTAAAATACCGTTTGAATTATGACGAAAATATCTGTTGGTAATTCCAATGGATGTTTTTGCTAGAATTCTATCATTATTACATGCAGAATCCATATCAAGACCCACAAGTACAAAATGACGAGAATCCGTTGGTAAAATCATTGACAAAAAAAATCCTATGCAAATTATTTTCCAACCTGTGTTTTACTGATGGAAGTAAAACCATCAGAAATCTGCTGGAAATGACACCTTGTATTCCCTTAGTGTTATATTGTTGCTTTATTTTTATAAATAAGAGAGTCATGCCTTATATTTTGGAATTAATGACTTGAATGAGAAAATCAATTGAAAAAAATATTTCTTTTGGCTTCCCTATTGACTAGTCTTCCTCCCTTTTTGGATTTTGTTATGCTTTGTTCTCTTTCCATAATGTGAGACATAGGCCCGTCCACACAACTACCTAGATAGATTGATTGACAAAATTAATTGAAATAAAAAAATTAATTGTCTTTTGTTATAGACACTCTTTCTCCCTTTTTGAATTTATTCATGCTTCTTCCTCTCTATCTAACATGGGATAGAGCCCCATCCATATTCTATGTAAATTGATTCTAGATTTGGCGCCACTCTTACCACTCTTACTTGTTGATATTATTTTCATTTCATGTATATATATATAGTTATTGCATGATAGGTTTGAAAATGAATGTGGTCGTAGATTTAATTATAGATGTGATGTGAAAAGTTTGTGTGATTTTGAGTGTTTTCAATAATACTTATCTATTTTATCTATAGATAAGGATTTGGTCGTTGATAGGAAGTACTTGTAGATCTAAAGTATTTCCTATCAATCTTCGAAAAAACAAGGTGCTTTCTCTACCAAAATCCACACAAAACCACAAAAACAGTAGATAATTTGTATTTTTTTTTTATGAAGGGGAAACGGAAAATAGCAAGATACACTTGATCCTCTATTCGAGAGGAGGATCGATCTCTCCCAAATCTCTAGACCCCCGCTAGAGCCAAAGAAAATCTAAATCTAGGGGATCTCAAATTTCAGCCAAATTCAAGATGCCCTAACCCTAGAAAAACAAACTATTTAATGCATACAAATCAAAAGGAAATCCCTAAACAATCCCTACATTCAAATTTTCCCATCTCACTAAATCTGTTGTCCACCTTGTTGCTAATTGCATATTGAAATAAGACTCGTAGATACTCTCCACTTGCCTGGAAAGGTTATGTTGACCCCTATCCTTAGGCCGCTCTTGATCCTCCCCATAATACATGTCAACAGAATTATGATCAGTGTTACCAACGTGACAGTGATCCTAATGATTCATCTGGTGCATCAAGTTAGATGCTTCTCCTTTCGATGGTTGCTATGACTCGTATGTTTTCTTGGATTAGCTCATCAAGATCAGGGATATATTTTCTTGGTATATTGTCTGATATTAAACATGCCCACTACAAGCACTAAATTTAGAGGATCTGTCAAATACCATTGGCAGAATGTTCTAAATGAAATTGATTGTATTGGTGATGATCTTATCAACATGTGACAATCTATGTGAGGGCATCTTTGCCAAAATATCCCTAACAATACTATCGTTAAAAAGTAGGCGCCCAATTTCATTATCTGTGAAATCATTCTTTCTGATGCGAGATGCGAAATATCTTCATAAATTTGAATAACTAGTCGCGGGGGTTGCAACTTATCTGAACCAAATTGTGTAATCATGACCAAGTTCAGTATCGGTCTATACTTAGATATCAAAAACGGAGGTTTTAACTTATTTGTCCAAATCCATTGAGCATGCTTATCATTGTGCCATTAAAATTGAGAAATATCATACTGAAAAAACAATCCTAAATAAGTCCTGAGTACAACGAGTTTTCCCTTAATTATGTTGAGTTTATGCTGGTTGAATTTTAAACAAGCATATTCAATTTTCTCTTTCAATTATGTGTTTTGCTTATCTTTATGGTAATCTTTTTTTTGTTTTTGTTTTTGTGTGCGCTTTTTGTACAGTGAAAATGTTTCTACAGAAAGCCTTTTTGGAGGAACTGGTATCGCTGGTGGGAGTTCTCTGCATTCACAACCATCATCAGGATATCAACATGGTTGGACGGGGATTCCTGGTCGTTTTTCAATGGCTGATATTGTTAAAATGGGTAGGCCTCAAGGCAAGCTGCCAATGACCTCTACATCTGCGGGAAATGCATCAAATGTTTCACATCAATTCACATCAGACACGTCTAAGCCTGGCGTCAAGCATTCTGTGACCCATGATCTGCCTTCAGAATTAGATCAGGGAGTTCATTCTTCTCAAGGTCTTCATCAGCAGGCACAAGTTATCAATTATGAACCAGGAACTATTAGTAACAACCATGTTTCTCATGATAGTTGGCCCGCTGCTAATCAGTCCCATCCTGGAACTACTTCGAACATTCTGGAGACTTTTGGATCTGCTATCTCTTATGCTGATACATCTAAGACTGCTTTTGTTGATGAAGTTCAGGTGCATCAGACTTTACGAGATGAATCTCCTGAGCCTGAGAAGAGTGCTGAATCTGATACTTCATCAGAAGAATTTTCAAGGTCTGAAACCATATCCGAAGGGGAAATTGATGAGCACAATTTTGAAGGTAAAATCAAACCATATAATGAATTAACACACAAAATGAATGCTTATCTATCTCAAAGGCATCTATTTGAACAAGGTCGTGGAAATAATTATTTGAATCGGATGCTTCTTTTTCTTTCTGGAATTTTAGCACTTTTATTCTATTAAAGCTTTTCTATCAGAGTTGGTTAGTTTAATATAATATTCCCGCCATTTTTTTTTCTAGTTTTCTGTTATGACAATGTTCCGGGCTCTGACAACGGTATTTCAATGCTTGATGTGTGTAATATATTAGTTTATTGGCTTTCTTATTTGTGTTCTGTCTATAGTTTTTTATCTCCTAGTCTCCTATTTAATGGAAAATCAGTTCAAGTTGTTTTAGTATTATTTTAGAAACACGAGCAACTAGGAGAAACAGTGAATGTTAAGATGTTGATTTGGCTTAATATTGGTTTTAGCTGCTTAAGCAAATCGTAAAGGAGCATTGTTCTGAAGCAGGTGGCGGGATCATTTTTAAACCATTTGCACTATTAATTTTAATAAGTTCTATTTGTGTAACTTCTAATATACGATTGAAATCCTGTACATATTTGGAAATCGGTTTTGTGAAGCTATATCACTGCTATCAATACTATTCAGAATTGGTAGTCAAGTTTTTTAAAGCTATATAAACGCAATCATTGCTGAGGCTCTGTGTTCCCATTGTTGATCTTCTTTCCTTTGTTATTTCTTAAATAAAGCTATTGCATCTCTCGTTGTTGACAGTTTTGTTCTTTTGCAGGTGAGGATACCAATGTAGAAATTTCATCAGCTGCTGCAAACTTGCAGAATCTGAGTATTGAAAAGGTTGGGCTAGCTGGATCAACAGTGGAAGACAACCCTGCTGTAATAATTCCAAGACACCTGCAAATTACTAATGCTGATTGCTCACATCTATGCTTTGGTAGTTTTGGTTCCGGAGTTAGCACTTCCTTACCCAGATCATTACAGCCAAAGCCACTGCACAACAGCTCAGAGGTCATAACAGTTGATGATGTTCGTCCACTTGATCATTCAAATGCCAGGTACATTTCTGTAGGAGTATATTCCAAAGCTACTTAGGGATTATGAAACTTATTTGGATGATTTTCTTGCAGAAACTCCAGTTACTATGATAATGCTGAGCTAAAATCCCAAATAAATGAAGATGTACTTTCTAGAGTTTCTATGAATGCAATGAATTATGAAATATCTGCAGCTTCAGAAGCTGAGGTTATCCGGGATGATGCAATGAATAGCACACGTGAACTGCAGTATAATCTTCCTTCTTTATCTGATTATGGAACTTCAACTTCCACGCAAGAGAGTGATGCAGCATTTGAACATCCGCAAACTAATTTACAAATGCATAATCTTTCCTCTTTGTCAAATATGATGGTAATCAATCTCTTTATCTGTATTCAGTCTAATTATTTATTTAACGTGGTGCTTGAATTTTTAAGGCGTACCTCTAAGGCTCCCAACTTATTCGTAAAGTTAAATATGTTCGGTAATACCATACTGATTCAGATTTTTTTGTCAAAAGTGTGTTTCTACCGTTCTTACAATTTCTGGGAGCCAAGGAAAGGGCTCCATGGACTAGCTGTTTCATTATATGCTAAGCCAGTCTTCAAGTGTTTCCTAGCATACTAACAGAGTTCAATTTACTAAAAACTATGCATATCTATCTAAAGAAAGAAGCCTCAACTTCTCTATAGCGAATTTAAAGCACAAAAGTAAACAATAGATTATATTTCTCGTCATTAATAACAAACGGTATATTTTGTTGAGTCATTGCTTTGCATTAGAAGTTCTCTTTTGTCAGAATGTCATTTTTGAGAAGTCGTGGATATTTTTTCTCAACTTCATAGGAACTTAGCTGTGCGTATAAAACTCTAGCAAGGACAGAATGCTTCACTGAAAGCAACCTTTCTAGAAAAAGCTCACGATGGAGATTTTCTTTTTAACCATCGACTTCATAAAGTTATGGTATCTACATTAATTAAGAAATATATTCGCTGTAGAAAATGTTGAATTCTCCATCATATTCATTTCAAATTCTTTAAAGATAATCAATGAGAACTTATTACATAAAAATTCTTTTATCTTTCCAAATAAAGTATTATCCATATAAATTTTTACAATAATCCTGTCATCACTTATATTTTTGATGTAAAGGGCGGTATCCACTCTACCTTTCATAATCCCATTATCAATTAAAAATGAACTCAAACGATCATATCAAGGTCTAGGAGTTTGTTTTAATCCAAGTTTTCTATAACTTATGCATGATCAGGAAAATCTAAATTTTAGAATTTGAGGGTTGTTTAACATAAACATTTTGGTTAGTCAGAGTGGATCCAGAAGAAAATTTTTGGGAAACTGAGGTTTTACAAAAGCCAAGAAGTAAATAAATACTGCTTAATTCTTTCAATCCTGAATTACCAGACGAACAATTACTTTTATTGTAGTATAAATTGCAGCGGTTATTTTAGGTTTAGCTTAATCTTCAATGTTTGTCAACATTCCATCTGAATGCTTTGATTGCAAACAAATTGCTGTGATGAATATCAGGCTTTTCTGGAGCCTTCTATACCATGAAAGAAAGGAAAGGGGTTGGCTATGCTTATGCTTACGATAAACTTTCCATAGTGCCCGTTGGCATCAAACGACATTTTCCTTTTATTTGCTTGTGTATATAGCTAATTTCTTGCTGTTTACATTTTATTTTTCATGTTCCGCTGTTTACATAGTTGCTATATGAAGATTCTAACCTTTATATTGTTTCTGCAATCGTACATTTCTTGCAGCAGCCATATACAAGTTCGTTATCTAGCAGTTTATTGGCACCTACTATGCCTATCAAAGATGTTGAAATTCCCTTTTCATCTTTACTTACAACCCCATCTGCGCCTACAAAACACAGTGTTGCAACCTCTAACGGCGGGACAACTGTTCCCTTGCAAGAGGTATTTTGTTTTTTGTTTTAGCTTTTTCAGCAGTTATTTATTCAGGTTTGTTTCATTTCTGGTGATTAATTTCATGATTTTAATGTGCCCGAGTTAATTTGTTTGACTTATATTATAACGAGCATACACATCTTTGTGGGATTGCTGATTATTTTACTATTTAAATAATATCTTGTAAAGGATACTCGGGGAGGTTATATATTTGAAACATCCTCAACACTTAAAGGTTAAACGGGTTACATTGAGTATACCGCCAAGATTTCTAATGACATCGATAACTCGTGTCACATGAGAATAACCAAGACTTGTATTTTATCAATACATGAGATTGAGAAGCTAAGGTCTCTTCGAGAATCTTTCTTTTAGGAATGAGTGGTTATAGAATTGGGGAGCCGGAGAACATGAATGATCTTTGCAAAATTAAGAATCAATTGGTATTAAGGATGCCGAGGAGGCTTGTAGTGCCAAAATATATGCCAAGAGGAGACTCACAGATTTAACCTTATGTCCGAATTTCATTAATTCGGAAAACTTCAATTTCACTAAGAACACGCTCAACGACCTTCAACCACCAAGAATGTTTAAGGAATCTAAACATAAAGAAATACTTGGGTGCAGGGTCTACAGTATGGATGAATAATGTCAATATGATGTTCAAACTAGAAATGCTCAAATTAACGTATCACTTGGAATAGGAAACTTTTCCACTTTTGGGCAACTTTCCTTTCTCAAGTCACCGAAATTTGATAGGATGCCGAAAGTAAAGTGGCTTGAAAATAGAGCAAATGGGGATAATGCATACTAAAGGTTTTATATATTTGCAAACATTGGAGGATTGGTTCGAGGCAGGAATGACTGTTGAAGGGGGGTGTTTGTTCCTTAGCTTAATTGAACTAAAGATATTTAAATGCCCGAAGTTGAAAGAGCTGCCCTCTTTGCCTCCTAAGCTCAGGACAACTCAAATCATACTTTCCTTTAAAATATTGAAGGTCTCAAACTATCAAAACATCACATTTCTTCATTTAGTTGATGAAACAACGAGACTTACATCACTAAGACATCAAAAAATTTAAATTGCCCCGATCCGATCTCTCTTGGAAGATATTGATAAGTGGAGATTGTTAATAATCGACTTCTGATGCTCAGCAATTTCATTATAAGGGGATCCATTGGTGTTGCTAACGGATACATTAAAAAGCATCGCCTGCTTATAAAGGCTGATTATCATGAATAATGATAACAAGGAATTAATATTACTACTTTTTTTATTAAAAAAAAAAGAAATTTAAAACTCAAATAAAAAATCAGATTTTTAACGTCAAACGAAGTTTCAAATCGCATTTAATTTGTTACCTAGTTGAATAAAAATCCCGTGCAAATCTCTGTTTTGAATCCCATAAATCCTACCGCAATTCCCACTGAAGCGAAAACCTCAGACATGCGTCCGCTCGATCACATCGTTTGCTGGTGCTAAAAGGAGAAAACGAGCCTTATCCGAATTTTTTTTTTTTTTTTTTTTTAACGCTTAGAGCTCCAACGCCTCCTATAAAAAATATCCCTAAGCCTGCATCGATCTGGCCTTGTCCCACGACCCCGTCCTTCTTCCTCTCTGTTCGTCACTTGCAGGAAGCCGAACACCACGACTAAGCCACACAAGCCATTCCTGCCTCCTACTCAACCTGGGATTAGGATCCTGCTGCAACAAAAGCCACGAACTCCTCTGTGCGAATCAACCTTTCCTTTCGTTAGCCAAATACACAAATCTTCATGCCCTTCTTCATTCTCCCTACTACAGTTGCCGATCCTTTCCTCTATCTTTTATCAAGCTACATTCCAAGTAAAACCTTTCTCTACCGTAGCTATCTTAAGCGGTTCCACCTTCAACGAAACACCTTTCCTCCACAAGTGTTTGCAGCAGGTTTTTTTCCTAGTTGTGAATCTCTTAGGTAAAAATCCTATTGCCGAGCTCCCTGTTTATTCACATTGCTTGTGTCTATTTGTAGCTGAATAAAGCTCACCTGCTCCACTTTATCTTTCACGTGACCTACAGCAGCCTTCTACAGCTCCAAATCTTCACTTTATTCCAAATAACTCCACCCAACGTGCCCTTTTCACAAAGCCTGTAGCCCACTTCACATAAAATCCCCTCAAGCCTTCCAAAGCAGCCTCTCACAACCAAGTTCAATGCCAAACAATTATCTCGCAAAATAAAATAAAATAAACAGTGGACTTTGGTGCCATTTTCTTCTTAGTTCCTCTTATGCTTTATTTTATAAGCACTATTAGTTAAAATCTCATTTCTATGCTTGCCATTGTTGGTTCTAAAAATAATACATATATTTTAAAAAAAATTCTGTAGCTTTATATATATATATATATATATATCAAGGTTTAATATTTCATATTCATGCTTATTATTTTATATTTTTTATATAGCTTGCGCCATATTCAAAATAGCGCGCGCTGCGCCGTGCGCTATGCGCCATGGCTTCAAATGGACCTTTGCGCCATGGTGCGCCATTCGCCGTTAACAAGTATGGACTTGAACATAAATGAGACTCAAATGATTAACTAAAAAAATTGGACCTAAATGGAATAAACTTAAACTTGAACTTCATTTGAGTATTAAAAGGATGTAACTCAAACAATCATGACTCAAACTTGCATTTCTGAACATTGAACTAGAGCTATATAAACATCTATAGGAAATTGAACTCAATTTCGAACTAGATTCGAGCTCAAATGGGCATTGAACAAATGATTTAAGTTAAAAAGTTCAACATTCAAATTGAGAGCCATGAATGTTAATCAATGAATTTGATCATGCAAATAAAATTCTATGAATAAATAAGAGACTTATATTTCAAAAGGGCATGAATTGTTGATTCATTCAGGAGGAATAATGCAAGTCCTCAATGAACTTGATGACTTACCAATGGTCATATACAAAAAATATGCAATGATCGTGACCATTTACATGCAAGCATATGTTGAAGACTTGTGGTGGATAGAATAATGCACCTATAAGCATGAACATGAATCTATTGCACATAAAATGATCCACTTACAAGCAACCGCAAGAAACTTATGAATTCTGTGAACGACTGTGAGACATATACAGGTGAATGTGCTAATGTTCTATGATCGACTTCAACGAACAAATGCATTCAAATCTGCATGGAATGAAGATTGAAGTTGGGGGCAATCTTCATGCCCATCTTACAAGAAGACATAGTATTCCCTAAAAACAATGAAGACCCTTTCAAACTACAAGCTATGTTCAAGGATAATGAAGATTGCATGATCTCTAGCATCATTTACTCATAAATGATAGTGAAGGTTCATGCAAATTGTTTGGCTTGAACAATCCACAAGGAGCATGAATGATTGTGACAATTAATATACAAGCATATGCTAAGTTTTTGTGGTAAATCAATTCTCAATTGCACACAAACATGACAAGTGATAATGGATTTGTAAAATACATATGAACTATTCATGAATGATGATAAGAATCATACAATTGGTGAGGAGCAAGAACCTATCATACACACAAAGCCTAAGCTGCATGCAGAAGAATAAAACTTGTAGTTTGAATGTTGTAGTTTGTGGAAGGACAAGGTCAACAAACTTTGATGAAAGTATTAACATTGTCACTAGATATTATTCCACAAATAATATCAGGAGAATTGCAATGAACATGGATGCTTACCGTATTAGAAGATTCATGATGAATGTTTACAAGCAACTATAAAAGACTTGTGAGTGTCCATGAACGATGACGAAATACATACAAGTGAATACATAGCTTTCAAACACAAACAATAATCCTTCCACAAGTGATTGTAGGAGACTCGTAGGCATAGCTGTCAATAGCGCGCGCTATAGCGCACGGCACGGCGCTGCACACCTACGGCGCAATGTTCATGGCGCGGCGCAGGTGTTGAAAATAGCGCACGCTATTTGCGCCATATGTGCTCCATGGCTCTTAGCACAAGGCGAAAAATAGCGCGCCAAATTTTATTTAGTAATATTTAATATCCTTATGAATATTTTTTAAATTTATTTATTTTTATGTTAAAATAATATAATTTATACTTTTAAGATATAAAAACTTTCGTTGGTTGCCCTAGTTTCACGAAAAGAGGTCTCTGCTTTCGGCCGAATCCTCTCTCCGCCGAATCCAGTCGTTTGCTCTCGCCTTCTCGCACGATTCGATCGATGCGAATCCATCTGGTTCTCTCCGCCGAATCTAGTCGTTGCTTTCGTCGTTCGCTGGTTAGTCGTTCGCTCTCGTTCCGCCGAATCCAGTTCGCTGCGAATCCTCTCTCCGCCGAATCCAGCCGCTGGTTAGTCGTTCACTCTCGCCTTCTTGCACTATTCGATCGCTGCGAATCCATCTGGTTCTCTCCGCCGAATCCAGTCGCTGCTTTTGTCGTTCGCTGGTTAGTCGTTCGCTCTCGTTCCGCCGAATCCAATTCGCTGTGAATCCTCTCTCCGCCGAATCCAGTCGCTGGTTAGTCGTTTGTTCTCTACTTCTCGCACGATTCGATTAGCTTGAATTAAGTTTAATAACGACTAAAATCTTCTCAACTTGTACAAAAAATTGAAGTTTAATAACTTTCTTAGAAAATTTTATCTTTTTAAGCTTAAAGACGAATTGAAGAGTGAGTACCATTTCCTACATATCTTCAAAATCACTATTAATTTTTCAATTCTACTCACTAGATTGACATCACTGACTCCACAACACAACTTGTTTACTGGACTAGACATCTCAAAGTTTGCAATCTTGTTTTGGGATTTAGTTTTTCATTTGGTGTATATGGTTGATTTTCTCATTTCCTGTGAACTTAATTTGCCAATGGAAGGTTCTTTTCAACAATAAATACTTCTTCATATCTTTCTCTTGTAGAGGATCTTATTTAGTCAGAAACTTTCTCATGAATAGGAACATTGCTTAGCACAATTTCTCAACTTGTATCACTAAGAAGTTGATCAACCTTGACATGCTCCATATTCTCTCAGATATAATGCTTTAGCATGCTCCATATTCTCTCGGATATTAATATCTTGCTTATTATATTTTCAAGAATTTCAAATTTTTACATAATTTATACTTGCTGGGAAATTGGGGAATAGCATGCTTTGATATAGTCACAACAATGTTTGTGTCACTAAAACATGGCTCCTGGAATTATCCTAAAATTTTATGAAGCTTCTTGGAAATTTTAATACTACTTTTTGAATTTCCTTTCCTTTTTTTTTTGGTCATGGAGCAGTATTTTTCCTTTTATCGTGGGGATATTTAAACCTGTGTTTTTTTTTGAAGATTTCCTTTTTTTGTGGTTTAGAGAAAACTAGGGGCCGAATTCTGGACTTCTCCGCCAAGTTTAATGCATGAAGAAATTGGTTTGTTTATATCAGAATTTTGTTTTCTTGCTGACTTCTTTTCTTCTACTTAGGTTTGAATATACAAACTTTTCAAAGTTGATAACTGACTCAACTTTGGCTCATTCAATCTTTCCATGTCATTTTGCACATTATTATAAAGAGAGAAGTCTGCACAAGGGATTCACTATTTTCTAGATTGATATTATTGAAAAGTTTGTTACAAAATTTTTTATTGAAATATGAAGTATTTGAATTTGTTTGCTTTTAGGTGATCATAAGATGTCAGATTCAGTTCAATCTTTAAAAAAAGATCTAGCATGGAAATATGCTATTCTGACAAATGAATCCGACAACAATAGTATGACATGCATTTTTTGTGGTAAAATAACAAAAGGAGGAATTACACGCCACAAACAACACCTTGTTGGGGGTTTTAGGAATGCAAGACCGTGCTCTAACTGTCATGATCACGTGAAGTCTGAAATTAAGGCATCCATATTGAAAAAAAAAGGATTTAAAAGAACAGTTTAATGAAACATCAAATGTCAACCTTGCTGAAGAAGAAGGAGAAGACTTTGATGCGATGGGAGATGATATTTTAGGTGCTGGACCATCCAAAATGTTACGGACTAATAAATCTAACACATCTAGTCAAAGTTCGACATTTACTTCTATCTTCAAAACATCACGACCTAAAGGTCCGTTAGACACTTTCCTTACACCAAATCCAGAAGATGTAGTAAAGCATAGAAAGGGACAATTTAGTAAAGAGATGGATGCAGCAAAAAAAGAAATGAGGGGAAGGGCTATTCAAGTGTTCAGTAGATGGATGTATGATGCTGGGATTCCATTTAATGCTGTGAAATATGATAGTTTCCTTGCTATGGTGGAGGCACTTGGACAGTTTGGACCTGGTATGAAACCTCCTAGTTATCATGAGGTACGAGTTACTTGTCTGAAGAAAGAGGTTAGACATACACATGAGCTATTACGACGCCATCAATAAGATTGTATACGATATGATTATTCTCTAATGGCAGATGGATGGACATCGAGGAATGGGAAAAGCTTAATCAATTTTCTTGTTAATTGTCTTAGAGGTAGCACATTTATAGAATCTATTGATGCTAGTTCTTACTCCAAAAATGCTGCGAAAATGTTTGAATTATTTTGCAAGTATATCGAGGTTATTGGACCACATAATGTGATCCAAGTAGTCACTAATAATGCATCCGAAAATGTTCTTGCAGGTATGTTACAACTTTTTATTTTTTACTTAAGCTGTGTTATTACATAAGAAATTTTATATATCTTAACTTAAATTATATTGACAAAACAGGAAAATTATTGATTGACAAATATCCTCATATTTATTGGACTCCTTGTGCTGCTCACTGTTTGGATTTAGTAATGGAGGACATTTTCAAAATTCAAAAGCTAAGGCGATGCTTTGAAAAAGCTGTGGCAGTACACAGTTTTATATATTCTAGGCCTTGCTTGCTTGAGTTAATGAGAAGGTGCACAAATCAAAGAGCACTTGTCAAACCCGCAAAGACTCGTTTTGCAACAGTTTTTTTAACTTTACAATGTTTTCATCAACAACAACTGAACTTGAAGAGAATGTTTACATGTGAGGAGTTTATCTTGGATCCTTATGCGAAAGAGGGTAAAGCAAAACAATCTCAACATACAATCTTACAACAATCATTTTGGAACACTATTGTGTATGCCTTAAAAATAGCTGGTCCTTTATTAAAGGTTCTTAGATTGGTTGTGGAGAGAAGAAACCCCAAATGGCTTACATATATGAAGCAATGGATAGAGCAAAAGAGGCAATTGCTGCAAGCTTCAATAACAGTGATAAGTATGATCAAGTTTTTAAAATTATTGATAGAAGATAGGAAGTGCAATTACATCGACCTCTACATGCAGCGGGACATTTTTTAAATCCTGAATATTTCTTCAATAACCCTGATATTGCCAAGGATAAGGAAATAGCTGATAGTCTTTACCAATGTATTGGAAGATTATCTTAAGATATAGCTGTAGAAGATAAAATCAGTAATGAATTAAGTTTATACATTAGAGGTGAAGGACTATTTGGTATTCCTCCAACTGTAAGACAAAGAACTACCCGATCTTCAGGTATCATTATTTACAAAAAAAACTAAGACTGATTTGCATGTATATAATATTGAAAAAAAATTCAATTCTTACAGCTGATTGGTGGTTGACATATGGACAAGGAGCTCCTAATTTATAAAGCTTTGCTATCAAAGTCCTAAGTCTAACATGTAGTTCATCCGGATGCGAACGTAATTGGAGTATTTTTGAACATGTAAGTACTTCACAATATATGTGATGCTATTTTATATATGTTTATAAATTTTTATATAGTAATGTAATAATATTTTATTTGCAGCTTCATAGCAAACGAAGAAGCAACTTGGATTATGGTCGCTTAAAGGATTTAGTTTATGTGAAATATAATAGAGCACTGATTCAGAGATTCAATCATCGTGATGTGATTGATCCTATTTCTTTGACAGAGATAGATGACGCAAATGAATGGCTAACAGGAAAATTAAATGATGAGTCTGATGAATAAAATGACTTTATTGCTGGAGAGGAAGGTTTAACTTGGACAAGTGTTGCTAAAGCTTCTGGTGTTTATGATAAAAGCTATAATATTCGAGAAAGATCTAAAGGGAAAGAGAAGAAATCTTCAATTAGGCATGATGTTGCTATTGAGAATGAGGATGAGGAGAGTGATGAAGAGGCTTATGAAGTAGGAGACAATACTGATGAAGATATTTTAACATTTGATGATGATGATGATGATTCTCAAGAAGAGTAGATTACATTCTTATTTGACCTTTAAAAAAAGATTGTAATATTTGAATTATGAGATTTTGGGATGTTTCTTAGTCGAACTTATATATGTTATTATTGTTTTTCATTATTATGATAGATTGTCTTTCATTTTTAATGATATTTCATATTCATGCTTATTATTTTATAATTCTTCTTTAGTTTGCGCCATGTTTAAAAAAGCGCGCGCCTCGCCGTGCGCTATGCGCCGTGCGCTATGCGCCATGGCTCCAAAGGGACCTTTGCGCCTTGGTGCGCCGTTCGCCGTTAACAGGTATGCTCGTAGGTGTCTGAGAATACATATGACATATCATTCACAGGCGATAATGGAAATACACTATAGAGGTGATGGGTCTTACGAATATAAATGTATATCAAAGATGTTATCCACAAAAAAAAATATGAGAGAATTGTAGTAAAATCAAATTCCTGATGAGAACGGAAGAATGGTTGTGTACACAGTGATATACCCATTATTCCAATCATCTCAAGGACTACAACAATTAGTTGAGGAACGTATGCCTCACATAGCTTTCTTAGACGGTTTGATGTATCCCCAATTGATGCAGTTTGTTAGTTCGGGTCAGTGGCCATAACTTCGAAGTACAAGGCACCAGATGTTGCCTACAAATTTCTATGAGTTCTGGAAAGAGAAAGCCAGATCAAATCAGTATCTTCAAAGATTGAGTGAGTGAGTCTCAGTTCAACCGGGTTCTGAACATTGAGTTGGATAAGATTATTAGGGCTTGCAAGTTCTTGATGAACAGTGGTCACACATCCAACATACTACCTACGGGCAAATGCAGGAGGGCTACGACAAGCACGAGCTTCTTTGAGCTGCCGTAGTATATCTGTCAGATGTCCAAAAATGCCCGCGTACACGCACTGTAATATGTATACACATATGTACACAGGGGGTAGGTGCAATCATAACACATGCATGAGCCCAGGCGAGCGTGCTATTAATATACACGTGACATCTAGGGATGCTGCGTGGGTCCATAAATGAACGTAGTTCGTGCCCGATCCTTCTATTTAGGTAGATAGGAGTCGACACGGCTCGAACTATCAAACATATATATAGTCATGGTGTCGACCGGAATATATATTTTATGCGTTCATATAAGGCCTTCAAGGCCCCCATCAAAGAAAATTCATTAACCAAACTATAAAGCCTAGGGAACCGATCCTCTGTCGAGTAGTAGACAAAGTCAACAAGGTCCAGTCAATGAAATTCTCAAATGACCCCAACACCCCGATGATGGCCGTGTTGAATGCAAATCTCAAGCGGAGGGGCTAATTCCAATTATTCAAATGCCTTCCAAGCTCCACCCAAATACCCCAAAAATCCAAAAATAAAAAAAAATCCAAATATTTAAAATTGAAAAGATCCATCAAATCATTTAAAGCAACATCCATCCACCCTCCGCAAACAGTTTGCCGAGATAGGCAAATTGAAATTTATTTCTGCTCACATAGAGCTAATTTCTAGTCGAAAATATCAATATGATTTATTCTCAAATAATTTTTTGCTAGTAAGGACATGGTACGTGCCATCTAACCGGTGGTTTTATCGCCAAATGAAATCGCAGGATAAACGATTATGACACGGGGCTCTCTAAACCGAGTAGTTTTGCCGTTAAATGGCATCACGATATAACGAATATGACCAGAGCCAATACACTTCTTATTGACGTTAAATCCTTGAGATATGAATTAGTAGGATATAATCAATAGTACACAAAACCCTATGTTAGCTAAGGTGAATTCAAATTTGTCCACTTGGGCAAATACCCACCCAATGTCTATAAGGCTCCCTTGAACGAAGCAACCTATGGCTGCCGACAAGGATCCTTCTATCAGGTTGGGTCGACTACCTTCTCTGATTAAGTAGACCATGGACCATGATGGCGCGGGACGACGGAACCATGAGATCTTGATCGGGTCCATCCATTCCCCCATCATCCGCTTTAAGTGCAAGTTGGTGAAATTCCAATTTTAAATATCCATCCTTCAAATTTCCTATCCAGAATACTTATGCTGCTACTATATGCATGATACTACGTATCTACTAATATAACTGATGTGATACAATCCCATGCGAGTTGCTTAAAGAAGTTTGCACGTTTAGGTTTAGAGGCAATAATGCGGAGTTGAACGATAAGTTAAATATTAAAGTGGTACATAGCGTAGGTTATCTTACATGCATAGAAGTTAAGTTCAAAGGATAGCCAACTTAATCCAACATTGCATACATGGGTAGTTCCAACAATAGATTCCAATACTAACAATAAGATTAGTTTATGAAAGATCCCTCACACAACTCTTCTAATTACTAGGCTTTAGCGGAATGCATTAATATGATCTTCATAAAGATAATAAATTCACATTCAAGGATGTAACTATGAAGATAGCAAATCGGATGTTGAGTTTACCCAAAGACAAGAGAGATACACACTCCTGCAGGATGATTTGAGTGTTGGGGACGACTAGGACAGCCACCATGAGCTTCCTCGCACCACCTATTAGCCACGACAAGGTGTGGATCTTCAAGACAGCAGCAGTTTCTGTTTTGGACAGATTCTGGACATCATTTGGAACCTTCCGGATGAAGCTATGGTGCTAGGAGATCTGTAGAATCAGTGGACAGCAAGTTGTAGAAGAGCGTCCAGCAGTTGGAAGGTTTTAAGAGGCAGGAATTTAAGTTTCCCTCGCTGGAATTCTTCCGGATATCATTGGACAGCAACCAGGATTTGTGGGCAGCAATTTCGTCTTCCCAAAATAGCAATAATGGGTCTTCCACGGGTTGAGGGAGCAAGACAATCGGCTGAATTTCAGGCTGCAGTGTTAGGAAGAAGAGGGCTCCACGTTGGATTGAGTTTGGAGAAGAGTTAGTGGAAGAAAATTAGGGAGAGGGGCTTTGGAAGTTTCGGCCAGCAGCAGGGAATGAGTTAAACTCTTTCCTAGAGAAGTCAGGGCCCATCAATTGAAGCCCATTAAGGTGTGGCCGGCGGTTTCAAGAGAGAGGGAGAGGGAATAAATGCTAATCCTGAAATTAAATTCAGAATTTGAGAGGTTTTGGGGGGAAATCAATTTGAAATTTGATTTCAAATTGAGCTGTAATCAATGCATTAATTGGGAATTGAATGGGGCTCCAACCAAGGGGAGGCCGGCGGCATGTGGAGAGAGGGGAAGAGTGTGGGAGCCATTGATGGGTTTACAAATCAGCACATGAGAGTTAGGAAAGCTTATGATGAAGTCCATTTGAATTTGAATTTCGTCATAATGCAAATTTAAGAACTTTCCTTATTAGGAATTTCCAAATATGGAAAGTTTTTGAATTTCAAATTTTGAAATTCAAAAATCGGTAGCTTCTTTATTTATTGCTAGGCCACAATCAAGGAGCCATTATGATGATTGACATCTTCATCATGGCTTGGGGCAAGGTGGTGGCCGGCGGCCAAAGGAGGAAGAGGGGGCTTGCCGTTGGGTTGGGGTTTTCTTGATGGAGCTTGGGTTGTAGCGGAGGAAGCTAGTGGATAAAATGGTGGATGATTGGATCTCGGGTAGGGCTTGGTGTGGGGAGGAGGAAAACAAGAGTTTGAGATGAAAACAATAGGATAAAATAAACCACGAGTCGAGGACGCTTCCAACGACTGGCGGGTACTGCTTTTGCCCTCACCTTGGGCTTTTCCTAGAACTTACACAGAGATCTAGGAGAGTTGAACTCACTAAGAGATCAAGAAAATATGAACTCACAAAGAGAACACAAAGAGAAGAATTTCATTTTCAATAATCATCATCCTTCAATACAAAAAAGCTAGCCTATAAATAGGCCTCATGAAAAGAAAAATAACAAAGACTAAAATCGTGGTTTAAAATTGCGCAATATGAGGCTTGCCTTGAGGCCCGCCTTTGCGCAATTCCAGTAAAAAACGCCTCGATGCTTACGCCTTGAGTTTTTTTATAAGGCTTACGCCTCAACTTGGTTGAGGCCCGCCTCGCCTCACTGGCATGAGGCTTTCGCCTCACATTATATATATTAAAACTTACATAAATCTTGAAGTAAATGTCCGACATTGGACTCAATAGGAGAGGAGGAAGGGGAGAGAGCAGTTCATCATAATGATGATTCAAATGAAGAACCCCTTAGTGATGACAGTGCTGATGACTTATAAGTTCCTATGTGATATGTCATTGCTATTTATTTTTGGAAATTGAAATTATATTTTAATGAAAAGAATACTGGGATTTGGGAAAGATAGAATTTTGAGTTGAACTATATTTTATGTTATCTTATTATTGGGATATTTTGATTTCACTTCATATCTTATGCTTTTTTATGTTTAATATTATTCACTCATTAGTATATAAAAATTTATCATTTTATGTTTACGCAATCTTTTGTTTTTGAGGCTTACGCCTCGCCTCACGAATGAAAAACGCCTCTATACCCGAATACGCAATTTTAAACATTGACTAAAATGCCCTTCGGGCTACAACACTACATGACCACCCATAAGGGTATAAATGGAAAAACAACAATATAAAATAAACTAGTACAAAAACATATAAATAAATAACTCAAGATCGTAGCCGTTGATCTCCGATGTCCTCATCAATTAGATACATCAATAACGTATCTAATTGACAACTAGCCTTAATCAAAACTTCTCTCTCGTTATCGGGAGGAGTAATTAACTATAGGGGCTTGCGCCTATAGGAAACCAGAACTCAGATTATAAAGTCCTCGCAAAATGACAGCGAAATCTCTTGGTATTGTTTTATCTATAAGCCCATCTCTGCCTTCCCAAAATTTACCCCGGAACTTAAATCTGTTAAAACTACCCCCGAAGAAAAGCAGCGGGGGAGGTCGAGGCCGAATTTTCGGAGCTCACATTTAGGAAGGATTTTTTATGGAGTTAGGAGGGAAATTTGAATGTAGGAGCTATTTAGGGTTTTCCTTTTGATTTGTATGCATTAAATAGTTTGTTTTCCTAAGATCAGGGAATCTTGAATTTGGCTGAAATTTAAGATCTCTTAGTTTATTTAGGCTCTAGCGGCGTCTAGAGATTTGGGAGAGAAAGATCCTCCTCTTGGTTAGAGGATCAATTGTATCTTGGTATTTTTCTATTTCCATTTCATCAATTAATACAAATTATTTACTGTTTTTATGATTTTGTGTGGATTTTTGTGGAGAATTCTCAGTGTTTTTCGAAGTTTGGTAGGAAATACTTGAGATCTACAAGTGTTTCCTATCAGCATTCTCACAAAAAGAGTGTTGGAATAAAAAGAGTATTGGAATGATATTAATATGTTGGATCGTTATTGCTTAGTTGAATAGGAGCTTAGAATTAGCATGTCCACGTTTTAAAGTTGGTTTCTAACGTTTTGAAGCTGGTTTCTAACATAAATGATTGCCAGGCTAAGCAAATTTAAGATGTCCTACTTCAAGTGATAATATATGCTTTGGCTATGTGCGGCCACAATAATACACCCTCTCAAGTTGTTCAAATGATCACTTGTGGATTCACAAAGATTTTAGAAGGTTGGTGAGATAACTATTTAAATGATATAGAATGAGTAGAGCTTTTAAGAAACCATTAAATAGGAGTCTTAAAGAACTAATTTTCATAGAAGAACAAAATAATGATGTAAAAATTGATTGAAAAAATTTTAGCTGAATTAATTTTAAAGTTGTATAAAGGTAAAGTTTTAGATACATAAGCGGTACTTTTTAAAATTGGTAGTCATAAGAGATATTTAAGATTTGAATTTCTCTTGGCATTCTCACCAAAAGAGTGTTGACGATATTAATATATTGGATCATTATTGCTTAGTTGAATAGGAACTTAGAATTAGCATGTCCACATTTTGGAGCTTGTTTCTAGCTTTTCTACAGGTACATGGAGTACTCAAAACAACGACGCTCATGTTATTTTAGTTTCCGTTCTTCTAATAAAAGTTGAATGCCTAATGGTTTCCCTACAGATTGAGGCCTTCGGTTATTGTAGAAGTTTGGATTCTCTATTCATCGTTCCTGCTTTATTCCATTTTCCTTACTCGAGTTTGTCTCATGCAGGTGAAACCAAATGCTTTCTCCGATCACCAGTCACAGGCTCCTCAAAGTTCCCCTAACACCAGCATCACCACTGGCCATGCAGTCCCTCAACATCTTCCTTTACACCCTTATTCTCAAGCAACACTGCCTTTAGCGCCATTTGCTAATATGATTAGCTACCCATTCCTGCCACAGAGCTACACTTACCTACCTTCAGCAGCTTTCCCTCAAGCGTACACAACCAACGATCCCTTTCACCAGTCTCCAGCTGCAGCGCACAACACTGCCTTAAAATATACACTCCCTCAAAATAAAAGTAGCATTTCGGTGGCTAGCTTACCGCAGCCTGCAGCAGTAGCTTCTGGGTATGGAAGCTTCAGTGGCTCAACTAATATCCCTGTAAATTTTTCCTTAAATCCTTCCAGCACTCCCACAAGTACAACATTAGGATTCAGTGAAGCTTTGAGCTCTCAATACAAAGAAGTAGCACATTACCTCTCCCTTCAGCAGGTAAAAATTCATTTACACTGCACTTTAAATCTGTTGATTTTTTTATTTTTTATTTTTTATTTCATAACCAACATTGCCTCTGCTAGAATGAGAGTTCTCCCATGTGGGTCCATGGAGGCATTTCCAGAACTGTGTCACCTCTTCCTCCCAATACTTTCTATGGCTTCCAAGGGCAGAATCAGCATAGCAGCTTCCGGCAGGCTCAGCAGCCCTCACACTATGGGCAGATGGGATACCTTAATTTCTTCCAGAACCAGCTAGGCGGACAGTCTCAAGAACAGCAACTGAATTCTAACGAGGTAAACCTGAATGGTTCTCAGGGGAATCCCTCTCAGCAATCTCACCAGCTCTGGCAACATGGCTACTAATGCAGATTAACTTATTTTAAGCATATCAGCTGCACTTTTTCTCGAGCATGCTGGCCCGGTTGAGTGTTTCATTTTGATCTACTGTATATAAAATGACGGAACCTTGAATGCTGCTATTCTCCATCTTGAAATCGATGTATTCTAGACAATGAGTGTTTTTTTTTTTTTTTAAATCTTTGTCGCAGGCGTGCCTTGTGGAACTAATTTAACCTTGCTTTTCCTTTTTGTTTTTTGAAGTTAAACATCGAAGGGTTCTTGTTCCTGTGATGGATAGTTTAAATTAATCCAAAAGTTTCTGATTTCTGTTTTCTTGAGGATACTTGGAAAGTAATCCCATCCAATGCTTCTGAGGTTTTCTTTGAGACGACTTTTTTATTATTTTTTAAAGCAATTTTTAATACTAAAATTAATTCTTTTATTAAAAAATTACTGTAAGAAACAATAAGAAAGCCATTCCAAACGAAGCTCGAGTTTGTGCCTTCACAGTTGATGTTACAATCTTGCATTTTGATTTGCTTTATGAATTACATTCTGCCTGTCATTTGAAATTCTCTTACAGATATTTCAATGAGTATGTGCTCTGATTTTAATTTCAAAGTTTTGAGAGAAAATTAGAGCATTTCATACATTACTTCCAGCAGGAACGGGTAAGCATAATCATTGTCATTATAGTAGTTCGAATTCTTTTCACTAGGATTCTCCTATTTATTTTCAGTAGGTGCACTACAAGTTCGAGCACATTTTTGATACAATTTAGAGATACATTTGTGTGTAATTGATATGATTTAGAGATATTACAGGGACTCTTCTTGCTTTGCTTGGGCTTTGTTCGTGACAGCTTTCTTAAAAGTAACTTTTTAGTAAAAAAATTAATTTTTGTACTACAAAGTTGCTTTAAGAAGCAGTAAGAAAGCTTTGGGACTACTTTCTTACTGCTTCTTAAAGCAGCTTTTTAGTACAAAAAAATTTTGAGCTTGAATTTTTTATATTAAAAAGTTATTTTATAAAGCAGTAAGAAAGTCGTTCCAAACAAAACATTAGTCTTTCCGTTGATCATATGATCACAATTCAATCTTATATGATGCATATTTATCTAAAGAGCATAAATATCAAATTATAGTATATTTGTGGGCTTAATAATGATGCTTAGGCTTTAATTTCGTCATCATTGTCACATCATGGAATTATTTCAATTATTTGGAGCTAATTTTATGATTTTTTTTTGTTTGTTAAACTTGTTCTTTAGAAAGCATATTGAACAAACGCTAATGATGTTATTTAAGATCTACACTTTCAAAATTTCTAACACTTATTTTATGTTATTGTGTAATGGTTGCCTTTTTACCTTCACCCTTCATTCCAAATCACCTATGTATATTTTTAATTATCTCAAAAATTCATTCTTATTATTCCTACTTGCCTTAATATAGTTTATTTTTTATTTTGTGCACACATCTATTTTAATATTTTGATTTTATCTTCACACAATTTAGCTATCAACAATCATTTTACTACCCTACCCAACATAGATTAATATAATTTTATTAACCTAATTATAATTTTATAGTCTACTTATAAATCTTCATGATATCATCTCATCTTATAATATATCTAGAACACTTCTCTATCTGAACTACCTACTTTAAACTCTAAAAAAATTATCTTCACCTAAATATTCAAATTTTTATATAAATTTAAGTATACATCACAATTCATTT
Organism: Dendrobium catenatum; assembly: GCF_001605985.2. Lineage (NCBI taxonomy): Eukaryota > Viridiplantae > Streptophyta > Magnoliopsida > Asparagales > Orchidaceae > Dendrobium > Dendrobium catenatum. The sequence goes on from NW_021318595.1 coordinate 13,285,810, forward strand.
TTTATGAAGTGTTAATACTTTTATGCTAGTGAGAAGTTTTTTCAAGAAGAATTCTTAAGGTATTTAATTTTAGAAAATATTGATTAGCAATGTTCATTAAACCCAATGGCTCAAGAGAAGTTAGAAACTATGTCACATCAAATATTTTTATTTAAATTTTTAAGTAGCAGTGAGGCTGATATCTTACCCAAATAAGAAAAATGTTTAACTTAAGCGTTTTTGGCATTAAAAAATGATGGTTAGATAATCTGTCATTGAATGAGTAAAAATAATAGATAAATCCTGCATCTTTAAATGAGTAATATTTTGCTGCTTTTCAAATATTCTGTTGTAAAAATATTGTGTTAGCTCGGATTAATGCTTTGTTTGGAACAACTTTTTCGATACATTATTTTCCAGACAATAATTATAATTATATTTGGCTACTATTTTTTCACTATTTTTCAGAAATTTATGTAATGAAAAAACTGTTTTTAAAATAATTTCACAAAATTTTATGAAATATTATACTCATCTCAAAATGATGTATAAATATAGTGATAAATTTTTCAAAATGGGATAGATTACAAGGACTATTTGTAGGAGATCAATTTTGACATGTAATTTATAAAAAGAGATTTGATGAGGACTTAAAAAATTGATCATTTATTAAGATAAGAGAACCAAGATGTTATCGCTTTGAACAATTTCATAAGAAAAATGGAAAACCCTAATATTTTTTGTAGTTTATTGTTTGTGTTATGGAGAGTTAAAGGTCAAGTTCAAGACATAGTCATTATAAACTTATTATCATAACAGTGATGTGCGCAATTGCACGATATTGACCCTCAGTTGATGACTGAGCAATAATTTGTTGTTTCTTTGAACTCCATGATATGTCATTGTGTCTAACGAAGATAATGCGAGAATTGATGTTTTTACTATGCATAATGTTAGCAGCTCAATAGATATTTTAGGATCCATGAAGAGACAAAGGTGAGTGACAATGAAAAAAATAAGACATGACGTATGGTAGCTCAGCGATAGCATATCATGAGTTTGGAGCACTCCAATGTTCAATGTGCTAATCCTATAAGCCCGTGTGAGCCATGTGTGGCTTACTATTAACTTGATGAATATGAATAAAGTATGATGTCTTTTAATATGGTTTGTTAGTGCTCCTAAAGGTTGCTTGAAGATTAGGAACCAAGTTAGGGATGATTGATGGCATTATGTGCCAAACAAATTTGTAACTTTGTTTACTTGGAGATAAACTGAATAAAATATGCTAAAATACATTTTTATATAATATTATTTTTAATAATATGCATATAATGTAAAATGATAATATTATTTTATAGTACCAATATATGTAGTGATTAGGCTATCAAACTTTAACTTTATTGAGAACTATAAAGCACGTTTCCGTGAATTACAAGCACATGTTAAAGATATTGTACTATTTAGATCATATTGTATGATGTAATATATATATCTAGCGAATAAAGGCAACTGAAAAATCCGTCGTGCCACTTAATGTTGTAGAATTTTCACTTGTGTTTCTATCGGAAATTTTGTCAATTAGAGCCCTATTTTTCTGTTACGGCCTACCTCGCCCATTTGTCATGAAAAATGAATCTCTCTTATCTCCTAGTTTTATCATCGCTTGGGGCTCGTTTAACATCATTTTTTAAACAAGTTAATTTATTTGATAATATAAAGATAAATCTTCTTTTTTATTATTTTTTTATCAATTAATTTTTTTTGTTTGATTTTATACATAATTGACATAAAATTTGATGATTGATGTTGTTTATTTTCAAAAAATTTCTTTAGATTTGAGTTTTATGATATGTAACCCAGTTCATGTGTCATTGTGCCGGTAATTCCTAAGTTATAGGCTTGGTATATAATTGATCTCAATAAGTTTCAAATAAAAATTCATTCCACATTAGCTTATATAGTTAGATTTGTGAAATTAGCCTAAATGATTAGTTAGTTGGAGAAAATTTGGTTAAGTAAACATATCTGCTTGTCCAAGTATTTCCGTATTAAATTTGAAAAACTTGATTGAATTCAATAGGATTAGTTCTAAATAAGAAAATATGTTTGTTTATATGTAATTTGAGCTAATATTCACCCACCCAATTTTGGTGCTTACACTTGTTAGATCATATTTCACATAGATATCTTAAGCCAAAGGTTGTGGATGTATAATCGATTATTTTCTAGACAAAAGGCCTTAACAGATGCATTCGTCAAGGAAGTCAAAATTTTCTTTCACGCTACCTGCAAATTACCTTCATTTTTATCTGAAGGGAGGTTCAAGTGTCTAATGTGCATGTGACTAGGTTATGTAGGTGTGTGTGATAGGCAAATGTATTTGAAATATGCTTAAATTTTCTTTTATATAAAAGCCCACTAAATAACACAAGTGCATGTGTCGACCAAGTAATAAAAAATGATATGAAAGAATGTCTATCTCATGAGGAAGTGCTATACTATAATACAAATGTTCTAATATTATCTACTCTAGCTATAATGTTTATCCTACTAATCAAAAATCAAGTATTGGATTATGCCTCTACTAAAAATTGCAAGAGAATATATAACATACCAATTGATAAAATATTTTAGACTAATGATCATGAAGTTCAAAAGCATTCCTAAATAGACTTATAAGTTGGTTGTGAATTAGAGCATATACATCCTTAGAGCTCCATGGAGACTGTAAGGAAGTTAAAAAGGTTTATAGCCCTCGTATAGTTATTATTTCTCTATAGACTCTAGAACACTAAACATCCTATATCTATATATGCAAGAGTTCCATTTCAATACTTCTAAGTGTTCCAATATTCCTCCATCGTGATAATATATGACACCATATTTTAAATCTACATATGACCATTGCATAAATTAAATTAAGAACGGGAGATATTGAAAATATCAATCAATTAATTAAAGCAAAATAGTCTACAATAGTACTAACAAATGATTCATACCATTAGCCCAAAACTAGGAATTGGTCAGCTATAGAATTAAAATAGAACAACACAAAATTCATTGATTACATAAAAGAGAAAGTATAAGATTCAAAGTGAAAATAAATATCACCTAGATATTACAAGTTCACTCTCCACACTCCTTCCTTACTCCAAAAATCTGCTTGCTCACAACAAGATAGGCTAGTGATCTCCAAATGATGTATTTTTCTCTTCCTTGGCCTCTCTTAGACTTTACTTTAAGGTGGCACTTCACTTAAGCTATTAGAACTCACTGTAATGACTAAACCCATCTAAAATGATAGGACCCACTATTGAAATGAATTAAAAAATTATTTATACTACTAAATAAATAAACTCACACACAACAATGTTATAAAACTAACTAGCGCATCAGTGCTACTAAGTGGGCTCTGTCGCGGTACTGAACTAACTCAGCATGGCTATTTTGGCAGAATCGATGCCTCTTTTGGCTAAAGCGATGTGACATCTTATTTTGGAAACTGCTCCACCATAGTGCTAAAAAAGTTGAGAACTACGACACTTGAATGTGTAATCCGGTGTGTGGCATTGTTAAGTTTGATTCTCTGACACTCAAATTTTTGAGACTATGGTACATTGATGTTGATTTCTAGCGCAACAGGGTTATAAAGCAATATAATACTAACCTTGGCTCTGCTAAGGCATTGAATTAGTTAACATTTTTTCCAAGGCTCCAACACTATGATTTTCTGAGCTGGCATCAGGATGTTATGGATACTAGCATTGATATGTCGTGGATGCAGCGATGCTAATAATTGGAGATCTATGGCTTTGGTTCAACAATTATGAATTTTTTTCTTTTTGCTGAGACATTCATGCACAATAACACCTAAAAATAATATTTTCACTGATATTTAAGATACTTAAATACTATTTAATTTACAAAATTTAGTATAGCTTACTCTTGACGAGATTATGCTTAATATATATCATAAAGGATTCTTGCTAGATTATTGGTTATGGACTTCACATATAGAGTGCGAGCTACATTTTGACTCTCAATGTGATCTCTCAATAAGTTCCAAGATAGTTAAGGAAGAAAATACAAGGGCATACAAAGAGATGTTTGTTAATGCAACAAGCCCTTAATTTGGAGAATATATATATAAACCAACAACAAGGAACACTCAAAACATTTATGAATTATTGTTTGCTGCTCAATATATAATTTGGGATGGATGTACCACACACTCCAAGTTATTAGTCATTGTTAGGATGTTTAGTATTAAGACAAAGCATAACGTTCCTCATGAGTGTCTCAACCAATTTGCTAGGCTACTTAAGGAAACCAATCATATAGACAAACTAATTCTCATTGATTCATAAAGGACTAAGAATTAAATTTTCATATTGGGTTTGATTGCTATAAAAATAGATTTTTATATCAATGATTGTATGTTGTACTACAAGGATGACTTTATGGAAATAGCTTTTTGTCATTTTAGTACACCTCAATTTAAACTAAAATCAAGGATACTATAAAAATAGAAGGATGTTTCGTATAATTGGTTATCTTATTTACCTATCATTCCAAAGCTTCAACAAGCTATATTACATAACAAAATATTTTTCAACTAGGTGTTCTTACTCATCCATCAGTTATTACAGCCTTGAAGCACTTCGACCAAACACATTCTTACTTTGTTTTTGTGCCATATAATATAAGGTTGGGATTATGTGCAGATGATTTTACTCCTTACAGTCAATTAACCTCACCTTATGTGTGTTGGCAAGTTAGTAACACCCTACAATCATCCACTAAAGATGGATATGACTACCACTTACATGTTTCTCACCTTAATCATACTTGGGCTACATAATAAAATAATAATAATAATAAATGTGTTCTTATAGCCATTGATCGATGACCAAATATTTATGTGGGAAGAATGTATGAAAGAAACTTTATTAGTGGTGAGGAATAATTAGAAGAGGTTGATATTTATACTCTACAGGAAAAATCTTTATTTTTGGCATACTTTATGATGAATAAAAGTCTGTTAAAAATATCGGTGGCAAAAACGACAGTATTTTGACAGAGAATGTCCGACAGGATTTTCAACATATATACCGCGAGAAAGTTTTCTGTGAAATAGTATTTGGGTATGCTACCGACCTATTTTAAGCTAACAAAATAAGCTACCAAAAATTTTGCTGGAAAGTTTTCGGTGGAATGGCGGCAGAATATCCGCCAACCTACTTAATTCCATCAAATAATTTTTGGCAAAATTTCATCCAAATACATTTTTGGTGAAATTTCCTCCATAAACATTTTCGGCGAATAATCCACTGGTTGTACTATTGGATCAAGCACTATTTCCCATTCCCATTACTATTTATTATCGTCCGCCCCCTTATTACATGATTTCTCCCATTCTCGCTCCCTTTCACTGCTCTAGTTTGCATAAGTCATCTCTTTTGGTTCACCATCTCATTTACCATTATTTTCTTCCATTTGCTTCCTCGTTCATCGTGGTACCTCCACTCATTGTCTCATTCATCGCTATTATGCTTACGTTTTTCAACCTCAACCATTTCGGTTTGAGCATTTTTTTTCCTTGCTTCAATAGAAATTTCTCTAGAGAGACACTTTACTTTAGGGATAGAATGAGAAAAGAGCATATGCATGAAAATGTAAGGCTAGTTCCAATGATATTTAAGATTAAAAAGAGCCACCTTATATAGCCTGGTCACATAAAATATCAGCCTTCTAATGACCCAGTTATTAGAGTAGGTGTATAATATTTGGCCTATGTTAAGATAGACAGAGGTAGACCTAAAATGACTTGATTAAAAAAATAATAGGAATGACCTTTTTATTAGACTTAAATGAGAATTTGACTCTTAACAGGATACATTGGAGAAAAAAAAGATTCATGTTGCTGTACCCATATAGTGGGATAATACATAATGTTGTTAGTATTATTGTAATGATAAATGTCTATATGAAAGTTCCATGTCAATGCCATTAATGTCAAGCAAAATGACTCCAGGTCTATCCATTTTAAAAAAAATGTGTACTCTAGGTCTATCCATTTAAGATATAATATTGAAGAAGTGAGAAAAATGCATACTAAAGAAATTCTTACCACTAAAAAAGACAGTTCAAAAACTATAGCAAACTAAGTAATGTTGACTAGCAAATATCACCATCTGATTTTGAAATCGTTCTGAATTTTATCCAAATAACTCTAAGTCTATCCATTTTTCTTCATTATCCTCTATCATTAATTTTATTAACTCATCTAATAGCTTTATTTATCCTTCATTGCTTGTGTTCAAATCAATTAAATCCTTTTTTTAATCATTTTTACTTTAATAGATACCACTTCAATCTCGAATAACTTCATATTATGCTTAAGGATACCAACCCGACAGATATCATAATTCATACAGATTTATATTAAACTATGAAGTTGGTTTACAAACTTGGTTTGATATATATATATATATATATATATATATATTGTTGTATTAATGAATGAATATTATAGTATAAAGATGATTTATCAGAGATTACATGCCACCATTACAATACAACAATATTTAAACCAAAATCTTGGATGAAAGGAAAGTAGAAGGATGTACTAGTTAGTAGGATATTTTAATTACATATAATTCCTAGATTGTAGCATTTATATGAATCTATAAGCTCTGCTGCAAATTTGAGATGACATAATGAATGCATCTCATAAGTAGGTGTTCTAACACATCTGGTAAAAGCAAAGGTCTAGAAATACTTTGATCGTACACATTATACCTTCACCGCAAAATCAAGAAATATAAGGTTAGATTTATGTGCATATGATTTTACTCAATTTAGCCAAACTACTTCATCTTACTCATGCTGGTCATTAATACTCACCCCTTGCAATCTTTCTCTAGAGTTGTGTATGACTACACTATACATATTTTCTACATTGATCATTCCAGGGCCACATAATCTAAAAATAAAGATTGATATATTATTGTAACCTTTAATCAATGTTTTAAATTTATTATAGAAAGAAGGAGTAAGTATATATGATATCTCTATCAAAGAAAACTTCATAATGATGAAAATATTACTTTGGACAATTAGTAAATTTTTTGCATACAATATGCTTTTAGGTGGGAACCCTTCAAGCAAGTTAGCTTATCCATATTATATGGAATTCACTAAGTTATTCATTTTGAATCATGTAGGAAATAACACTTGATTCGACTGTCATCACATATTCTTACTTATAAGTCATCATATCAAGCAAAATATGGATTCCTTTACAAAAAATAAAATGATGATGTTGTAGCCTCCTCTGAGATTAACAAGTGAGAAAATATTTAATTGATTAAGGTGCATACCCATGATACTTGATTCTTCAACACTAGCTGATTATAAATTGTCAAGGTATGGAGTTAACCATAATTGGACCAAAAACAACATTTTTTTGGTCTTTCCATATTAGAAAATAAACCTAATCAATCATAACTTAGATGTGATGCATATAGAAAAAAAATTTATAATGTATTCAACATAGTAATGGACATTATAGATTAATCTAAAGATAGTATAAAAGTAATGATGGAGTTACAGGAGATTTGTAGTAAAAAAAAGTTTTAGAATTGATGAATGATAGTGAAAATTGAAAACTTCTAAAACCAAAAGCGCCATTCACCTTAACTTTAGAGTAGAGACAAGCAGCTTGTGAATGGGTGTAGACTCTAAATGTACCTACTAGATATTCTTTTCATCTTAGAAGATCTGACATGAGATTGGGGAGATTGAAAGATCATGATTGTCATATTTTTATGCAATGTCTACTACCCACAACCTTTAGTTTTTTGTCATATCTAATTTTAGAAACCTTGATTTAGATAAGTATATTTTTTTAAGGATTTATGCTCCTCAAAATTGAATACGTAGCACCTGATTCATACAGAGCATAATATTTCTTTTATTTTGTGTAAACTTGAGAAGATATTTCCTCCAGTATTTTTTGACTCTATAGAGCATCTACCAATGTATTTATCATATGAGGCCTTAGTTGGTGGACTTATTTAGTATCAGTGGATGTATCCTTTTGAGAGGTATTTAAATAAACTTAAAAAGGCTATTAAGAATAAGACATATTATAAAGGATCAATTTGTGAAGTATATCTAATATACGAGATAACCAAATTTTACTCAGATTACTTTAACCCAATGTCAGAATCAACAAGGAGAATTGTACCTCAAAATCTGGGTCATCCAATTTATGTAAATCTTTAACTATATCTTTATTCAATAGATGTGGTGAGCCCATAAGCACTAGCACCGTATGGTATTTGACTGATAAAGAGATAAGAGCTGCTATATTGTATGTCTTAATTATATGTGATGAAGTTGAGCCATATCTCAGTATGAGTTAAATTTTTGTACATTTATAACTTATAAATCATAAATACTTAAAATTTATAGGAGTTCCATTAATGGTTTGAATATATAAATATTAATAGAAGTTCAAAAAATAAATGAAGTAAAATTTCTAAATTGGTTCAAAAATATGGTATGTATTATGACTACTCTTTTTTACTTATTTCTCTTAATGAGTTAACTCATTAAACATGCTAATAACATACCTACATTTGATGCATCAATCAGGTATATACTCAAGGTAATGATTTACAGTATCAAAGACTATTGAATATAGCTTTGGAACCTAATATATTATTAAAATGTTCGCCATTTTTTATTTAATATCTATAAATTCCAAACCAAATATTAGTGTGAAGGTAAAAAGATAAAAAATTCTTGGGTTTATGTAAGAGGGAACACCCATATTGATGATGATTCTGAGTATTACATGGTCTTAAGGAGGTATTATGGTTGGAATATCTAGGTGATAGAAAATTCATGTATCATTTTAATTATGATTAGTTTGTGCGGAATAAAGGTATTAGAGTATATGCACTATACAATATAACAAAGTAAAGTAGGGAAGGATATATGCAAAGTTTAACCCATTTATCATTGCTAGCCAGGCAAGCCAAGTATACTTTGCTAACTACCAGAAAGATTATGAGATAAATAAGATTGGATTATAGTCATCAAGACCAAACTCAGGGGAGTCATTGAGAAAACAACATCAATAGCATCATAACAATAAGAAGAGCTTATATCAAACTTAAAAGATCTTTCTAACTATATAAACAATCAAATTGCAACTAATGAGAGTGAGTTGCAGCTAGAGGAAATAAATTTAAATATTGAGAAAAGTTATAAGGAACTTGTTAGTGGTGAAGATGAATTATCATTATATGGAAGTGAATCAACAAATGGTTAGTAAATCAAATGTAAATATATTTAATATATATATAAGTTAATTTAGCTTTTAACATCATAGCAATACTTATAACTTATATAAAGTGCATGTTGCTAATTATTTAACATTCATAACACTATTAAGATAATTTAAAAAATATTTTTTTAACTAATATATTTTGTGCATATTTTATCCATCAAAGTAGCCCATGCATAAGATATGGGATAACATACATAGCAGTTTTAAGGCTACTGAGTTTGAGGTTAGTAATTAACAAGAATATTTCATATTGTATCTTTTTAATTAAGCTAATAAAAATATTTACTATTATATAATTTTATATGAAGAAAGATTTTTATTGGTTACCTGAGCACAATAATAAGATTATAAAAATTTTTGAAAAGCGTCAGCTCATTTAAAAGACATGTTTATGGACATTTGGAAATTAAGCGAGCAGCCTCTCTGGATTTGTGGAAGTGTATGGGTTGAGTTGACCAATGTTTGGGGTAGCCTAAATTATACTAGGAGGGACCAAAATAGATAGAACCAAGCTTTTGACATTTGGGGCATGAGTAGTTCACTCCTTACTAGGGTCTCAGTTCCACACACTGAGCACAGGTAGCATTTGGTAAGAATTTTAATAAATTTTAATAATTTATTTAGTTATGAATACTAATGTAAGTATATTATAAAAAAAGCTGCTGGGTAGAGAATTGTTCTTTGTTGAATTGCATAGTCATACCCACAAGCGGCAAGACGACTAATATTGGGTGGATTAGTGAGCGAGGAGAGCCTACTTGAGTATATAAGTTTAAAATTTTAAAGTGTCATGCATAACTTGATTAATCTTATATTAAATTTTGTAGGAAGAGTATATATGACTTTGAGAGAGTTAGGTTGGTGCGGGTGAGGGTTTCTCTGGGGGATTGGCAGATTATTCTGATTACTGCACTTGGTCGTAAGTGGTAGGTGGAATGTAGAAATGACGAGTTTATGGATTAGGCTTACAAGATTATACATATGAGGCGCAAACCTCTAGTGGCTCCAACTTCTTAGTAAGAAGACATGATACTTTATACAACCAATAGCTGGCTACCATTACAACAGAGCTAGATGAAGTCTAAAAATCACAAGTTGATAAGAAAATACATATGTAGTGCAACAAAGTTAGATATTATAGGAGATATAAATAATTAGAGATAAATTTATTGGAAAGCATCCATCATCAATAGTGGAGGAGAATGATGAAATAGATTCTAATTAGACTTTATTATTATTAGACATTTTATTACTCTTTGTTTGTATATTTTATGATCCATTCTTATTGTGTGACAAACTTGATGTTTATTTTAGAACTATTTGGTAATTGCAAAATATTTCTTTGTGATCAAATGTCTTATTACATATATTATTAGTGTTTTTATTCAATGTTGAAATGTGAGGATGATATATGTATATTTTATAAGATTGTTGTGTTGCAGAATAATTTAGAGAAAGAGTTTTATTTCTTGTTGATGTAGGTTTCCAACAAATTTTTAGTGGATTATCCACTAGAAACATCGATATGATGAATATCTATACTACTTTTATTGTGATAGTTCAGATGGAAGTTTTGATCGCTAATCCGTCTGCTGGTTAGCTATTTGGAAATAACTGGCAGCTTGATCGCTAGTAATTCCGATGACTATATTCTACAAGAAATACTAGCGAAAATCCCTTCAAAATTAATAAGATGGAAACACCATTTCTAAGAATGTATTTTCACTAGATGCCCATTAGTAAATCAATCGAAAATAATTTTTACATACTCATTTCTATCAAAAATATATTTTTGCTCGCATTTTACCATTGACAACATTTTTTGTTGGAAATCCACCATAAAGTAAATGTTTCCAGTGGATAAAACTCCTTTTTTAAAAAAATTTGGCTGCCAAAAATACTAGTTTTTTCCTGTAGTGATAGTGATACCATTAGTGAGAATGACCATGCTGACAAAGAGACACTTAACTCAAGTGAAACCTAATCTACTGATGACTCTTGAATGTTATGTCTATTTTATTATTCTCAACTAAATGTTATAAAATATTAAATTTTTCTTAGTTTTCTTTATTATATTACTAGATTTTATTTATAAAATAAAATCTTATAATATTTAATTTGCTTACTAACAAAATTTTTAGTGCTTCTTTTCTACATAATTAGCTTCTTAATAATTATTTTTATTATTTTAGATGGAATATGGGGCAAGCCCCCTTGTGGATTTATTATATCTATGTTTGGTTGGTGTAAAAAGACTAGGGACATCATTAGGAGTAATTATAATGCTCATTATTTTCATCAAAGAAAATATTGCAGGATATTCATAAGATTTGGTTTCAAGAGTTTGATGTTATTAATGAATTATTAAAATGATCCATATACATTCAAAATACTATAAACAATCATGTTTTAAAATGTAAATGTCAAATAGAAAGATTTTAGGTAGCTTCCCTAACACAATGACATGATTAGAAAAAAACTTAAAAAACAAGGGTCAACTTGCATGTGAGATATATTTATAGACATTCAAAAGTCAAATGATTGGCCTCTTTGGATTGGTGAGGGTGTGTGGGCAGAGTTGACAAGAACTTGGGTTAGTCCAAATTATATAAGGGGGAGGGAGTATAATTAGCAAAACAAAGGTTCTGATGTTTGGGACATAAGCATCTCCCACCATACTGGTGGTTCAATTTCACATACTAAGCAATGGTGGCATCTGGTATGAACTTATATGTTTAATATATATTTTGACCGATATATTTTTTAGTTCTTATGCTAACTTAATATAATTTTCTACAAAAGAAGTGTTGGGTGGAGAGATGATTTCCATGGAGTCGCATACTCTCGCCCACCATAGTTAAGAGGGTCATGATTGGGTTGATTAGTGACCAAAGAAATTCTATATGAGTATTAGAACTTAGATAATTATTATATTTGTACGTGACTTTTATAGAGTTATTATTACATATACTACATATATTTCAGAATGATTACACATAGCTTCAAGAGAAATGGGTTGCTACTACTGAGCGATCCTCTATGCATCGACATAATACTTTGATTATAGTGCATGGTAGTAGAAGTGATTAAGATGCATACAGAAAGTGTTTGCATATTAGGATCTCAATCCTATGTATATGAGGCATAGTTAGCTGGTTCAACAGGCTTCACATATAGTAACCAAGAATAATTAATCAAATAGAAGTTGGCCACTCTAATAGAAGAGCTTGAGAAAATACAAAGAATTCAAGCTAAAATACAAATTCAGTAAAGTCAGATGCATGTTGAGCAATGTAAATTCATGGAGCAGCATCATGATGAGCCGGCTGTAGAAGTTGAGGAGTGTGAGGACACAAAGGAGGAGTAGTGTTAGTTTTAGTGAGGTTTTTGATATATGCAATACACTTATATTTGTTTACTTTATGTATTGATTCTGAACTAATATAGTTGTTCATCTAATTTAGTTTATATAGTTTATGGTTTTAAACTAAATCAAATTTATTAGAATTGTTATTAACATATTATATTGTGCATATCAAATTATGTTTAACTATAAGTAATTATATGAGAATTTAAGTGAATTACTTTTTTTTGGCAGCAAATTTTTAAAGTTTTTTTATTAGAAATTAGTCGATACAATTTTTTGGAACCTTGTGTAGTAAAATTTTGCCATATATGTTTTGACCACTTTTTTGGAAGACTTTTGCAAAAAATGCAAGCAAGTTTTTCTCATTTCCAGAAATTTTTGCGACCTAGTAGCCAAAAAACTCGTCAAACCATTTTTTCTATAGAAATATTATGTTGGTACTTTTAACTATATTTTGATCAGATAGTTGTGAGGGTTTACTAGGGTTTTTTTTCTCTCTGCTATGCTGTTGTGCTTCCCTTTGCTCTTCGCATCAGGGAGGGCCCTCCCCCTCTCATGATGGAACTTTTATTACGTCCTCTGACCGGACATAGATCTACGTTCGGTCAAAGGATTGTTACTCAATTTTTACTCGGTATTTGGTCGGTATTGCTAGGTATTGTTTGATAATAACGAGGAATACCACTTTGGGAAGACCAATACCGAGTAATACCGAGCAATACTGAGTATTACCAAAAATACCGAGTTTTTTTAGAAAAAAACTCGATATTTTTTGGTATTACTCTGTATTGCTCGGTATTACTTGGCATTTTGTCTTCACATAATGATATTTCTCATTATCATTGGTATTGCTCGGTATTTGCTCGGTATTTCTCGTTTTGTGCCTGCGATCTTAGTGCCGGCCGAACGTAGCTCTACCTACGTTCATCGGACCAAATAAATGTTCCTCCTGATGGAGGTTAACCCATCAGATTTCCCACTCCTTTCTCTCTTGGTCCCTGCCTCCTCCCAAATCCACTCCTATACTGACAACTTGTTAGCTCCTACTTCAAAGCCAATGGATTTTCCTATATTCTATATTTATCTGAGACAGAAGCTCTCCTTCTTAGCGGATGACTTAACGAAAGGTACCTCCATCTGGGAGCTTTCTATGGTGGGCTACTTGCTAGGCCAACGCCTTTATTGTGAACGTATGTTATCAGCCATGAATAAACTATGGGTTCTTAAAGGTTCACTTTCTCTTCTCTCTCTTGCGGATGGTTTTTTCTTGCTAAAGTTCACATCTCCGGAAGATTTGGAGATGGTTTGGATAGGTGGACCCTGGTTCCTTTTGGGAAAACCTTTCATCCTTCAAAGATGGTTGCCAAAATTTAAGTCGGTCTGGGAAAAATCAGCTTATATTCCCCTTTGGGTGAAAATCATTAACCTTCCCCTGGCTTTATGGACCCCAACCAAAATCTCTTGGATCTCCACTTATATTGGGATCCCTTTAAATTTAGATCCAAAAGAATGTGCCTTACCTACACTTGGGTCTGTGTTAAAATTTCCAAGGATTCTGCCCTCCCAGAAGAAATTCCTAACTATATTGATGGGAAGGATTTGATTCTCAAGGTTATTTATGATTGGAAACCTTCTCCATATGAAGGCTGCGGGTCTCTTATTCATCCCTTCTCTCTTTTCCCCTCCAACCCCAATCCTAAACTAATCTTACCTCCTCCTCTACCTAGAGGAAGGAGTACCAGTAGGAAACCTACCACCTCCAAACCTCCACTTACCCTTATTACTCCATCTATTGACACATTTACCCCCTCCACCTCCCCCCCCCCCTCAAATCATTATCATCATTGCTGACCCTGCTCCACCTAACCCCTCTACTTGGTTAAAGATCCTATTTTACTTACTCGCAATTCCCCAACTGAGGATTCCTCCTCCTCGGAGCTATCCTCTCTTCAAATTTTAAACCACAGCCTAAAGTTCCCATTTTTAATAAGTTTGCTTCCTTACAAACTGATGAACCTTCTTTCATCACCTCTTCAAAAAATCCTTTAGCTAACAACATCCTATTTTCTTACTCTACAGAGGAAGGTAGCATTCTGATAGGGAACCTTCTTCATCCCCCAAACAGGATACCCCAAAAATCATATCCCCCCCCAAATCTAAGAAAGTTAAGCCCAAAACTACCGAGAAGGAAAAACTCGCAAGGTAAAATGTCCCTTCCTCCTTTTGCTAGCTGGAATATGAGAGGGTTAATAGCCTTGAGAAGGTTCGTTTCTATAGAGATCTTGTGAAGACCTATAGTTTAAAGCTTCTTTGTATTTTGGAAGCTAATGTGAATCTCCAAGCTACTTTGGACCCTTGGTTTATTAATTCGCACTTGGTTTTTGATAATGAAGCTAGCTGCAACAATTTTAGTTATTATACTCCCGGGAGGATATGGCTTAAATGAGATGCTACTCACATCTCTTTCTCTCCTACTTTATACTCCTCTCAAATCATATATGGTATCCTTTCGGCTGGATCCTCCCCCCCAGCTTTCTTGTTTGTTATTTATCCTACCAATAGTGCTAAGGAAAGAAAGGCTCTTTGGGACAATCTAAGAGACCTTGTTCCTAATTATGATCTTCCTTGGATTATTCTTGGGGAATTTAACTGCTATAGGTTTTATTTTGAGAAATATGGTGGAACCTTGCTTCCCTCTGGCAAATGAAGAAAGGAGCTCATCAACACTTTCATAAAGCGAATGATAGAGGAAAGAGGAAGATATATTAGATGATTTTTTTTTTCACTCCAAGAACTAAATCAAGATGCCAAACTTCCTTGAAAAGTGTTATGAAATTTAAAGATTCCATACACAATGTTGTTTTGGCACTAGCAAGACGGTTTTATGATGCATACCATTTAAAAATTTTAATTCTACCTTTCCATAGAAGGGTATTAATGCTATAGCTTCTATTAAACTTGGGTTCAAGCTACCATCATATTTTGGATTGAGAGTTAATATTTTGAGGGATTATAAAGAGGAATGTAAATTGTTAATTGACTCATACAAAAGAATACAAAAAGAAATAGGATGCATACTGATGGTTGGAGATAATAGAAATAGGACAACAACAACAACAACATCAAGCCTTTATCCCACTACGTGGGGTCGACTACATGAATCTTTTTTCACCATTGTGTCCTATTAAAAGTCAAATTCTTGTTTAAATCTAATAAAGAAAGGTCATTCTAATATTTTCTAACCAAGTCTTTTTAGGTCTACCCCTACCTTTCTTAACACAAGTCAAATCTAATACCTCTACTCTCCTAACCAGGTCATCGGAAGGCCGCCTTTTATGTGACCAAACCATCTAAGGCGACTCTCTCTAATCTTATCTTCTACTGGAGCTACTCCAACCTTTTCACGTATATGCTCATTTTGTATCCTATCTCTAAGGGTAAAGCTACTCATCCACCTGAGCATCATCATCTCTGCCACACTTAACTTAGTATTATGCTTCTCTTTTAATGGCCAACATTCGACACAATAAAGCATTGCAGGCCTCACTACCATCTTATAGAATTTCCCCTTAAGTTTGAGGGGTACATTTCTATCACATAACAAACCCGATGCATTCCTCCACTTCAACCATCCAACTTGAATTCTGTTGATAATATCCCCATATATTTCACCATCACTTTGAACAATATATCCAAGGTATCTAAAATGTGTACTCTTATTAATGACTTGATCGCCCAAAGTCATAATCCCCTCACTAAGTCTATTACTACTAAAATTACACTCCATATATTCCGTTTTAGATCTACTCAAACAAAAACCTTTAGACTCTAAGATTGACCTCCATAATTCAAGTTTACCTTCAACTCCCTCTCTAGTCTTATCAACAAGAAGAATATCATCAGCAAAAAGCATACACCAAGGTACATCATCTTGCAAATGTATAGTGAGAACATCCATGACTAAAGCAAAAAGATATGGGCTTAAGGCTGATCCTTGATGTAACCCAACCGAAATAGGGAAATACTTGGTCAAACCACCTTGTGTTTGAACACAAGTAATAGCTCATGCATACATATCTTTAATGATTTGAATATAAGCATTATTGACTCCTTTCTTTTCAAGAACTCCCCATAGCACTTCTCTTGGAACTTTATCATATGATCTTCAATAATCCATACCTTTGAGAGCACAATCCACTATCAAGGAAGACGATTCACATTGGTAAAAGTTAGCACAACTAACATTCTTTTCAAATCCCCCTCTTATCTTGGTCATGCATCCCTCAATTAAGCAAGAAAATGATAAACGAAAATCCTAGTTTTGTATTTCTCCTGCATGAGATTGATAGGTCCAGTAGGTTAATCAGCTATTGCAAGAGTTTTCTACCCTTTTCTAGGAGATGAAAGATCTAACACCAAGAACTACGGAAGATGAACTACCACAAATCAAGGGAGCTCTTTTGCCGGGTAAACTCATAGACTATCCATTGCAGACATGATGGAGCAGGAGCAATTCACCCTTCAGATCGCCAATGATAACTATGCCAAAGAAGAATAGTAGATGGTTGATATATATCAACTACATAGCATTAAAAATGATCACCATAGAAAACTATTATCCATCGCCGAAGATCAAAATTGATCCAACAGTTGCATCTAGCCAAGTACTCTGATTTATAGACTTAAAACTCGGCTACCACCATATCCAGTTTAATGAAAAAAATACCTAAGAGATTGCCTTCAAAACAAGGTAAAATTATTTGAATGACAAGTGATGCCACTTGGATTTTGCAAAGCGCCAACAACAATGATGGGGACATCGATCCGAGGTTTCGACGCGTCTATCAGAGGCGACACCGGAAAACGATGGCCACGATGGAGAGTCTCTACTTTTGACTCACTTTATGTATTTCTAGAAAAATGTTTTACTTTATTTTTTTATTTTATGCCCTTTTATCTTAAAGTCTAAAACTAATAATCGATGTTGGGTACATAAATTTTCACTCGGAATAACTTTATAATCTTTGCAATCTAAATGATTTAATTTTCTAATAAGAAATTAGTCAATCTGGGTTGTACTATATCCATTTTTATAAGTGATGAGATTCTCATTTTTTTTCTTAAATAAGGTATTAGAAATTGAAAAATCATAAGCTAAACAAAAATCTAATATGGTCTTGCCACCTTCATTCGTCGTTCCAAATCCATGGCCACCATGAATGCTTTTAAAATCATCTACCTCTCTACCAACATGTCCATTTAAATCTCCTCAAATAAAAACTCTTTCTTCAAGAGATATCTTTTGTATTAATTCTTCTAAGTCATTCCAAAAATTTAAATTATGACTCGTGGCTATGGCATAGGAGACTATGTCATGCTAGTATAAAAACACTTAGAAATATCACCCAGAAAAAATTATTTAGAGGCATACCTAAGTTAGACTTCACTAAGGACAATCTATGCGATGGCTGCCAACTAGGAAAAAAAATAAAATTAACATTTCATTCAATCAAGGATGTGATTACATATAGGCCACTAGAAATTCTTCACATGGACCTACTTGAACCCGTTAGCACAACTAGCCTAGGTGGAAATAATTATGGATTTATAATTATAGACAACTTCATTAGATTCACTTGAGTAAGATTTCTAGCACAAAAGAATGAGCTATTTTAGGAATTTAAGACTTTCTCCACTTGGATTCAACAAAAATTAGGATGTGAGATCTCAACAATCCATAGTGATCATAGTGGAGAGTTTTAAAATAAAAATTTGAATCATTCTATCAAGAGATAGGAATAGAGCATAACTTCTCTGCCCCTAAAAGTCCTCAACAAAATGGAATAGCAGAAAGAAAGAATAAAACCTTGCTAGAAGCTGCTAGAGTAATGTTAGCTTAGTACACTCTTCCTAGATGTTTTCGGGCAGAAGTGGTAAACATGACATGTTATGTCTTAAATAAGGTAAACATCAGGATGAAGTTAAATAAAACCCCTTATGAACTCTTTAAGGGTCGGAAACAAAATCTTTCACACTTACATGTGTCTGGTTGCAAATGTTTTATCTTAGTTAATGGAAAACTTCCCTTAGAAAAATTTGATCCCAAGCCTGATGTGGGTGTCTTCTTAGGTTATTCATATGTAGGTAAGGCCTATAGAATCTTTAATAAGAGAACCCTAGTAAAGAGTCCACCCATGTAGTGTTTGATGAATCAGATAAGCCCTCTGAACCTAAATTTGAAGAAAAGGAGTAGAGGCAATTCTAGAGGCAATTCAAGGTGTAGAAACTATAAACATAGGAGAAAGGGGAGAACATTCGGAAGATTTACCCAGAGAATAGAGATACTCTTCTATTCATTCTAAGGAATTAATCTTAGGAGACCCATCGGAAGGTGTGAGAACTAGGCACAGACTTGGAAAGAAGGTTGGTCATTCTGCATTCATCTCTATGATAGAACCCACAAGTGTAGATCAAACTTTAAGAGATGAATTTTGGATCCTAGCAATACAAGAATAATTGAACCAATTTACTAGGAATGACGTTTGGGAATTAGTTAAGAGACCTAAAGAGTAGAGTGTAGTTTTGGAACAAAATGGGTCTTTAAAAATAAGGTGAATAACTCAAGGGCCATAGAAAGAAATAAAGTTAGACTAGTAGCTAAGGAGTATAATCAGGTTGAAGGCATAGACTTTGAAGAAACCTTTTCCCTAGTAACAAGGCTAGAAGCCATAAGGGTGCTCTTAGCCTTTGCTTGCTTCAAATGTTTTAAATTATATCAAATGGACATAAAAAGCGCTTTTCTAAACAGGGTAATCAAAGAAGATGTTTTTGTTGAGCAACCTCTCGGATTTGAAAGTTCACAATTTCCAAACCATGATCTTGTAAACTGTCCACGAATAAGTTCCTAGTTGAAGCCATGTTTAAACGAGCCACAGATCAAACATAATTCTCTTAGGAAGGAAATTGACCTTGATTCATTGGAGATCTTGCCACAGGCAAGGTTTTAGCGGTGGGTTTAGGTTGGGAATAGTGGAGGTGGTCTAGAGGAACTCTCAAACAAAGTCTCATGGCTTGGGAATCCTTGGAGAGAGAGAAAGAGAAAAAGTCCTCTCATTCAATCATAAAAAGCTTATTTATAATCTCAGACCTATGATCAAGGGTCTAGATCTCTCCTAAGACTCATTAGGAGTGACATCAAGCTTAGTGGACCGTGATTTGACTGAAAGATCAATAAGAAAGGATTGAGGGCATTAAAAAAGGTGAATTTTGATCAAAATAAGCCTTGTTTGACCAAGGGAGACTTGGGTTAACCAAGTCAAGGGTTGACTTAGTAAACCTTGTCGACTAAGGCCAAGGGATGGGGGTTTGAACAAGAGATAAGGTTTGAATTGATTTAGAACTTAAATTGACCCATTTAGGTGAATTTGGATAAGCCCAGGTTGACCTGGTCAATCTAGTTGACCTAGGGCCTGGGTCTGGGCTCAACAGATTTGGTTTGACCCACTGAATTGATTGGGAGGGGTCTTGGGGACTGACCTGGTCAATTTGACTAGGTCAACCCTTTTAACCAAGAGTTTGAGCAAAAGAGAGGTCAACATCGT
The DNA here is from genome assembly GCF_001605985.2 of Dendrobium catenatum. Lineage (NCBI taxonomy): Eukaryota > Viridiplantae > Streptophyta > Magnoliopsida > Asparagales > Orchidaceae > Dendrobium > Dendrobium catenatum. The sequence continues at coordinate 13,306,121 of NW_021318595.1, forward strand.
GCATTTAATTGGCCTCTTGAATGATATGTCTAAGAACATTACTTTATTATCCTTAAATAGCCTTTTCTTGTTCTTGTTATATTGAAAATCATTTAGAAGATGTTTGGACTCATAGTCATTACAACCTCCATATGCATTTATTTTATGGAACCCGCAACAAAATGCTCCTCTTGAGGTGAACAATTTATTTATGTAAAAGTGGCATGTCATTGTTTTCAATATTTGTGACCCAAATCTAAGACAAAAAACCTTCATATAATTATTCTTATAAATTAGATTGTTAAAACTTCGATTCTCATAACGTTGTTCCACTCATGGAATTGAGGTATATGGTGTGATATATTTATATTAATGATTGAATATTTTTTTAATAGCCATCGATGATAAATCATTATTGAATGGCCATTGACCACCACTTAAGTTAGCCCTAATTAAGCTTATTAGTTGAGACAACCTTGAGGCAGTATGATCCAATCATGTTTTGATCATAGGTAAACACATTATACACAAGCCATTATTAATCATTACAAGAAATATTTCATATGAGGATAAAATAAATATTCTATAAAAATATATGCATAAGATTTTTTTTAGTTTATTATGAACAATTTTCTAATTCAGAAAGTCCATATGAGTCTTCTAAGGAATTTTAGAGTTGTATATAACACATCAAATGATGCTACAATTTTCAATTTTAATGTAAGAGTCAATTATAAAACATGTAATGTAGTTATATGTCACGTCCCAAGATCTAATTAGAAGAATGATAATTAATTCTTATTTATTTCATTTATAATTAACAATACATAGTCATTTAATTTCATCAAGATAATAATGAATATGCACATATATGTCAATATTTTATTCATCAAAGAAATTGTGTATAATAATATAGTATAAATATTCACTCACAATACCCCAACAAACATTAATAACTGGATTGCCAAAATAACATCTAAAAATGAAAATATACATACACTATAAACTTTAACCTTGTCAACTTTTTTCTTCTCAGCCAGGGCTTATCCTTTCCTAAAATTAAATGTAAATAATGTAGGGTGAGCAAATACTTGCTCAATAGGCTACATAAAAATACTAAATAATTCAATGTTCAACATTTACATTAAATTACAAAAGAGCTAAATATTATCTAATTAAGAAGTTAAATTGTTCAATTAAGCAAAAAAATGTGTTTATATAATATTCTATCACTAACATGATTATGACAGAACTACTAGTGTGAATAGTATGAACATATCAAAGGTAATAAAATAACCATTTCACTAACTTGGATGTGGCAACAACATGAACATCACTTGAACAAGAAATTGACATGTGATGTGGCCATGAAATAAGTTTATTTTAGATGATTTAGATATTGTGATTTATATTGAGGATGTTATTCCCACTGCTGAAGAAATTAATATTAGTTGTATTAGGGAAGCTCAAAATAAGTTGTCAATTAGATTAAATTATATCATTTGGATAAATGTTTAGTAAAAATATAATACTTCATATTTATGTTTTATAGATGAGGATGTCTTAGAAATTGTTGGAGATGGCAATGAAATACTTGGAAGCGATGATGTCAATGCATTTGGTGGGGATTATTTTTATGAAATTGGATTTAAGGGCTCAACTTTTGATGATGGAAATATAGAAGAAGACTTCTAAATTTACTTAGTTTTTTTTTTTTTTGTAAAGTTTGAATTGATATTAATAGTTAATTGACAACTATTATTTATTTTATCTCTATTTTATGCATGTGTGTTCTCATTATCTTCAAGAATTTTATAGTGTACAAGCATCTTTAAATTTTTTGTTATTTTTATTTTAAATCTAATAATGCTTTCTCCCTATTTTACTTCAACGTATGTTATTTATGTTTCAAGTCATTGAGTTACTATTAATTTCCAATTCTTTCTTTTATTTTTAGAATTTCACCCGTTGGCTGAAGAGACTAGAAGAGTTGACAAAAAAAATTATTTAATATCATGAATAAGAGGTCAATTACTCAAATACTTCATATTTTTTTAAATTTTCAAAAGAATACTTTTAATTAAATAAATAAGTTTTATGCTTTAGAGTTTTTAATTATGTTTAATTTTTTGTCACATATTAGGAAAAATAGCATCATTATTATGTTAAATTTATTTTTTTTAATAAAATTGGTATTTATTTCATCATCCGATTCAACCCTGGTTAATTCATGGTCAAACCATTGAACTTTGAATCTCTTATTCTTCTAATTTGTTGTCCGTTCTAATTTTCACAACCTTGATTTTTTTATTTATACATTCTTTTATGGTTAAGTATTTAACATTACTATGCTTGCTTCAACTTTCACATTTATTTTTCTTAGCCAAAAACACTAGCTAAATTTTCAAATTATATCTTTAATGTCCTAAATATAAAATCCACAAGTATAAGCCCAAAAATGAAACTTTTGAATCATATTCCATGCGATGTGGTATCAAAACAGGACACAAACTCGATTTCAATAGTGGAAGTAGCAGTTAAAGTCTGCATAGCATTCCTCTAAGAAATAACTCCACCGCAAACATAAATATGTATTAGAAGTTAATTTTCAAGAGTCAACATAGCTATTAAGTCAAAATTTGATTAGTTAATCACCTTCAAAGTGTCAGTTCGCCTATACATGAGTATGTAATATTTGGTACCTTTGAGATACCTTAACTCTTTCTTTACAACTCCCCAATGGTACATGCATGGATTACTCTAATATGTCCCTAACATCCTAGTTATAAATGTTATGTCAGGTCTTATGCAAACTTGAGCTTACATTAGGCTACCAAAAACTGAATTATATAAAATAGTTCTCATTTCCTCCCTTTCATGATTATTTTTTGGGCTCTAACTCAAACTAAATCTATCACCCTTAATAATATGAGCTACACCTGAGGAACATTAATCTTTCATACTAAGTATCTCTGACAATTTATTAATATACACTACAGAAAAATTTGTTGTTACCGTCGGATGTTTCGGCGGAACATTTTAGGTCGGTAATAGCAGCAGCTATACCGAAGGAATTAACGCTGGTAAATTAAAGACAAAATGTCCGACATAATTTTCGTCTATGAGAAACCAACGTATATTCCACCAGTTGTTCGCAGGTGTATTAAAGGATTCCAGCGCTTTATTCACCAGTAATAAGCAAAGGTATTACTAGCGCAGATTTCATTGGACTACTTAAACTTGAGAAAATGATACCAATATAGTTTATGTCGGTAAATTAATCAGAGGTTAAGCTACTGGAAAATACACCAGGAAAGTCCTTATTACAACATGTCTGTCGTCTGACTTATCATTTCATCTTGCATCCGATCAAAACCTCTCCTTCTCCCATCTTCCCCTCTTTAGGGTTTTCCTTTTATCTTCTATTTTCGTTGTTGTTGTTTGGGTTCGTTGTTTCACAGGAGGTGTAGACATTGCACACGTTGCTTCTTCAGCTCCTTCGTGGTTATTTGACTTCGCTCCTTCGACTACTTTCCCTTATTGTCGGATCAGAAGTTAGGACATTTTTATCATAAGCAACAATGGGAGCTTGTTGGTTGTGATGGTAACTTTCTCCCTTTCACGCGCTTCTTCGAGGGATTTAGTAAATTCAGGATTTAAGTTGTAAATCCTTAAATCCGGGATTTACCCATCACCAAGATTTAATGCGTGCACAAAGACCGTTTGGCCAGATTTAGTGTAAATTCGACTTAAATCCCGCTGTAAATCTGATACCAAACAACCCTAAGCTCATATATTTTTTCTTTTATTCTTGGATGTTGTTACTAAACATTTGTAAGAGGATGTATCTTGGTATATTCTTTTTATTGATGATATTCTTCTTGTTTATAAGATTGGAGAGGGAGTTGACTTGAATTATGGAGGTCATACTTAGAGTCTAAAGGTTTTCATTTGAGTAGATCTAAAATCTAATAAATGAAGTGTAATTTTAGTACTAATAGTTCTAGTGGTGGGATTGTTACTTTGGGCGATCAAGTCATTAATAAAAATACGTGTTTTAGATATCTTTGGTCTATTGTTCAAAGTGATGGTGAAGTAGTTGGGGATACTAGTAGTGTGAGAACTCGATCAATATGAATTAGGATGTTAAGCCTAATTAATTGTCCCAAGGCTAACCAAGAGGGGGGTGAATTGGTAATTTAAAAATTATACTTCTACTCTTGGATTTTTAGAAAACATTTTTAATTATTAATGCAAGTTAAATTTAAAGTTAAAAAAAAAACTTTTCAACAAGAGTAAATAACTTGCAATGAAATTAAATGCGGAAGAAAAATAAGAAAGAACACACCAGATTTATAGTGGTTCGGTCAAACCTTGACCTACGTCCACTCCCCGGAGGCACCCTCCGAGTATTGCACTAATACCACATAGTGACTCTCCTTTT
>NW_021318595.1:13312663-13362855 GCF_001605985.2 Dendrobium catenatum
TTAGGAGATAACAATACATAAAACAATAATATTTGGAATCATCAAAACTATACAAGTTGCAAGAATGTAAAACATGCAAATAGCAACTTTTCTAACAAGTAGTAGAATTCAAGTTGGATGGTTGAAGTGGAGGAATGCATTAGGCTTGTTGTGTGATAGAAAAGTACACCTCAAACTTAAGGGAAATTTCTATAAGATGATGGTGAGACCTGCAATGCTTTTTGGTGCATAATGTTGGCCATTAATAGGAAAGCTTAAATTTAAGTTAAGTGTTATAGAGATTAGGAGGCTCAGGTATCATAGTGGTTTAACGTTTAGAGATAGTGCGAAATGAGTATATATTTGAAAAAGGTTTAAGTGGCTCCAGTGGATGAGAAGATTACATAGGTTTTGCATAATTCAACCATGCTTTACTAGCGTAATGTATCCATCGGAAATACCGACGGAATAAATGTTGGAATTCACCACCTCAGATAATGATTATTTCTTATATTTTTGCGGAAACGCAGCCAAATCATTTCCAGTAGAAAAAGGTTTAAGTGGCTCCAGTGGATGAGAAGATTACATAGGTTTTGCATAATTCAACCATGCTTTACTAGCGTAATGTATCCATCGGAAATACCGACGGAATAAATGTTGGAATTCACCACCTCAGATAATGATTATTTCTTATATTTTTGCGGAAACGCAGCCAAATCATTTCCAGTAGAAACATACCGCCGGTTTCGGTTTTCCGACACACGAATTACTGTCGAACTAATTTTTGCCAGTAGTTCGCCATAAAGGTAGAACTTCCGGCGGATTTATCCTGTTATCGACAGATTTGCTACGCCGGTAACAGCGCATTTTCTAGTAGTGATATTTCTCTTGAGATAAACTTAAAAAAAATACCTTGGAGTCTGACTCTTTGTATCTTAATGCCAATGACATAAAAGGAATCATTCGTATCCTTCATATCAACTTTTTAAGAGATAAATTATTTCACCTCATATAATTAGGCATTATCATTGATTGCATTTACATATAAAAAAAAAAAATTTACTCCCAATGATCATTTGGTATATACATTACTCCAGGATGTTCTCTATAAAATCAAATGAAGATATATAACCATGGAATTTTAAATATTTCTTACGAGATGCTTATTTCAATCCATATATAGATCTCTTATGTTTGCACACAAAAATTTCGTCTTCACTAGAGGAGAACCTTTTTTATTTCATGTAAACATTTTCCTTTAGTGCTCCATTAAAAAATGCAGCTTTCACATCCATTTATTACAAGTTAAATTAAAATGTAAAACAAGTGTTGTGATAATTCTGAAAGAATCTTTCTTAGATATAGGAGAAAAAGCCTCTTTATAATCAATTCCTTTTTATTGAATGAATATTGTTTCAACAAGTCTTTGGTATATATATATATATATATATATATATATATATATATATATGATATCAAATATCAATTTTTATATATGTTGCATAATGAGTATCTTTTTATCTTAAGAACCTATTTACACCAAACAGCTTTTGCACTCATCTTTCATTATCTTAAGTTTGGGTAGCTGAAAAAGATCCCAAACTTCATTATGTGGCCATAAAATTCATCTCATCTTTCATGACATCAAACCATAACTCAGGTTATTTAGAACTCATGGCTTGTGAAAATAATTCAGGATCATTTTTAGCTCCAATATTACAATTTAACTATTAAAGAAACATAATATAATCATTCGAAATTACTGATATTCTTTTCCTAGTAGATCTTCTTAATGTTGTAACAACCTCCTCTTGAAGAGTTGGTTATTAAATTATATCTACTGGCTCATTAGCACTTATTAATTCTCTACTAATTATTATCTAACACTTATTTAGACATGAGCAGTATAATGGACAATAACAACCCATCACTTTAAATGAAAGTTCCAACATTTATATGTTCCTTTTTAGGAACTAAGCTCTATAACTAACCACTCCCACGAATCATATTATTCCCAAGAAATTTTACATTTTTTCCCAAAATCCTTGTATTATTAGATGGATAGTAAAATCTATATATAACACTTAAATTTTTTAGCATATCAATAAAATATCCACTAATAGTCCCTGGGTCTAATTTTTTCTGTTGTGGATTATAAATTTTCACTTCACATGGACATCCCCATATGCGTACATGTCACAAATTCAATTTCTAACCTTTCCACAACTCAAAAGGAGTTGTAGGAATAGCCTGAGTTAGAACCCTATTCAATATGTATACATCCATCCTGAAAGCTTTAGCCCACAAGAAATTAGATATTTTAGAACTTTTAATCATGCTTCTCATTATGTCCATCAATTTTATATTCATTCTTTCAGCTACACCATTCTAATTAGGCAAGCTAAGTAAAGTGTATTCAGAAACAATCCCATTTTCTTGAAAGAATTTTATATATGGACCATGCATTTATCCACCCTCAATATAACTTCCACAATATTCACCATATCCATTTGATCACACAATCTTAATTTATTTTTCACATTATTTCTTTACTTTTTCCTTAAACCTTATAGCCACTGAATGCTTCATTTTTTATTTTGAAGGATACATGTATCGTGAATAATCATCCACGAAGGTAATGAAATCTATTGGATCATGAATATATATATATATATATATATGAACTCTAATATGTTTGTACTCCTCTTGGCGCTATAACTTATTTGTTTTCTTAACATTAATGTACCCACACAAGTATCAAAGCCAGAGAAATAAAAAATATTAAGTTTTCTTTCATTCACTAATCTCTTAATCCTATTTATGGAGATATGTCCTAATCTATAGAGCCACAATATAAAGGAATTTCATTTATAATGCATCTTTTAATACCAACTTGAACATCCAATATATTATGAGTGGTACTTACAAAGACAATATATAATTTCCAACTACTTCAAATTTATAATAAAAATAAAAAAAAGTTAAGACATAACAAAAAGGTATAAATCTGAAAACTAAAATCAAATTCCTAAAAAAATTAGGTACACAAAAATTCTTTTTTATTCTAAAATAAAATCACTATTAAGAACCAAATAGCATATTTTAACAGCTTTATCATATAAGCTCATCTTATTTTTTGAATAGATATATTGCTCATTCTCCACTAGATTATTTAAGTTTTGCAATCTAATTGCTACCAAATACCCTCTAAAATACTATCATATACTAAACAAAAATTTAATGTAATGTAATTAATATTTTCCTATAAGAACTGAAATTTAAAATAATAATAATAATAAATAGAAATATTTTGCTTAAACATGCTCTTTATTATACATGATAAGATAAGCATAAAGTTGAGAGAAGTATTTTGCATATATGAATCTTTAACCTTAAAATCATTAGAATAAGTTTAGTATATATTGTAATTTTGTGAGAGCAAGAAGCAACTAAATAAGGAATTAATTTCATCAATTACCCCACTGATAGTTCATTACAACCATCACCTAGAAAATCAAGTTAGTAGAGACTCTCAAAGTTTAACAAAGGCCTACTAATTAATCATATTATATGAAAAAATCTCTATCGTTTTAAGGAGTGATGTCAAGATTCAGTACAACACTTTAAGTTACTTTATCTTCATATTACAAAAGCTCACAGTGTTTTGGTGAAATAGGTCCTCATTTTCATAGTTTAGTTCATTTGTAGAAGCATTTAGTAGCCCACCAAATGAGATATTTATTATCATTAAATCACTAATGAGCTGCAATTAAGAGTCATATGAGCTCAAAATGTTATCAACTTAGTATTGATAAAATGAATCAAAGAATGCTGACTAAGCTTCAAATCACTTCCTACACACATTTAGCCTAGAAAAAGAATGAGGCTAACTCCAGAAAGGGTTTCTTGGAAAACTTCTATGATACCTAAGTCATTATTTGATCTTGAAGACAACAAAAATACAAAAAAAAAAAGAGATTATAACATAATTTTTACATGAGATAACAATTTTATCATATTTGGACCTTGATATGGATATTATATGAGCCGGAGGAAGGGCATTTTGGTCCTCTAGAGAATCAAATGATGGAGAATAAGACATGTTATCCGTAAATGATATGTTGGACTAATGTGCCCTTTCATCATATCTATTATGGTCCATCTGCATATCAAAGAGACTAGAATGAGAACACATCATCATCAAACATCATTTGGGACTAATATTCCCTTGCAATAATCAAATGATCAAGCTTAGTCTTGAGGGCTTCATGATTAGAGGTGATGTTGATCTGGATTAGACAATGGAAATATGACTAATCAAAAGACCAAGATTAGTCTTGAGTGTTTCATTATTAAAGGTGATACTGATATGAATCACGCAATAGAAATGTATTTTATTGAGACCACAAATAACTATTAACTTAGAACTTAGAAGTATTTACATATCACATCAAACATTTTGTATAATGATCGATATAATGTTAATCAAGTAGCAAAAGATTCTATGAAGATCATTTTGAATGGTTGAAATTAATGTCATTGTATTTTAAAAATTATACAATTTTAATAAAATCAATTTCGAACATTCAAAATAAAATTAATGGACGAAAAGCATAACTATAATTATAAATACCAACAATTAACATGAATACAAGAGAATGAGAATGCACCCCTCTATATGTGAGACCTCGTTCTCTTACTGTTCCTCTCAGATTTGGATTTTTCTCTCAGGATCGTCCAGGATGATTTTGGATCGTCCAGGCCGATCGATACTGTAGAAAATATCGTCCTGAGCATAGTTCTGGGAACCGTCCCGAACGATCGGGACGATCGATTTTTGGTCTGTTATTATTATTATTTTGAAAGATGCAAAATGCATTTAAAGAAAGCAAAAGCTATTACAAACTAGAGAAATAGCCTAACGACAATCCTTTCTAAACTTACGAATGGAAGCCTTATTAAAAGATAATTAAGAAAAAGAAGTATATTTAGATATGAAATTTCATAAAGAACATAAGACCCTCTGCTCCTCATTTTAAACCAATTGGGGTGGAGGGGATACCAAAAATTAAACAACCCTAAAGGTTGATTAGTGTCCCAGAATTCCCGATTAAGTAAAAAATAAGGAATAGAATGATTCTTAAAATTCCAAATTCTATGCCCATCTTTCAAATACAATCTAGTGCTTAATTTAAATCTAAAAAAAGCAATAACCATAACCACAAATATAGGAAAAAAACATAAAATAAAAACAATGATCTTCATGCTTTGATGACCACCGTCTGATCACTTTCACCACTTTCGTCAAAACCATGCCATGACCTTCAAGCCATCAATCATCAAGCTCTATAGTATTTTCCATTTTCTTTGATACAAATCGTCCTCATCCATTCAATCTAAATTAAGTAAACGATGGTTAAGTAAAACCATCACTTTCACCAAGAAATCCCATTTTTCTTTCTCTAAGGATGCCTTTGATTGGCCCAAAATCTTTGTTTAACTTCTTCTTATGCTGAATAGATTTAGACGATAAAAAAAATTTACCATCTTCTATCAAGCATTCCTTATTATTATCTTCACTATGCTCAGCTTTAGACATAACAGCTTGTAGTTTTTCAAAGCTATCTTCAACAGCAACTCCAACAAGATCATCTTCACCCTTGTTATCTTTGGCATCTTGTATATAGTCGTTCACTGATAACTCAACCTGCTGAATACAACAATCAATTCCTTCAGCCAAAATACAGTCTTTTCCAGAATTGTGAACAACATTTTCTGCTGAATCCACGACAGCAACTTCTGAAACCTGTGCTATATGAGCCATAATTTCTAAACCGGGCACCTCAATATTTGTATCAACATGATCTAAAACCTGCTCACCCAATACAGGAATATCTGATTCATCCACTTCCCTTGTAGCCTCAATCTCATAATCATGAGATAACACATTAAATTTATTAGCCTTTTTAATATGATCATGAGTAAAGTTTTCAACTGAAGTATGAGCTGCATGCATCTGAATCTGGTTCTTAAACTTGTTTATCCTTTTATTCTTAAACTTCACATGTATCCAAGGGCCATATTCTTTAGAATAAGCACTATCCGTTACTTCTTTACCCAAAACTTTAGTCCCATTCAATACTTATGCATTTTATTTTGATCTCCTTTTTGATCATCCATACACATTTCATTCTTATGACCAATCTTACCACATTTGAAGCACAACGATGAGATTTTCTCATACTCTACTTTTTAAAAAAAAAAATTCATAAAAACCATCAATCCAAACTCCATTAGTTAATTTGGAGTCAAGATTAATTCGAACACAGGCTCTTGCGAATTCTCGTCTCCCCCATTTAAACATTTTCCTGTCTAAGAACAATGGAATTCCTATTTTTGAAACAATCTTCGTCACGTTCACCTCATCCCAGCAATGCAACGGAAGATAAGGCAACCGGACCCAAATTGGTGAGGATAAACCTTTTAATGAGGATGGTGAAAATTGAGGTGACCATTTATCCATCCTAATTATATGTCCACCCACAAACCATGGACCTCCACTTAGTACTTCTTCCATTATTTGAGAAGATTGGAAAGAACACAAAATCCAATCTAAGCCCAATGATGTGAGATGAAAGGTACCAAATCTATTCCATTCTCTTCTCAACTCAATGCTACAAATAGAAAATGGTGCACCTTTCCCAAATTCTTTGATTACAAGAGATTTTTCAAGAAGTTTAACATTCTCACATTCCTTAACCATATTCAGTTTAACCACGTTTGCATCACCATCTTCATTAAGATCAGTCTCCACACAATTAACTTTAATATGATTGGTCTTAAACCAATCATTCTCTGAACCAAAGTTATTATTGTCAGTATTCGATATAGCTTTCATACCTTTATATTTGAAATTCTTCATCAGCAATCTAAGCTTTCTCTAGTGTTTTCACCTCTGAATTCAAATTTGAATTTTCCTGATTTTCTGCTTCATTATCAGCAACAGAGGAAAATCTGCTTACTTTTAATTTAAACCCAATTGAAGATGACGCCTCCGAATCATTAGAGATTCCCGACAACAAATTCTTAAATGGAGAAGAATGAACATCCAAAACATCTTCCTCTAGGGATTTAATTACTTCCTTTCCCTTGCCCATCACCGAAGCAGGCTTGTGAATAGAATTAAAGCGTTCTTCATTGATGATCAGAGGACGTTGTTTGCATAATCCATCCCGAGTTGAAATGCCTCTGCTCTTGGATCCACAATGATAAAAATCATCAGGATAGCACGCGAAGTATGGAACGGAGGTATTCCGGTCATCAGCAGCCGATGACCGGCGACCCTCCGCCACCATTCAAAGCAGCCGGGAAATAAGGATCAGAGGAATTCAAAAAAGATGAAGCTTTCTCTCTCTAAAATCCTGGAGTATCTCTCTAGCGTGGATTCTCTCTCAAATGTTTTAATTTTTTTATATAATTTATTAGTTAGAAACATAAATTTTGTTATATTATATTACTATTTTTATTAAAAAATTATATTTATATTTATACGATTATGTTTTTAAATTTTTTTATGTTGAAGACTTATTTAGTAAGCTTAAAATAATATTTGTAATTGTCCGATTTTCACAACCTTAAAAAATATTTATAAAAATAGAATATTTTTTTTCATTTGATTGGATTAAAAAAAAACAATATTCATTTTAAATTATCTAAATATCTTTAAAATTTCTCAAAAATAATTTATAGCAGTTTTTCAAATGTTAAAATTATCCATCCAATCATCATTACTTTTTAACAAGCTGGAAGCATGGGCCAAGAAAAGATAAAGCTCCATTTCGTATTATTATTTTAAGTTGTTTGTGCTGTGCAATATAATATTTCCTATTTCCTATATTATATTATAAAACAAATGACTCTTAATAAAATAAGATCATTATCCAACTCATATTCAAAAATAAAAGACATTATTAATGGCTCCACGTACAAAGGGGATGGTTCCCCAAATAACAAAAAAAAAAAAAAAAAAAACTTCTGATAAGTCCTTGCTCCTTGCATTATGAAAAAGCCGGAAGAAAAAAAAGCAGCTACCAAAAGCTGAGCTTCTTCTATTAGCGTAGGAAAAGTAGAACTTTTCTTAGCAGCTATCACCTAGCCTCATCAGATCTCTCAACTATTATAGTATAGTATGGGGTCTACTGCACTGATCGTTATCCTAGCACCAAGCATACTAGAACAAGAAAAGATCTAAGGGGAAGAAAGCTCTTCACAAGCTGGGAGGGAAAGGGATAAGGCTAAAGCAAACAAAAGAGATGACGAAAATGTCACAGATTGAAAAGCCATTACTCAGCAAAAAGTAAGATAGCTGCTGGAGAAACAAAAATAAGCAGGCTACAAACATAGATGTCAAAGTTCAAGACTTATATATATGTGATTGTGTTAAAATATGATTAAATTCTCTCATAATTTTATGAAAAAAAAAAAAAAAAGACAAACATGAAAGAATTCGCGACCTAGTAGTCAAAGAATTTTATTTTCCAAGTTGAAAATTTAGGTTTCGTTTGGGACAGCTTTAGACTACTTTTTTCTACTTTTAAAAAAATTTTGTACTTAAAAGTAATTTTACAAAGCAATAAGAAAGCGAGTCTCAAATAAAACCTTAAGCTACATATTTTGAGATTTGTTGCTCATCGTCCAAAAATAAAAGTAATGTTATGCTGACCCACCTATATTGATTTGTTGACACAATACAGAGGGATTGAGAAAAAAAGGTCTGACAATTTAATGTAGAAATTATTATGTGCAGATTTCAGACGTAAAGAATAGTTCGGATTGTCAAGTATTTGTTGCTTATTTACTAAGTATTTGTAGATACGTAGTAAATACTTAACAAATTCTGGATTGTGAGTATTTGATGAGTTTTTGTTGAGTATTTACTGAGCATTTATTAAGTATTTACTGCATTTTTCTAATTTGCTAAGTATTTGTTGCTTATTTACTGTGTATCTACAATACATGATAAATAACAATAAATACTCAGCAATCTGGACGATTCTCTACGTCCGGAGTCCGCACAGAATAATTTCTCGATGATATCTTACGTTAAACCCCTTATGCCATCAAGCTTTCTTTTGAATGATAGGTAGGGCACTGCGGTACTCCTTGGAAGAAAAAAAAGGTAACGCAGTGCAATAATTGATGAACATGTTGATTCTCATGGTTTTGTTCTCGTGCATATGAAAGTGGCAGGAAATAGAAAGGTTGAAATGCATTGCAATGAAATAAGTGTCCACATGAAAAGCAGTTTTCAGATCACTGTACATAAAAAGCTGATTTCTCCAGGGATCTCCTATTCCCAATTCAAACTTTACCTGTGAGTGATGGCAGCAAAACTACAACCACAATCCTCACAAGGACATCAATGGAATAAGCTATCAATCTTCCCCTATCCAAATGGTGGCATAATGAGGGGCCTCGCTGTCAATCAGAAATTTAAATAACATCAGCAAAAAGAGGATGGTCATACTCAATAGAAATAGTCATGCATGAGTCGCTGGTCCTTCTGGATTCTTCTCAAGATCAATTGAGCTTGAGAAATCTCTGACAGAAATCTCCATGTTCCTGACAACTTGGCTTCTGCGATTTTTTCGATCCTAGATAAATAAAATGAAGATGTTACCACTTTCTGCCTCCAGTATTTATGACGGTTTAGGATAGATTTAAGATTACCTCGCGGAATGGGTAATCTTCTGCTTCGAGCAGTCTAACAACCTGACCCATTTTTGGTCTCTTCTGTGATTCCGGATCAACACACTTCAATGCAGCCAGTAGAGCAAGCTTAAGAGCTTTAGATGAAGTTTTGACCTCGAGGCTAGGATCAACAACTTCCTCAGACCTCCTGCTTCCAACCATGAATTTTATCCACTCAACAAGATTTACCTAAACATTCAGAATCGGGATAAGTTTCTAAGCAATCTGCTCAAAATTAGGAATTTTGTCCAAGGTAAAACATTATTAAATAGAAGTTGCATCATCAGAGCTTTAGAAAATGTTTTGGGTAGAAGCTATAAGAAGAAAAGACGTGAAGCCCACGCAAGATGTTAGGACTCTCAAATATGCCTCAGATTCAGAAAACAAAACCTCATTTGCAGGTCTACCATAATCTACAGGATCTCTTCCTGTCACAGCTTCCAATAGTAATACTCCAAAACTATAAACATCACTTTTCTCATTTAGCAGTCCAGTGTTAGCATATTCAGGAGCCACATAACTGAAATTACAGAAATATCATATAAGGAGTTTCCCATAATCATAGGGATGTTAAAAGTTGTTCTACAGAAATAATTATCATGTTAATGAAAGTATAACTTACCCAAATGTCCCCATAACCCGAGTTGTCAGATGGCTTTTTCCAGATCCCAAGAGCTTGGCCAGCCCAAAGTCAGAAACTTTCCCATTGAACTCTTCATCAATTAAGATATTACTTGATTTTATATCTCGATGCACAACCTTCGGTTCAATGCCTTCATGTAAATAAGCCAGCCTGTGGGATATTTAATCTTCATTTCGTGAACTTATTGTGTAATCAAAATAATCCAAAGCTGGCCAAAAGAGAAATTAATCAAAACTTACGCCTTTGCAGTACCAAGCATAACCTTCATCCGTGATTCCCAAGTGAGAACTCCATGCTGACGCATGGCACCATGAAGCCATTGCTCTAAGTTGCCATTATTCACAAACTCATACACAAGCATCCTGCAAGCACGTCCTTCGTTGTCAAGGGCCATTGATGGGTGGGAATGAGGTTAGTATTTTCATCCAAGTGAGCTATTTTATGCTTCGTTTAAGACGGCTTTCTTACTACTTCTTAAAACAACTTCTTAGTACAATAAAAAAAATGTACTAAAAAACTTCTTTAAGAAGCAGTAAGAAAGCCGTCCCAAACAAAGCCTTAATCTCATCTCACTTGGCATCAAGCATTACAAGGTTTTTAAAGCTATTCTTGATGCTAAGCATCAATCTTCTTGTATAAATCACTGATACTGAAAATAAAATAAACAAGCAAACCAATCTACTATGGTGATTTGGATAGTAAATTCAAAACATATACGAGCTCAGAATCACATAATCTCAAGCCAGTTAATGGACAATACACTTAATGGCAAAAATTGACAATCCTTTAACATCTAAACAATATTAAATAATTTGGAGTTCGATCCAGATTTAAACCAGTTTTCAACTTCATTCTGCTTTCTAAGATTTCAAAAGATTGTGCAGCAAGTTTTTGCAAACTGGTATTCACGTTTTATTCAGGGGCTGAGGGTGATCCATATGCACACAAAAATGATGCGTTTTCTTTGAACATTTCAAGAATCGTCAAATGCTCCTCTTCGAGTATTCTTATTGAAATATATTCTCAGTTGCATTTGTACAGGAAATTTTATTGTTTCTAGGGATTCAGGAAGAGCGGAAATGCTTATATTTTTCAAATAGCTAGGTTCCTCTTTCTACATTGACTGACATTTGAATGTCATGGTTTTACTTTGCGACAAGTTCTGCATAATCATAAGAACGATAGTCTTTTCAGCCAATTTATACCAAAAAAAAAAAAATGCTACATAAGTATTATCCATGTTGAGAAAATCTGTTACTAAGTTTGCAACAAAATGGGAGCTTATGCCTCTTTTCTTACTGCAGTAGCCTATATCTTGAGTGTTATGTGCTACCTAATTCAGACTTTTCTATGCTTATCAGCTGATTGAATTTAATCTACATGCTTAGAATTTAACAGCATTGCATAAATTGTGGGTTTTGCACTAAGTGGTACCTAATGGATAGTAATTTGAGGCAGCAAAGAAAAAACTTCACTCAGAATTCTTGAAAGCAATTTTCATAAAATGTAATAACTCAACTTGGTTCTTGGCTCATCCTTGTGAGAAACCATAACCAAGTTAAAAATCTTCACTCAGATTTCTTGAAAGCAATTTACATAAAATGTAATAGCTCAACTTGGTTCTTGGCTCATCCTTGTGAGCAACCATAACCAAGTTAAACAAGTATTCCTCCCATCATGTTATAGTTCATAATCCTCCAAGAATTCTATAATAGAGAATAACCTGAGAACTTGAATAAAGTAAGTTGGTTACTAAAATTCTTCACCTGTGAATTCCTTCAACACAATAACCCAATAGTCGCACTAGATTCTTATGCCGAACATGGCCAATAGCCTCTACCTCCACTCTAAACTCCTTCTCTGCCTGCCCCCTGCATGACAAAAAATTAAACATTAAAGAATGCAAATAACAAGAACTTAATACATATTGCCCATCTTTTGGGTACGAAAAGAAGCTCTTACATATTGTTAAGAAGCTTTTTAACAGCAACCTCAGTTCCATTTATCAAACGACCACGATAAACAACACCATACCCACCCTCACCAATGACGTTCTCTCGAGAAAAACGACTAGTAGCATATTCAAGATCTCTTAGAGTAAACCAATGCCCCCAGCCTAAATGTGAGAACTCAGGCAGACCAACTAAAGGAGAAGCTGATACATGTCCTCCATATGGAGAATGAGGCCTGCGTGTTGCTCCTGAGCTACCTTCATCCCCAGAATACGAGCTACCAGCCTTGTCCTGGTAAACTGAACTGCATTGGCTAAGGTTATCAGCGTCACTTGTCTTGCTCACAGCCAGGTGTCCCAGCGTCATCACAGAATCCTTTTCAGTAAATTTATTATGGTAGGTAGGCATGGGTCCTTCACGCTCATGTAAACAATGAGCTAAATTGTTTCCAGCAATTCGGTCAACTGTTATTTCCTTGGAAATGTCAGGGATTTGTGAATGTGGAATTCTATTGAGGATTACACCAGTTTTCCTCCGTGACATCAGCCATATTGAGAAGATAATGAGAACCAACATTATTAAAGCAAAGACACTGATGCCAATGACCACCCATAGCTTCAACCCAAGGAAAGTTTTCTGGTTTAACTGAGAATTCAGAGCATCTTTGGATGACATTTTAATTTCTGAATCAAAAACGAAAGTGGCAACAATTGTTTGATTTAGCATTTAAAATACATTTACTAAACAACAATGGTTGCAATCTACGCCATCTAACTAAAAGTAGAAATTAGGATCTAGTGAGGAATTCGACTATGCAAACTAGAACTCAATGAAAATTAAAAGAAAAAAACACCAACTTCCATTTCAATTGAAACTCTACGTTGCCAAAAATCTTGAACTCCAGTCAACTTCTTAACAAAAAATGAGATAATAGGTGCATATTTAATAATTTCTCCAGTTTACAGTTCTAAGTCTACCCAAAGAAAAAGGGTTTCCTCAACATCTTTGTCCAGATCACAAGCACTCTATGTCAATGCATCGGAAGTTTGAAAGTCAATACCAAATAACATATTTTGCTACCTGTTCAAAAGATTTAGAAGTATTCGCCCTACACGCTACTGTTCTTGAAGTTGAGAATGTCTGCAGTGAGGTTACGAAAAATTCCAATGACTAACTAAATAGAATATGGAAAAACGAATCAAGAAAGCCCAGTCATCCAAATTCTCAAACAGATTAAAAAAACCTGTAAGGACAAATGTAAATCTGATAGTTACTTTACCACTTTTGAGACTTTAAGTAGCTTTCCTGTGGAAGCAATGCATCAATATTCTCTCCAAAGAGACTCCTAATACGCGATTCCTCAAATACAGGCCAACATAGAAACCCAAACTTTGGCAAGAGTGTTTCTAAGCTGCAATACGCCAACTGGAAGGCTGAAAAACCTTATAGAAGCAAATAACGCAAACTGAACAAAAGAAATTGGAATAGGCTTGCTCAGAACAAAGAGAACGAATAATGGGCAACCAAAAAATACCTTTTTAGCTCCAGGATTGTTTCAGTGCATAGAAAGGGATGGTTTGGTGAGATAGTTGGTGGGTTCTTTCGCTCTTCGCTGCTGATGGGAGAGAAGAGGGGCCGACAGAAGCAAGAGAAGATGAAAACCTGTGGCAACAATGGAGGAAATCCAGAGCATCGAGACAGAGATAGACAGAAGAGAGACAGCAAGCCAGAAATATGAGAGAGAGAGAGAGAGAGGAATGTAGCAATACGAGAGAGACACTCGGAGACATGGACCAACTGCCTGATGGGATCTCAAGCTAATCTAAGCTGGTTCGATTCGATTTGGTATGGATCCTCGCTGGTGGAGTGATCCTTTCGTTTCCAATTTGAGATCGATTTAAGCAAAGTGAAGTATACAAAAATATTACTACTATAATAACAACAACAACATCAACATCAAATATTTATCCTACTACTTAGAATTTGCTACATAAATCTTTTTTCTATCAAATTCTCATTTAAATCTGATAAAGAAATGTCATTTTTAATATTTTTAATCAAATCTTTTTAGGTCTACATCTACATTTCTTAACACAACAAAATCTAATACATTCACTTTCCTAACCGAGTCATCAAAATATCGTCATTTTATATGACCAAACTATCTAAGGTGACTCTCTCTAATCGTACCTTTCACTGCAGCTACTCTAATCTTTGTATGTAGATGCATATTTTGTATCCTGTCTCTAAGAGTAAAACCACTCATCAACGTGAGCATCCTCATCACTGCAGCACTTAAATGCTTATGTTTCATTGGCCAACATTTTGCACCATAAAAGCATTGCAAGTCTCACAACCATCTTATAGAATTTTCTCTTAAGTTTAAGGGAGACTTTCTATCATACAACATGCCTAATGTGTTCCTCCACTTAAACCATCCAACTTGAATTCTACTAATTAAATCCCCTTCTATTTCACCCTCACTCTGAACAATAAACCCAAGATATCTAAAACATGTACTCTTATTAATGACTTGATCATCCAAAGTCATAATCCCTCCACTAAATCTATTAATACTAAAATAACACTCCAAATTTTCTATTTTAGATCTAACTCAAACGAAAACCTTTAGAATCTAAGGATGACCTCCATAATTCAAGTTTACCTTCAACTCCCTCTGTAGTCTGATCAACAAGAAGAATATCATCAGCAAAAAGCATACACCAGGGTATAACCTCTAATGAGAACATCCATGAATAAAGCAAAAAAGATGTGGGTTTAAGGTTGAACCTTTATATAATCCAACTGAAATAGGAAAAAATACTTGGTCAAACCACCTTGTGTTTGAACACAAGTAACAGCTCCTACATACATATCCTTAATGACTTGAATATAAGCATTATTAACCCCTTTCTTTTCTAGAACTCTCCATAGTACTTCTCTTGAGACTTTATCATATACTTTATCTAAATCAATAAATATCATATGTAGATCCTCCTTATTCTCACTATACTTATCCATCAAACCTCTCAATAAATATATAGCTTCCATAGTAGACCTACCCAGCATGAATCCAAATTAATTTTGATAAACATTAGTATCATGCCGCAAACTATGATCTATAACTCTCTCTCATAGTTTTATAGTATGAAACATCAACTTAATTCCTCTATAATTTGCACAATCTTGTGCATCACTTTTATTTTTAAAAATAGCAATCAACATACTCATTCTTCACTCATCTAACATATTTTTATTCTTCAAAATAACATTAAACATTTTAGTAAGCCAAGACATACCTTTATCTCCTAAGCATTTTCACACCTCTATTGGAATATTATCATATCCAATGACTTTTCTACACTTCATTTTCTTTTAAGCCTCTCCAACTTCAGTTTTACTAATACACCGGTAAAAATAAAAATAATTATTATCATTTAGAGTACTAAGATCACTATAGTCAATCATCTTCTCACAATCTTCATTGAAAAGTTTAACAAAATATCTCATCCACCTTTGTTGAATGAGAAGTATGCAAAATTAAATGATATTTAATAAAATGTAATGCTACATTATCCTTTCATAATTTAAGAAACTCTAAAGTTTATTAGCTTACGTATAGGTTGTGTTTGTGAATTTTTTTTAATTGACCTAAATGTCCCAAAAAAATTTATTAGTTCTAAAAGAGAGAAATAATCTAGCCAACACATCAAAAATTTTAGATTACAAGCTAAATAATATAGTATTTTTTTCTGTCCTATATGAATATCCACATTTGCCATTTATTCATATATAGCAAATACATGTTTTATAGATATTTTTTTCTATATAGATTTACATTATGTGGAATTTTACATTTTTTTTCCAATTAAGGACAATGTTTTACGCAATGCAAGAATCTCGAGGCAATGCAAAATCGTTGAATTAATGATTGGTTTTAATTAAAATAAAATATAAGAGTCATCATAAGCTCAAAATATTATAGAGGCTCACTATAAATTCAGTATATCATAACAAGCCGATACACCTGATAATAAGAGCAAGCTGATTTAATCATATTTATGATAGATCAACTTAATAGGATGACTTCCTCTTACACATAGCCAAAAGTTGCAAATAGGAAGAAATTTCTTTCTCATTAAGTGGTAGCTTTGTGGTGTCTATCAACGATGATATACAAGGGTGCATTTAATTGTCCTCCTAAAATGATATTGCTAAGAATATTACTTTGGTATCCTTAAATAGCCTTTGCCTGCTCTTGTTATATTTAAAATCATTTAGAAGAGGTTTGGACTCAAAGCCATTACAACCTCCATAAGCATTTATTTTATGGAGCCCGCAACAAAATGCTCCTCTCGAGGTGAGCAATATATTCATGTAAAGTCAAGTCATTGTTTTCAATATTGGTGACACAAATCTAAGATGAAAAACTTTCCCATAATTATTCTTATAAATTAGATTATTAAAACTTTGATTTTCATGACGTTGTTCCATTCATGGAATTGATGTATATGATGTGATATATTTATATTAATGATTGAATATTTTTTTAACACCCATCGATGATAAATCATTTTTGTTTGACCATTGACCACCACTTAAGTTAGCCATAATTTAGCTTGCTAGTTGAGCTAACCTAGAGGCACCCTCATCCAATCATGTGTTTATCATAGGTAAACATAATATACACAAGCCATTATTAATCAGTACAAAAAATATTTCATATGAGGATAAATTAAATATTCAAAAATATAAATATGTGCATAATATATTTTTTAGTTTATTATGAAGAATTTTCTAATTTTAAAAGTCCATATGAGTCCTCTAAGGAATTTTAGACTTGTATATAACATATTAAATGATGCCACAATCTTCAATTTTAATGTAAGAGTCAATTATAAAACATGTGGTGTAATTATCTGTCATGTCCCAAGATCTAATTAGAATAATAATTCTTAATTCGTATTTATTTCATTCATAATTAACAATACATAGTCATTTAATTTCATCAAGATAATAATGAATATACACATATACATCATTATTTTATTCATCAAAGAAATCATGTACAACAATCTAGTATAAATATTCACTCATAATATCCCATCAAACATTAATAACTGGATTGTCAAAAAAACCTAAAAATGAAAATATACATACACTTAATCTTATCAACTCTTTTCTTCTTAGCCGGGCCTTACCCTTTCCTAAAATAAAATGTAAATAATATAGGGTAAGCAAATACTTGCTCAATATGCTACATAAAATATGCTAAATAATTCAATGTTCAACATTTACATTAAATTACACAATAGCTAACTTTATCTAAATAAGAAGTTAAACAGTTCAGTTAAAGCAAAATTGTGTTTATATAATATTTTATCACTAACATGATTATGATAGAACTACTAGTATCAGTAGTATGAACATATCAAAGGTAATAAAATATGCATTTCTTTAACTTGAACGTGGCAACAACATGAACATTACTTGAACAAGAACTTGACATCAAAACATAACACATAATGAAACATAATATGGAACATATGTCAAAACACATTTCACATTTATGTAACACATTTAAGGATATCACATTTCACATTTCTTCATTCCTCCTTACACCTCCGCTTCTACTTATACCTCTACTTGAATACATGTCCCTTCACTATTCATATTTTATATTTAGCAATGTCTCCTTATACTTATGCTTCCACTTCCAATTATACCTCCACTTATATACATGTCCCTTGACATTTCATATTTCACATTTATTAATGCCTCTTTATACCTCAAGAGATGCTTATAACTCCGCTTGATCATATCATATTTGTATTGGCATATCACATCACATAGGGACAAGTATATAAATACATAGGCTCTTATACCTCCACTTGTATGCATATGAAACATCCAACACTAGCCATTAGCATAGTAATTCTCCTTTCAAATCACACATAATTTCAATTTCATGGGCACAAAGCTAGCAAAACTTTCAACATGTATAAATAGAGTATAACATATTAGAAAGTGAATAGAATGCATATAAGCATCAAGAATACATCACTTACACTTCCTGCTACCATGTATAAATCTTGTAAGAAATCTGAACTATGAGTTTCTTATTATGGTATTATTTTTTGCAAGGACAGACTTTGGGTTACTTTTTTTGGAGATATGAGATAGAATATTCTTCACAAGGCTCATTATTTAGGCTATATTATTCATTCAGGAAGTAGCAATATATACAGAGATTTGAAGAGTATATTTTGTTAGTCTGGATTGAAGAAGGATATAGTGAAGTTTGTATCAAAGTGTGAGGCTTGTCAGCGAATGAAGGCAGAGCATTAGCGACCGGGAGGTCTTCTACAGTCATTACCTATTCCAGAGTAGACATGGGAAGACATAATGATAGATTTTGATATGGGATTTCCCAGATATAGGCAAGGGCATGATGCTATTTATCCATTTATCAATTGACTGACAAAATTTACCTATTTCATTCCAATTTGATATATTGAATTAGTTGACAAGTTATTACAGATCTATGTTAAAGATATTATTAGGTTATATGGTGTGCGAAAGGTGATTGTGTCTAATTAGGATAATAAGTTTACCTCCATATTATGGAGAGGTATTCAACAAGAACTGGGTATAAAGTTACACTTCAATACAAGTTTTCATCCACCAATAGATGAATAGTTTGAAAGGACTATTCAGGTACCTAAGGATTTTTTGAAACTATATGTTTTGGATTTGGGGGATAATTTAGACGATCAATTCTCTTTGATAGAGTTTTCATATAACAATAGTTATTAGTCCAACATAGGTATAATTCCTTACAAAGCTCTGTATGATTGGAAATGTAGGACTTTTTTTGACTTTGACAAAGATGGGATATAAATAGGTGATAGGTTCAGCCTTTGTGGATGATACTACAATAAAGATCCCTTCAATTATAGAAAGGTTGAATCTGCACATGATAGACAGAAGAAGTATTATAATAAAAAATGCAGGTTGGTTGACTTTCAGATTGGAGACTTCGTTTACGTCAAAGTCAATCATATGAAAGGTGTCAGTCACTACAGGAAAATCACCCACTTCCGGCGGCTTTTTCCGGCGGAATTTGAGCAATTTCCGGCGATTTTTTAATTTCCGGCGGTTTTCCGGCGGCTTTCGAGCCGCCGGAAAAAACGGCGTAGGAAAATACTTTCCGACGGCGTTTTCCGGCGTTCCGCCGGTAATAAGTGATTTTCCTGTAGTGAGTAGATTTGGGAGAATCATCAAGCTCAGTCCAAGGTACATTTGACATATTGAGATCATTGAATAGATTGGTAGTTCTGCTTACAAGTTATTGTTATCTGATCATATGTCTAACATACATAATATGTTTCATATATCTTTTTTGCAAAAGTTGGTATCTGATTCAGGAAAGAGATTATCTGCTAAGGATGTTGAGGTTCATCCGAATCTACAGTATAGCGAAGAACCCAAAAAGATTTTGGCATATGATTTGAGAAAATTGATAAGCAAATAGGTTTCTATGGCCAAAGTATAGTGGAAGCATAGAACTGTCAAGGAGGCTACTTGGGAGATGGAACTTGATATGAGATAATTATATCCATGTTTATTTTGACTCATTCTATTTTAGGAATGTCGAGGATGATATTTCTCTTAAGGTGGGTAGATTATGAAACTTTTAAAATTTTCAAGATTTTTTTGTTAATCTAGAGCATTCAATAATTATTTCAGGCGTCATTATAAGTCAAAATCACAAATCGACTTCGCCAAAATATTTATAGTATTGTGTTTTAGCTTCCCAAATTTTTATAATTTTTAGGCATTGTTAACATGTATATAGAAATTGGTACCTATCGGTAAAGTGAGGTTTTTGGAATCGTCATGTGTTTATTTTGCAAAAAATTTTAATCATAGTTTTCTAAAAAATGAGCTAATTTATAAATATTTCCCTCTAATTCTTGGATTTTTATATTTAAGGAAATAAAAGAATTTTGATAAAATTAATATTTTAAAATTAAATAATTAAAAATGATATTTTAATGCATTCTCAAATTCCACTATTATATAATATGATAAGCTTTTTTTTTTTCATTTTTTTTCCAAATAGAGATCGGTTAGGTAAAAAGAGAGAAAAAAAGGGGAGAGTGAAAGAGAAAAAACCTGGTTTTGGGCAACTTTGGGTCATTTTCATCCCTCAAACCAGTTGAAAAACTTGTTCATCTCGAGGTAAGTCGCATTATGCCCATCTCAATTTTTAAAAAAGAATAACTTCTAGTAATTATTTTAAAAAAAATTTCTAATATTAGAAAATTTTAATTAAAATTTTGTATCTGTCAGCAAAAAATGCAAATAACTTTACTAAGGTAAAACTTTCAACACATAACTTTTTATTTATAGATATTATGATTATGCATATTTTAAATATTTTCTAAAAATTTTATAATTGAGGTTTTGAAATTTGTGGGATTTTTATTTAATAAAAAATAATCAATTGTTGAAAAATACTTGTGTAGTGCATTAAATGTCTTAAAACATCGTTTTACACAATCCTTGATAATTTTATAAAAATATGCATTTTTTGTCTAGTAGGATTTTCTTTTATCTACCGTTATACAAAACTTTTGTAATTTTGATGCATGCCAATTATTTTTTAATTATTATAATGTAATAATATATGTGCATATGTAATTAACTTATATCTATTTGGAGCAATAAGATGCCAGAATCTTCTGAGATTATGTTTATGTTAGGAAATTTTTGGGAGTTATAAAGGGTCAAAACCCTTTAAAATTTTATTTAAGATAGAGATATGTGATATGTTCTGGTTCTATAAGAACAAAAAATAAGTGAGTTAAGGGACCATAATCCTTTGAGGTTCTATTTGGGTCAGAAAATGTGATATGATCTACTTTATGATATTAATTTTAATTTATTTAATTATTTAATATTATTGTTTAAATAAGAAAATATATGTTATACATTTATTGCATCTTTCAGTATAATATTTTATTTAAATTGTATTTAAATACTTTTAAAGATTCAACAAAATATTTGATAAAAGAATATATAATAATTTAGATTAGTTTATGTGGCTTATTGAGCTATTGTAGCTCGTTGTGATTTTGCTTCTGATTTTTAGGATCTTGGAAGGGAAAGGAGACTATGGACTACAAGTTCAGGATCAAATTAGAGGTCATAAGTATTTTTCTATTTTGATTTTTGTACAATTATGACTAGTTAAATTTTCAATTATGTAGCTTTTATCTATAGTCATATATTATAGTGTTAATATTTATTTTGATGGAATGAAAGAAACCTGTTGGATGAGTTATTTTTAGTATTTGGATATTTTAATAGCTCTATAGTATGTAGTTTATTTTAATGAATATTAGCAGAAAATCTAAAATAATTCCAAAATTAGATCTTGGGATTTATGTGTCACAGCTCAACACAATATGACCTATCCTTATCAGGTTGGGTTGTGACATCAAGTATGGTTCAATGATTAATGCCTCAAGATTGAATTTTTATTTTGATTATTAACCTCATCCAAAAATAAGGTCGATCAACAACTACAAAAAGCCACTACTGAATGCAATATAGAGCGGGTGACTACTGAACCTTATAAATAATTCCTATGTATCATTCAAATATACATGTATAATCTAAGATACCTACAATAGTGCTTGGTAACATATAATATAACTAAATAAAAACTAAGCCTAAAAAATAAAACTAACCAAACCAAAAGGCATACCTACAATATAGATTGAAGCCTGATATCCAAAACTACTAAGCTCGATCCTAACACTTTCGCTGGCCTAAAAATGAAAGCAAAAATAGAAATGAGCTTACACAACTCAGTAGGCTATCATATCCTAAAATATAAATTAATTATTTAAACCAAAAGATTGAAAATAATGTGTTGTAAATAATAAAGTGAAGTATTGTATAAAAAGCTAAAACTAAAACATGTACTCAAATTGAATGCATTTAAGTAAATATTGAAACTAATTGAATTATAAGTAAACATTTCATAGTAATTATCAAAATGGTTCTCAAGCCTATGTTTTTTTTATATATCTTCATTATCATAATCTCTCCTCGATAGCCCTTAGCCTCTGACATAACATAATCCCACCTCGGTAGCCCACTAGCTCCGACATAAAAAAAAAATCCCACCTCAGTAGTACATTGGCTATACATAATAGAATTCCACCTCAGTGGCCCTTAGGCTTTAGCATAATAGAATCCCACCTCAGTAACCTACTGGCTCTGAAAAAATAGAATTCCACCTCGATAGCCCACTGACTCCAACATAACAGAATCTCACCTTAGTTTCCCAATGGCTTTGGTATAACAAAATCCCACCTTAATATCCCATTAGCTCTGGCATAACAAAATCCTACCTCGGTAGCCTATTAACTCTGGCATAATAAAATCCCATCTTGGTAGCCACTGACTCTAGCATAATAAAATCCCTTCTCTCTTCTAGAATTTCATGATTCTTTTAATTTTATTATACATATTAATGCATTTCATTAAATAAGGCATAATTAGACATAATTTAGAAATTACCAAAATGCCTTAATGGTTGGCAACATAAACACTACTGAGCAAAAATTCACATTTTTAAAATATAATTAAATTATCAGAGAATATGTAAAATTTTATTTTAAAACTTTAATCATACTACGCCACTATTTTTTAGAGTCTAAAAAATGAACTCCAAACCTTTGGAACTCTTTCTAGAACATATGCAAATTTTTTCACACATAAAAACACTTTCAAACATATGAAAATGAGCTCAAATACCAAAAATACAATATGTTACCTAACTTATAGGGTGGTCAAACCAATTTGAACAGAACTTTGAATCCGGAGGTCTCACAATACTAGTGTGCATGTGAGGAATGGAGTGTTCTATGTAGTCATATGTGGCCCAAGTCAAACAAAACAAAGGGGGTTGACCACTAATTCTCTTCAATTTATTTCTTTTATTTTGAATCTCAATAATGAGATATGTCTCTTCAAGTTGTGTTAGCTGAGAACTTATTTTTGATTAAATGAATTATCTTTTGGTGGTTTTACACATTTTGGAAATAAAATCTAAGAAGTTATGTGGTTGGCCAACCCATGGGGATTGGGTGATTCTCTTGAATCTCTATTTTAGTGAGTGCAATTAAAATTTTTCTAAATTTTTATTATAACAATCTTATATAACTGTGGTTTAATTTTTATACTCCATTTTTTAAAAAATTTAAATCCCTTTCGATCACTTAAAATCCAAGTTAAATCCTCATTGTTAGGGATGGTCAGATTTTTTTTATTTTGCTATATTAGTTCTACTCTTGCAAGCATTTGACCAATCTAATCTTCATAAAACTACACCAAATTATCTATATTTATTACATATCTTATACTTAAATAATCCTAAATATATTTTGGATTATTTTAGACAAAATTCTTAAGAACAATTCAACCTTAATGTTAATCCCATTTTTTATTCTAGTCCTATAGCAAATTTCCAGTCAACAAACAAATCACAAAAAATATTAAAACTCTACAACAACAAAAAATCTAAAACTTTCCATATATCATCTTGGAAAAGTATTTGAACTATCCATAGGAGTTTATAAAACTTCCAAGCTGAATTTTGGTGAATTTTTTAAACTAGGTCCTCCAAATTAAGCATTACTCTTTTAATTATCATAGAAGAGTTTTCCATCCAAAAATTGATCATTTTATTGATCTCAAAGCAACCATCAACCCTCATCAAATTTTGCTCATTTTAGTCATTTGGCTAATATAATCGTCTTGGAAAAACAAATGCTCCCTTTATAGAGGATGTTCAATTATTTAATAAATTTTGGTTATATTTGTGGTTAAAGTGGATCGACCATGATTGGGTACATTCCAATCATTCTAGGAAAGGTCCTTATTCTAATTGATTAAGCCTATTTGATGTTTAAGATTTGTTTGGCTCATTTTACCTATTTGGGTTCAAATAGTTCAAACTGGGTCACTTGACTCAATATTGTCTAATTGATGGGTCAACTAGTCATATCAAGATGTATTGTATTCATGGACATCCCATTGTTACTTAATATTCATTTTGTTTAATTACTTTGAAGTTTAATAATGCATGGTTTGGTCAATTTTGATTTCAATTCCAATTGGGATATACTTATACTAACCTAGAAGTATCAAATTAGAAGTTTAGGATTCATTGGTTATAAAATTTACAAGTCCTAAGATCATTTTGGTCATGATGTACTAACTGAGCTTAGTTTGAATTTTTATGAACAAGGGGGTTGATCATGGTCAAGTTAACCTAAATTATATATAAAGCACTATGAGACATTTGAAGAGAGTTTCAAATTGATCTCACTAATTCAATTTGATTGAATTGATCCAATTATAAAAAAATGGGTGAAATCATTTTAACTGACATGGTTACATTTGAAAACTAGCTTTATTGGATGAATTGGGCTCATTCAATTAATAGTTTGAAATCAATAAAATAATTAAAAATAATTGCCCCTACTAATTTGATCAATTGAGGTCGAATTAAATAAATTAGTTCAATAGCTCTCAATCAGGTTAATTAGATTAAGTTGGGTTAATTAGGGCTAATCAATTTAACTAAAGGGTAATTGAGATTTCATCTCCTATAGGGAGGTCTTCTAAACCATATGGGCTAATTGTTTGCAATCTCCTTGTTCACTTTAATCAAATCAAAGAGTTTGTTCTTACGATGACAAATGAGTTGGCTTTGGTCTTATTGGGTTAAAGGGTCCAATTAAAATTCACCAAAGGCTATTTTTGCCTTATGAAATTGCTAATAATTTATTATGGTCTAAAAAGGGTAGGCTAAAAGGCAATTCCTCTATTTCTAGAGTTTAAACCAAAAAAGTTCGAACAGATTCCTATTGGTAATGTTAGGGCTTAATGAGGTCCAACCTATTCCAATGAATAAATATGTTTTGTTCATTTAGATTTAATAGTCCAAATCTATTAGAAGAAACTTTGTTGAATGATATGATTATTTGTTAGAAGATCAACAAATACTACTAAAAGGTTTACATTATATTATAATGTTTAATGATGGTTTGATCATTAGTCAAACGAATGCCAATAACTTCAAAAATTCCCATAATCAATCACATTAATTGATTAAATGAGAAATGAAAATGATACTTTTGGCCATTTATTGCATTCATAAGGTCAATCAGAAATAATTAAGTCAATGAATTGCTTTGATGAGAGGCAATTATTTTGAATGAAGGGTTTTCTTCTATGGTTATTTTTAGTTTAGAAGGCTGTGGATAGAATTTCTAACTCATTGAGTTAAAAAAGATCCTACAATATAATCTAGAATTGTTTGATTTAACAAATCATCGAGCATAAAAGTTAAAAGGTTCGCTTTGCTCCAAATTAAGCATTACTCTTTTAATTATCATAGAAGTGTTTTCCATCCATAAATCGATCATTTTATTGATCTAAATTCAGCCATCAAACCACATCAAATTTTTTTGATTTGGTCATTTGGCTAATATAATCGTCTTGGGAAAATAAATGCTCCATTTATAGAGGATATTCAATTATTTAATAAATTTTGGTTATATTTATTGTTAAAGTGGATCAACCATGATTGGGTACATTCAAATCATTCTAGGAAAGGTCCTTATTTTGATTGATTAAGCATATTTGATGTTTAGGATTAGTTTGGCTCATTTTACCTATTTGGGCTCAAATAGTTCAAATTGGGTCACTTAACTCAAATTTGTCTAATTGACGGATCAACTAGTATAAAGATTTATTGTATTCAAGGACATCCCATTGTTGACTTAATATTCATTTTGTTTAATTAATTTGAAGTTTAATGAAGCATGGTTGGGTCAATTTGGATTTCAGTGCCAATTGGGGTCTATATACTTCTACTAACCTAGAAGTATAAAATTAGGAGTTTAGGATTCATTGGTTAGAAAATTTACAAGTCCTAAGCTCATTTTGGTCATGATGTACTAAATGAGCTTAGTTTGAATTTTTATGAACAAGGGGGTTGATCATGGTCAAGTTAACCTAATTATATATAAAGCACTATGAGACATTCGAAGGGAGTTTCAAATTGATTTCACTAATTCAATTTGATTGAATTGATCCAATTATAATAAATGGGTGAAATCATTTTAACTGATATGGTTACATTTGAAAACTAGTTTTATTGGATGAATTGGGCTCATTCAATTAATAATTTGAAATCAATAAAATAATTAAAAATAATTGCCCCTACTAATTTGATCAATTGAGGTTGAATTAATTAAATTAGTTCAAAAGCTCTCAATCAGGTTAATTAGATTAAGTTGGGTTAATTAGGGCTAATCAATCTAACTAAAGGGTAATTGAGATTTCATCTCCTATAGGGAGGTCTTCTAAACCATATGGGTTCATTGTTTGCAATCTCCTTGGTCACTTTAATAGAATCAAAGAGTTTGTTCTTACGATGAAAAATGAGTTGGCTTTGTTCTTATTGGGTTAAAGGGTACAATTAAGGTTTCGTTTGGGACAGCTTTTTTCCTGCTTTTTGAAGTAGCACTTTAGTATAAAAATTAAATTTTTGTACTAGAAAGTTGCTTCAAGAAGCAGTAAAAAAATCGTCCCAAACGAAACCTAAAACTCACCAAAGGCTGTTTTTGCCTTATGAAATTGCTAGTAACCTATTATGGTCTAAAAAGGGTAAGCTAAAAGGCAATTCTTCTAATTCTAGAGTTTAAACCAAAAATGTTTGAATAGGTTCCTATTGGTAATGTTAGGGCTTAATGAGGTCCAACCTATTCCAATGAATAAATATGTTTGTTTATTTAGATTTAATAGTCCAAATCTATTAGAAGAAACTTTGTTGAATGATATGATTATTTGTTAGAAGATCAACAAATACTCCTAAAAGGTTTACATTATATTATAATGTTTAATGATGGTTTGATCATTAGTCAAATGAATGCCCATAACTTCGAAGATTCCCATAATCAATCACATTAATTGATTAAATGAGAAATGAAAATTATACTTTTGGCCATTGCTTACATTCATAAGGTCAATCAGAAATAATTAAGTCAATGACTTGCTTTGATGAGAGGCAATTATTTTGAATGAAGGGTTTTCTTCCATGGTTATTTTTAGTTTAGAAGGGTGTGGATGGAATTTCTAACTCATTGAGTTAAAAAAGATCCTACAATATAATCTAGAATTGTTTGATTTAACAAATCATCGAGCATCAAAGTTAAAAGGTTGGCTTTGCTCCTCAAAATTGGATGATATTATTATAAATAGAAATATATGGACATTATTTTTATAAATATATAAAACTTAGATGTTATGCATAAACATATTTATTATTATTATTTATTTGCAACAATCAAATAGGTTATGTGTAGCAGCTTGTCCCATTGCACTAGGGGTGCAACTGAGTCAAGCTGACTTGGGCTCGACTCATTAATAGGCTCGATGAGTCAAGCAGATCGTGAGTCAAGCTGATCGAGTTTGTGAGTCAAGATCGAACTTGATTTTGAGCTCGACGGATTAACGAGCTCGAGTTCGAATCCCCCGCTGCTCAACTCACGAGCTCGTCAAGTAGCTCGCGTAACTGCGGAAGAAAAATGAGACTGCGGGCTCTCGTACTGGCGGGAAAAAGAAAATGCGAGGCTCGTTTGGACGACACAGATGTGGACGACGCAGGAAAATCACTACAGGAAATTCAGCTGTTACCGGCGGCCTAGACCACGGTTGTCTAGCCGCCGGTAATAACGACGGTTTAGCTGGCGGTTTGGCTGCTGGTTAATACCGACCTACAACTGTTACCATTTTTTCCGACGGCTTGGGAACAGCCGAAAAGCTGCCGGTTTTTTTTAACCGCCGGTAAATACCAGGTTAATCGCCGAAAAAAATTGCCAGTAATATTTGAATTTCCTGTAGTGAACGATATTAGCACGACAGATAAGGCAAGAGAACGATGTTGGCACGACGGACGATGCACGCACTCTCACAAATGAGGACGACACATGCGCTAACACTAGCCCGGGGCTTGTTCAGACGATGCAGACGCGAACGCTGACAAATGATGAATGTGGACGACGACGCAGGCACGAGGCTCGTTAACAGGATCGAAATGTGGCTCGATGATCTCATTTTCCCTTGCCAAGTTAAGCTCGAGCTCAATATTTTGCAGTCTAGCTCGGTTTGAATTCCCCCTGACTCGAGCTCGACTCGACTTGTTTACACCCCTACATTGCACAAATCACAATCCTCCCACTTAGACCAAATTCACATTTTTTCCCATTAGAACAAATTTTGAATTTCGGTCAGAATTAATTTCTTGAAAAATACTTCAAAATTAGAATGGTTTAAAGCATAATTTTAAGATTTGATATTTTTTGAGTTGAACTGATTCATTATTGGTTAATAATTTTTATTTTGACAGAAAATTAAAGTTTTGAATCATATGATAGGAATTTGAGTGAAAATTTACTATAATTCTTATGATGATCAAAATTTTACAAAAAATATCTCTTTAAGATTTTCTCAAAATAGTAAATCTATCAAAACTAATAAAATTCAATATTTTAGGATGTGATGGAATCTAAATAAAAATTTAATTTTAAATCTTATCTTGAAATAAAATATTAGAAGCGATCTTGATTATCCTAAGGATGTCAAAATGGGTTGACGAGTCAGGTACGGGTTTGACCTAAAATTAATATGACCTTAATACAATTAAATCAAACTTGACTTGTTTCATAAACTGATAAAACAGATGGACCTAAACTGACTCACTAATAACCCGAATGACCTAAATTTGACTCGTTAACTTGTTTTGGTAAAAAATAAAGAATTTACAACTTATCAACTATAAAGTTTATGTTATTTGATAAAAAATAAGAATATTATACCCACATGTAATTTTTTTTTTTAAATTAAACTAGTCATTTTCAAGTCAAAGGCAAGTTCATGAGTTAACCAAATTCAACCCATTTAAAAAAAGTCGGAATTCTAAACCAAAATTCAACCAATTTTTTAAACAAATCAATCCAAATTCGAATTTTTTTATTTTTGAGTAAATAAGTCAAGTTATTTATTGACACAGATGGATTATCCCAAAGTAACTTAGTAATGAGTAATTCAATATTACTAACTTCATGTTGTTCTATTAGTATTACAATGACAAATGTTTTAAGTAAAAAAGTTCATAAAATGTTCATACAACACAGGCATTTGTTTTAAGTGAATCAATAATTTTTTTAGATAAATGTGGTTCACACACTTTAAAATTAATAATAATATATATATAATATTATATTATATATATATATATATAATTTGATATAAACAACATCAAGCCTTTATCCTACTATTTGGGTCGGCTACATAATCCTTTTCGCGCCATTGTATCTGTTAAAATGAATTTCTCATTTAAAATAAATAGAAAATTTATCATTTCTAAATATATTTCTAACCAAGTCTTATTAGGTCTACCTCTACCTTCTAACATGAAATCAATATAATACCTCAACTTATTCTAAACCAAGGTCATCAGAAGGCCTCCGTTTAATAATGACTCAAACATTTAAGGCGCTTCTCTCTAATCTTAATTGTCCACTAGTAGCTACTCCAAACCCTCTTTTTAGCGTATATGTCATTTCGTTCCTAATCTCAGGTAAAGCCACTCAATCCACCTAAGCATCCTCATCTCTGCAACACGTACTTAGTATTATGCTTCTCTTTTAATGACCAACATTTGACACTCATAAAACATTGGCAGGTTCACACACCTTATAGAATTTTCCCTTAGTTTTGAAGGGGAACTTTGTCTATTGCATAATCAAAGCCCGATGGCAATCCTCCACTCTCAACCAACGAATTGTTGAATTAAGCAGATAATATGCCTCATCTATTTCACCATCACTCCTGAATTATAGATCAAGATATGCAAAAAGTGTTACTCTTATTAATAACTTGATCACCCAAAGTCACAATCCCCTCACTAGGTCTATTGCTACTAAAACTACACTCCATATATTCAGTTTTAGATCTACTCAAGCGAAAAACTTTAGACTCTAAGATTGAACTCCATAATTTAAGTTTACATTCAAGTCCCTCTCTAGTCTTATCAACAAGAAGAATATCATAAAAAAAAGCATATACGAAGGTACATCCTCTTACAAATGTCTAATGAGAACATCCATGACTAAAGCAAAAAAGATATGGACTTAAGGCTGATCCTTGAAGTAATCCAACCAAAATAGGAAAATACTTAGTCAAACCACCTTGCGTTTGAACATAAGTAATAGCTCTTGCATACATATCTTTAATGATTTGAATATAAGCGTTATTAGCTCATTTATTTTCAAGAACTCTCCATAGCACTTCTCTTGGAACTTTATCATATGTTTTCTCTAAATCAATAAATATCATATGTAGATCCTCCTTATGCTCTTTATATTTCTCTATCAAATCTCAGTAAATATATGACTTCCATAGTAGATCTACCCGCATGAATCCAAATTGATTTTGAGAAACGTTAGTATCACACTGCAACCTACGCTCCAAAACTTGCTCCCATAGTTTTAAAGTATGGCACATTAACTTAATTCCCCTATAATTCGCACACTCTTGTGCATCACCTTTATTATTAAAAATAGGAATTAATGTACTCATTCTCCACTGATTTGTCATCTTTTTAGTTTTCAAAACAATATTAAAAAGTTTAGTAAGCCAAGAAATTCCTTCATCTCCTAAGCATTTCCACATCTCTATTGGAATATCAAAATGTCTAATAGCTTTTCCACACTTCATTTTCTTTAAAGCTTCTCTAATTTCGGTTTTTATTAATACATCGATAAAACAAAAATCTTTATTTTCATTTAAGATGCTAAAGTCACTAAATTCAATCGTATTTTCACATTCTTGATTAAAAAGTTTAGCAAAATATCTCATCCACCTTTGTTATCATCTTTTAAGAAAAATACTTTTTGATCTTCATCCTTAATACACTTCACTTTAACTAATTCCTTACTTCTCCTATCTCTTTGTTTGGCTAACTTATACATATATCTTTCTCCCTCCTTAGTATCTAATCTATTATATATATCATTAAAAGCTAAGGTCTTTACATCGTAAATAGCTTTTCTTAAATTTCTTACGAGCTTCTTTATAGTTTTTCCAATTATCAAAATTTTTATATATAAATCAATTTTTATAATAAATCTTCTTATTTTTTTATCTTTTTTTGCACATTTAAATTCCACCACCAACTATTTTTATTATTAGGAGTTTTTCGCTTCGAAACTCCAAGGACATTTCTTTTACAATATTCTTAATATCACTAGCCACTTTTTTTCCACATAATATTAACATCCTCATGTCGAGACAAAATCTTAAGATCTAAAATCTTATTCTAAAAAATACTATTGTTAATATTTTTTAAATGCCTCATCTAATCCTAGAAAATCGTTTCATTTTATTTATTTTCTATCTCTTTAACTTAAAGTCTAAAACTAATAATCGATGTTAAGTACATAAATTTTCACTCTGAATAACTTTGTAATTTTTACAATCTAAACGATCTAATTTTCTTATAAGAAAATAATCAATCTACGCTTTACTATATCCTTTTTTATAAGTGATAAGATACTCATATCTTTTCTTAAACAAAATATTAGCTATTAAGAAATCATAAGCTAAAGAAAAATCTAATATGACCTTACCATCTTTTTTTTGTCGTTCCAAACCTATGACCACCACGAATGCTTTTAAAATAATCTACATCTCTACCAACATGTTCATTTTAATCTCCTCCAATAAAATCTCTTTCTTCAATTTTTATCTTTTGTATTAATTTGTCTAAGTCATTCTAAAATTTTTATTTTAAATCCATATCCAAACCTATTTGAGGAGCATAAGCACTTATAATATTAACAATCTTAGTATCAACAACAACCTTTAAAGCTATAATTCTATCTCCAATTCTGTTAATTTTTTTAACATTATCATTTAAACTTTTATTTATAACCACACATACACCATTTCTAGTATGACTCATACCCGAATACCATAGTTTATAACACAAACTATCAAATTCCTTAGCATTCTCTCAAACCAATTTAGTTTCCTGAATGCACAGAATATTTATCTTCATATTGATCATAATATATATAAATTCCATTAATTTTTTTGTAAGGGAGCCAATATTCCATGTTATTATCCTAATTTTAGTTTCATGGACTAGCTTCTTTGCCCACATCTATCCTTAGTGTGGGAACCCTTGCCTATTTAACACTGCACCTGGGCGCCGGTGTAGCGGCTCTTGCACACTTGTCTCTATATTCAAGCCATACAACATGTCGCTTCCAGGGGACGCCCTAGCATTAACATAATTTTTTAAAAGATTCATGTTATGATTATTCGACAAATTTTAAGGTGACTGTCGACAACCTAACGCAATCCTCTACTTTTTTCATCCAGGACTTGAGAGTTGAGACCTATCAACAACCGTGTTTATCTAAATGATATTAAAGTATATTAAAAATTTAGTTTATTCTAAATAAATTTATATTAATAATATTTTTAATAATTTAAATATTAAAATATTATATAAATAAATATAAAAAATTAAATATCAGAAATAATTCAACAGCATCTACTTTTATCCCACAATTTTTGTTTCAGAGCTTATCATCATATATTATATAATGAATATAACGAGCCTGGCCAAAAACACGCGTCCAAATACAATTTGGATCGCGCTCTCTCTCTCTCTCTCTTACACACGCACTTAAGAACTGCTAAGCTACAATTTTCTTCTACTCTGTAGAAGAGGGAACAAAAAACGATGGCGCTTTTCCAATCTCACTTCAACGCTTCGGTTCTTCTTCCCAATAACGCCTATAGATCTACCGCTCGCTCCCTTTGCACGAGCAAGCACTTCAGCGGCGATACATCTTCTCTTAGGTAATCCATAAATAGGAGGGTTTGGGTGCCTAAACCGGTGCAGAGTCTACATTTTCAATCCTCCTTTTCTATACATTGCTATATACAGCAATCTATGGGGTGAACGATTTTCTTAAAGAAATACATTATTTGATGGATTATTGTATGCACAACATTGCAGATTTGGGTGGCAGACAAGTGTCTTCAGGAGACAGAAGCATTGCCGGGGTAACACCTGCTATACTAAGGCTGCTCTTAACCATGGCACTCTGCAGTGGGTTTCTACTGTTGCTACGGCGTGAGTTTTCTTCATTCTTTTGCAATTATCTGCATATATCGTTTGACTTTTTCTTATGTTACGGAAGCTGGGGGTTTTCCTTGATAGCTTGAGAAAGGGCCTTGTATTGACTTCCAATTTATTGATTTGAGAGAAATGTTGTATCTCTCGAAGTTAGAGAAAGGAAAGGGTGACTTAAGCAAATGAAATTGATTTCGTTTTGGTGGATCATAAATTAAAAGTGTATACTTGTGGGAGCTAGAGGTGTAGCT
Source organism: Dendrobium catenatum (assembly GCF_001605985.2). Classification (NCBI taxonomy): domain Eukaryota; kingdom Viridiplantae; phylum Streptophyta; class Magnoliopsida; order Asparagales; family Orchidaceae; genus Dendrobium; species Dendrobium catenatum. Next base: position 13,346,540 of record NW_021318595.1, read on the forward strand.
GCATGGATTTGATGTGAGCATGAATTTCATATTTATGCTTCCAAATATCACCTAGTTTAGATTTAAGTTTAGTTGACTGTGTTAGAAGGATCAACTCTATGAAGTCACTAAGGGGCTGCTTGGTTGCTTGCAAAGAGAGTGTAAAATATTCCAAATGCAGGGCTTTGAAAATATTAATGTTTGGTTTGAAGTAAAATAAACTCAAGTGTAAAATTTTGTTGTATTTGTAATACAACAACTAGTTTATTTTTAGTTTATATGGAATTCCTCTAATTTGGACGAATTCCAAATTCACTATAAATTCATTGCAATTGCCGCAACTCGGCGCCGCCACGTGTCGACTGCTGACCACCACAGACCACCCATAGCCGCCGACCACTACCACCAGCCATTTGTAGCCGTCCGTCACCGTTGGTCACCCACCATCGCCCACCACTGCCACTGGCCACATCGCCGCTAATGTCAGCCACCGACGACTACCTTTTTGCACTTTGCATTGTATTTATTTTACTTATATATATATATATACATGCATTACTTTTACAATCATCCAAACAACTCACAAGTATTCCTTTTACACTGCATTTCTTATACACTATATTTATTTTTTCAGGCAACCAAACTGCTCCTAAGAGAATAATTGATTTTTCCTCTTGAGTTCAAGTCGATCATAAGTATCAATTAAGGTGTATTGGGCCCTATGACCAACTAGGGTAAAGTCAATCCAATTTTTCAAGGCTACTCATCCAAACACCATAGCTCTTTGCTCAAATTGCCTAGCAAATTTGGTTAAGCATCTTAGGTCACTTGCCAACGCATTTTGGTAATTTGCCAGAGCTAGGTAAGTCATGGTGAAGTCAGCCAGGGATTTTAAATGGACTTGCCCTTCACTTAGAAGCCAATATGTACTCTTGATGTATTGCTTAGCTACATGCTAGTTAGATTTATTTTACTAAAAGCATTTGTAAGACTTATTATATAATTTTATTTGTATTTCTCAAATGTAGTTTTTATTATTTATTCGTGCCTTGACATGAATCTCTTAATAGGAGATTAGATGTTGAGCCTGACACATTCTAAACTTTTACAAAGTCTTGTACTTTCTCATAAACTAGCGAAATCTCACTGTATCTAACTTCAAATTCTTTCTTCCTTTAATTTTTCATTTTTTTGACTAATATGATTAGTAAGGTTCTGGTGTTATAAACACTCATGGATCCAAAAGCATCATAGTGGGAACCCCTGGAAAGAGATCAATCCTACTTTTTGAAGATGGAAGAACTCTCAAGATTGTCAACCACGTTATTTGCTATTTGAAAGATCATTTTTCGTTGGGACCCATACTCTATGAGTGGATCTCTGTGGATGGCACCCAAATGTCACACCCTAAGCTTCAACAACGACACCCTTTCTACAAGGCATTGACATCCATTCTTGCTTCATCTTTTGTCGAGGCCTTATGATGATGGATCCCTTGGCATGGGTCCCAAGTGGAGATTCGGCCTTGTAAATTATTACAGTAGATAGCTTCTTCTTAAACTTTGCTTCCTTAGTGCCCACAACAATTGGCCTTCTATTTCACTATTCCCTTGTCTTTCAGAGCTTTGAGAAATTTCTATGCTTTAAAAGATGAAAGTTTTGGCTCTCTATTCTAATGCTCTCAGGGCATGGACTTAGTCATTTCACAAAAAAGGTTTTGTAATTATGCTGTTGGGTTGTTGTACTTATCTTTAGATTTTGAACTTTTTTTTCAATGAGGACAACCTCCTCCGATTTTAGAGTCCATGACTAATTTAGGTGATTGTATTGTGGTTATTGAACTTGCAGTTTTTGTCTTGTCCTTTCAAACCTACCTTATGGGCAGTCTCTTTCCAGCTGAAATAGCCTTAGTTTTGTGCCTACCTGGTGTAAAAGACATAGTGGGAAGCATGGAGGACTTGGTTAGTATCATGATAGTCTTCTGAGAAGAGAAGAGGCCACTCTTTTTGCAGCATGAGAAATAGCCACGGTAAGTCATTTCCATTTGTGTGAAATTTTAGTGGCAGTAGTAGAAATAGGAGTCTTTCTGAGCTAGTGCCTTAACTCATTTGGATCGACCACATTCAGCGTATTTCCATAACTTGGGATGGGAATGCAGTGATAGGGAGTTTCACTGAGTTGAGGTGCAATCCTTATATGAAATATTGCACATTGTGTCTTGACTACAAATAGCCTCCCCTTGTGTGATGGGCATAGAGAAGGAAACTGGTTTGAAAATTAAATAGGATGATGTTCTAGTTGCTGTAATATTCACAATAGCATTCGAGAAATGGACGTGAGATCCATTCCCCAAGTTGAATAGTAAGGGGAATACTTTGGGAATTCATTCTGCATAAATGAAAGATGGGGAACAATAATCAAATTTTAATAAAAATCCCACTCTCTCAAAATGTAGAATCATAATGAAGAAATATGTCATATGCATAGAAGCGTGACCCTAGGAAACAATGTGAAGCCATGGAATTGACTCTCACATGCAGTGAAGTCACACTCAATGCTTCTTGAGCTAAGGCTTAGAAAATTAGAAAAATTAAATGCTCGGTACCTATAAAGGAAATTTAAGATTTTAACCTGAGATCAAGGGCATTTTAATTTCAATTTTGATTTAGAAAATTTTGGGATGTTATGGAAAACTTGTGTTCCTAGATAATAGACTGCTACTCATGCAAAATTCGTATGATACTTCCACATAATGGATTCAATATTAATAATGAAATGTCTTAGCTATAGGACTCAATAGATCCATCAATTAGTGCTACCTGCATGTTCTTGACTATTATTGCTAAGGAGATTTTAGACTTAACTGGCTGCACTTATTCAAAAACTCATAATGCTGTTCAATTGAGTGAAATCAAAGTAATGAGAGGAAAATCAATGATAAAATATGCTAATTTATTGAAAAATTTGTGGCAATAGATGGGTTACTATTGAGTATTTGAGATGAAGTGCCTATGGGATGGTACCATTTTGAAAATTTCATTGAAATGAATTAATTACATGAATTCTTAGTTGGACTTAATCTTGAATTTGATCAAACTTGGGTTCAGATTCTTGGATGAGAGAAACACCTTTAGTAGAGGTGACCTCTATAATTCTAATAGAAGAAAGTAGAAAATGCATAATTATTGGTTGGTAGAACTCGTAAGATTCAACCTTAGTAAGTATAGGATCAAACCCTAGTGGCAAGAAAAAAAGAGTAGACTTATCCAAATTCTCTGAAAGTGGCACCAAAGGCAATCAATGGAAGGTCAACAAGGACAATCTATGGTACATCGACAAGAACTTAAGACTTATAAAGGTGAATTGCTAGAAGTTGAATAGTCAACCACCAGGTTGAGAATGAGAAAAGGATGACTAAATAAGGAGAGAAAAAAAAAAAAAACTCGCATAATAAAATCCCTTAATGAACCTTCTATTATCTGTTCATTGACACCTTTGGAATGTCTTCACTTTTTTTTATGTTACATGTCTTAGAAAAGTATGTGGCTAACTATTGGGTCATTTACTTAGGAGCTACAAATTACATTGTTCATACTTCACAATACTTTAAATGGTAGAAAGATCATTCTAGCAAATGTTCTCTTCCTATAGTTGAAGGGTTAGGTGATGTAGAACCAAGCTAGCCATGATTGGGGTGGGATTATTTATTTAATGGAGTTACAAATTATGATCTCTCAATTAAGGAAATATGAATGAAATTAAATCTCAAATTTGAAGTTAATTTGTAGTAATTGATTGAGAGATTTAATTGGGAGGAGCAAAATGGGAAAGAGAGAGAGGGAGGGGCCGACCCCTTTGAAGGGGACTTGATTGGAGTGTTTTATGACTTGCCAATCCTAGATTATCAATTATGGGAGGAGAAATTAAAGCAAATCTCCCTTTAAATTCAAACTGGCATGATTGGAGGAGGTTTCCTAATATAGCTCATGTTAGTTTAGGAAAGGGATTTCAGATTTTGAATACATTAAAATCTATTTGAATTTAATCATGCGTTTGAAATTTAAAATTTGAAATCAAAGGGGAGAGGTGGGTTGTTTAATGACTTGCCAATCTTGGAATATTAATTAGAAAAAGAAATCATGGTAATTATCTATTTGAATTTCAAGTATAATGATTGGAGGAGCTTTCCTAACATAATTTTTTTCTTTTAAGAAAGAGATTTCAAATTCAAAATTATTTAAATTTGAAATCTTTTGACTTTCCAAATTTTCAAGAATTTAAATTAGGAAAGTAATGAATGTTTGGTTTTAAAATTTTGGAGCTAAAGGGGAGGGGAGGGGGGTGGTGGCCTGGTGGTTGGGTGGGGGAAGGGTTCTGCCAAAGGTTGAGAAAAGTGGAGACCGACGGCTTGGTGGAAGTGGTTGGGCCGAGAGGTGGGGAAGGACTGAGGAAAGAGGAATGGTATCAGAGTGAAATGAAAATGGCGGCTAGGGGAGAAGGAGGAGAGGGAGTCGGTGGACAAGATAAATCACGAGTCCGAATGCTTCATGCGGCTGATGGGTAATACTTTTCCGTCACCTAGGGAATTCAAACTACAAGCTAGGATGCTTGCTGCGGCTGGTGGGTAGTACGTTATTCTCACCTAGGGACTTTAACTCTCATAAAAACTCTCAATGGTCTTAAGAATAAAATGCAGAATTTTCTTTTAATAATCATCCATCCTCTCAAAAGGAAGAGGAGGCCTCGGTTATAAATAGCCAAAATATAGTAATAAGATAAATGAAAAAAGTGCTTCCCGAGGTCACATAGGCTTACTCTCTCAAGTGAGGGTAAAAATGAAAAAAATGCATAAATAAATGAAAATACAAATAATAACTCAAAATAAAATGGTACAATCATGGTCGTCGATCTTCAACTCCTTTTTTGATAAACTTTCACAGTCGGATGTCCTCATCATTCTCGTGGGCTGAAAAAGAGCTCGACTCTGTCGAGTACGTATCCCGGGAATGCAACCATACTCTGATACCAAAATGATATAGAACCAAGCTAGCCATGATTGGGTGGGATTATTGATTTAATATAGTTGCCAATTATGATTTCTCAATTAAGGAAATAGGAATTAAATCAAATCTCAAATATGAAGTTAATTTGGAGTAATTGATTGTGAGACTTAATTGCGAGGTACAAAAGGAGAAAGGGGAGAGAGGGAGGGGCCGACCCCTTTGATGAGGACTTGATTGGAGTGTTTTATGACTTGTCAATCCTATGTTATCAATTATGGCAGGGGAAATTAAGGTCAATATCCCATTAAATTCAAATTGACATGATTGGGGGAGGTTTCCTAATATAACTCATGTTATTTTAGGAAAGGGATTTCATATTTTGAATAAATTAAAATCTGATTTGAAAATCTTCCTATGGAAAGTAGTGACTATGCGTTTGAAATTTAAAATTTGAAATCAAAGAGGAGAGGTGGGGTGTTTAATGACTTGCCAATCTTGAAACATTAATTAGGAAAAGAAATCATGATAATTATCTATTTGAATTTCAAGTAGCATGATTGGAGGAGCTTTCCTAACATATCTCCTTTCTTTTAGGAAAGAGATTTCAAATTCAAAATTATTTAAATTTGAAATCTTTTGACTTTCCAAATTTACAAGAATTTAAATTAGGAAAATAATATATGCTTGATTTTGAAATTTTGGAGCCAAAGGGAAGGAGGGATGGTGGCCGGCAGCTAGGAAGGTAGTGGAGCCGATGGTTGGGTGGGGGAAGGGTTCGGCCAAAGGTTAGGGAAAGTGAAGGTCGGCAGCTTGGTGGAGGTGTTTGGGCCGAGAGGTGGGGAAGGACTGAGGGAAGAGGAATGGTATCAGAGCGAGATGAAGGTGGCAGCTAGGGGAGGAGGAGAGGGAGTCGGTGGAGAAGATAAACCACAAGCCTGGATGCTTCCTGTGACTGATGGGTAATACTTTGCCCTCACCTAGGGATTTCAAGCCACGATCCTAGATGCTTCTTGCGGATGGTGAATTGTACGTTTCCCTTACCTAGAAACTTCAACTCTCATAAGAACTCTCAATGCTCTTAAGAACAAAGTGCATAATTTTCTTTTAATAATCATCCATCCCCTCAAAAAGAAGAGGAGGGGGCTATAAATAGCCAAAATACAATGGTAAGACAAATGACAAAAGTGTCCACTGGGGTCACATAGGCCTAGTCCCTCAAGTGAGGGTAAAAAAAAAAGCATAAATAGATGAAAATACAAATAATAACTTAAAATAAAATGGTACAATCATGGCCGTTAATCTTTGGCTCCTCTGATAAACACGGTCGGATGCCCTCATCACTAGGAGATATCTGAGGACACCCTCTCTTATCCTTAAGAATATTCTTCATGTACTAATGTTGTTAGCAAATCTTTTTTCAATTAAAAAATTCATGGAAGATCTTAAATGTTTTCTTTCTATCATTCTTTTCTGGTTTTTTAGGACAATATTTGGGGAGGAAGATTGAACATGCTAAGGAAAGAGATATGCTCTACTATCTTGAAATATTGAATGCTTCAAATAAAGTCATGAGTAACTTGTCTTTACCATTTCTAAGTTCTTCAAATGAGGATTCCATTTGGCTTCATCTTTTTTGTCTTGGTCACCCATCTTTCTTAGTTTTTTAAATAATGTAAACTCATGCGCCCTTTCCCATTAGTAATAAAATAAATTCTCATCCTTTTTAATTAATCCGTGGTGGTATATGGGGACCATACATCATCGTAAATATTTTAGGAGCTTGGTATTTTCTCTTTAATTGATGATAGTACTAGGGTTACATAGATAGTCTTGATTAAATAAAAATCCTAACTTAGCAACATTATTCCTAAATTCCACTCCATGATTCAAAAATAGTTTAGTAAAAATTAAAAACTCTTGGCAAAAAAATATAAAAGTTTATTTTAATCAATCATTGACTTCCTACTTACAAAAGGAAGACATTATTCACGAATCATCCAACATAAATATACTACACCAAAACTGTGTTGTTGAAAGAAAAAATGACCGTGTAATATACCCAAACATTATTATTCTAAGGAGTGTTCCTCCATCTTATTGGGAAGAAGTTGTCCTTAATGTCACACACATGATAAATAGACCACCCTAACGGGCATTGTAATATACATCTCTTTTGAAATGTCATATTAAAATCTATTTACATGCCAAAAACTCTAATGGCTTTATATGCACTTATTTTGTATATATTCATGGTCAAAATTGCGATAAATTAGACCCTTAGGCTATGAAGTGTGTATTTCGTAGCTATTCTTCTACACAAAATAGGTGCAAGTGTTATTATCTTCCTAGGATATTTTATATATTTGTTGATGCAAACTTTGTTGTAGACAAACCATACTTCACAAAATCTTATCTTTTGGGAGGATTTCACTTATGGAAGAAAAAAATTGTGAGTCTTTTTTGCCCTTCTTTAACTATCTTTAGCTCATTTTTTCTTTTTCAAAACAAAAGGAGTCTGTTTTTGATCTTAAATCTTTACTTGAAACTATGCCTACTGCTGATATTCAAAAACCTGTCCAAAGTTATGACTCTTGAGATTTCCTCGGATTTACTTTAAAAGAAGAATTGTACTAGGCTTAACATAAGTTTAATATACCGCTTGAGCCCTGCAAATGAAAATATAGTACTCTTTGAACTTCCTTTGCATATACAATCTATTGAAACACCACCAAAAGTTGACCTTGATCTTCTTATTATTGTTAGAAAATATGGCATAACCAACAAAAAAACATTCTTTGTATTCATTATCCTATTATATGCCTCTTGAACTCCTTTCTGCACTCCATAGAAAATTTATTGTGAGTTTAATTACTATCTATGTTCCAAACACTTTATTTGAGCATTATCAAATCATGGATGAAGGAATACCATTAGAAAAGAAATGAATGCATTGGAAAAAAATACGACACATCGGAGAGTGCAAGTAAACTTAGAGGAAACAATGTAGTATGTTGCAATTAATTTTTACTTTGAAAGACAAAAATGATGGCTCTTTTGAAAGATATAATGCAAAACTAATTGCTAAATTTTATACGCAAACATAATGGAGTTGATTACCAGGAAGCTTTTGCCTCTGTAGCAAAATAAAAACCAAGAATTTCTTATCTTTGGCAGCTCACTTTAATTAGCAACTTCAGCAACGTATGAATAATGCTTTCTTGTTTGGATACTTAGGAGAAGAAATTTACTTGAGCATTCCTCTAGGATTTGAAAGAACTGGATCAACTAACAAGTTGTGTAAACCAAAGAGAGCATCATATGAGCCAAAACAATCACTTATAGCTTGGTCTTTAAGGTTTGCAGTAGTGCTCAAAGGAACATAATACAAACAAAATCAAGGAGATCATACTCTCTTGAACCAACATTTGGATACGGGGAAGTTACAACCCCCTTAGCGTATATTGATGATATCATTGTTACCAAAATGATGATGAGGAAAAACAAAATTTGATCAAGGAATTTAAGATAAAAGAGCTAGGAAGATTGAAAATATTTTCTTGAAATTGAATTCTCATACTCATGATAGGGCATTTTTATCTCACAAAAGAAATACCAGATTAAACCAGGAGAAGCAAAAAGAAGAAGCATCAATTGATAGGGAGATGTGTCAAAGATTGGTTGGAAAACTCATTTATCCTTTCCTTGCTTGGCTGTATTTTGCATACTCAATAAGTTTAACTAGGCAATTCACCAACAATCTAAGAGAAACAAATATGTAAGCTGCCTATCATGTGCTACACTACTTGAATGGTTATTTTGGAAGAGAAGTTTTATTTAAAAGAATTAATGAATTCACATTAGAAGTTCACACAGCTGTAGATATGTAGGCTCAAATATTTATAGGGGATCAAAATTTGATTACTGCACATTTTAAGTGGAAATTTTGTAACAAGGAGAAGTATAAGGTCAAGGCGGCTATTTCTAGTATTGAATCAACATTCTAGGCCATAGCATAAGGAATTTGTGAATTATTGTGGATGATGTAAGAATTAAATGGGAAGGCTTAAGTTGCATTGTGACCATAAGTTAGCATAAAACATCACACATAATCTAATACAACATGACAAAATGAACTTATATCAATATTGACAAACATTTCATCAAAGTTAAGCTAGAAGGTTTTATTTATAGGCCTTATGTGCTTGGAAAGTCAATTTGTAGATGCCTTTATCAAGAGACGACTTAGTAGTGCAATTTTAATGGAAATATTTTCAAATTGGGAGTGGATGAAATGTGGTAGGGGGGAGGGGGGGTCATCAGAAGTCTTGATTGCCTCAAAAAGGAAGCCTATGAGTTCCCAAGATTGTATCCGTGCCATTGAAGGACTCAACAAACCCATTTTGGTAGGCCCTTGATGCTTAGACTTGAATGGAATTCTTTAATAGGGAATTCAGGAAGTCAAATCTTGTTTTATATAGTACATTATGAAACTTGTCATGTCTAAATGTAATTTTTGGCCCAGAGGTGTAATGATATATATATATATATATATATATATATATATTCTATCAATTTTTTATGTAGGCTAGTTTCCTTCTTCTTTCTAGAATAATTTATATATATTGACATTTATCTATTACCTAGTATCAATTTTATTTGGCCTTCTTTTCTTTACAATGTCACTTAGATGCATGAAACATCTAGAAGAGCCTTAAAAACTAGCCAATGAAAGAGAAACATTCCCTAGCAAAATCTATCGTCCTTAATTAAATATTCAAATAATCTAAGGTTTATTTTTGAGAAGACATTGCATATTAGAGAACACATTACCCAAAGATTTGGCCATATTGCGATGACTTTATGATTTATTTTGAAGTTTTCCAAAGGTGCAAATGCTATGGTTAATTGCCCCTCTTGATTAAGAGATTATAAATATTCTATAGGTTCCATGATGCTTTGCTTTGGTAGTAATAATTTGGATTAGATAAAAGAATGATATATCATAGTTGGCTTAGAGTAGATGATAGGAGAATGATAACAAAACAAAGCCAATTAAGATACTATAGTTCCGTATTACTAGAATGTCATGAACTTTCGTTTAGTTAGATGAGAGAGGTAGTCAGCCTAACTCGATCAAATGATCATTGGCAATCTTGGCTTCATGTGCGACTTGTAGACTCAAGTGAGGATTCATAGTTTCCAAGGTCATTCATTAACTTAGTTCACAATATATTAGATTCCATTATAAATTAATTATGTTTTACCATAGATCTCAAGGATGGTGAAAACATAACTAAAATTAATTTAAATAATATATATATGGAATTTATTTATATTTATTTTCTATTTATCCAATTTACTGGTATTTATTATTTATATAAATTATAATAATTAGTTATCATATTCTAAAGATATGTTTCAACTTGTAATGATTATTAATATTATTATAAAATTTATTTGAGCTTAAGTTTCTCAATTATGTTATTAAATTTATTGTTTATATGTTATCATGATTAATTATTTTAATTAAGATGGTTATGTTTAGCTAAAAAATAAGAGCCATGTGACATGAAAAAAATGGGCACAAAAAGATTCAATAATGCTCAACATATTTTCTTTAATTTCTCTTATTTTTATTGCTTTTTCATATTTTTAATGATTTTAAAATTTAATTTTCTCATTTATTGTTTTTATTATTATTATAATTTTTATTTTGAAAAATGTCTTGAAATATTAAAACATTCCATGACCTCTCGATCCACTTGAGCACAGTTGTATGTGATGCCATGGGATGGGATTCTGTTTCTGAGAACAAGTTTAATACCATTTGGAGTGACTCATATGCTTTTCAGAGCAAAGTGAATTGAGTCCGCCTTGCTTGGAGAGTGTGTACAACAATTTGGTCCAACCCTGCTTGAAGAGTGTGTAAACAATTTGGAGTTGCACTAATTTAAATCCTCAGAGCTTCATTGATAATGGCATTTTTATTGGAATATGGAAGTGGTTTTACATTTTGATGCTTTAGTGTACTTTTTGGTACAATGCTTTGCACGCTTTTTGACATATCATGTAAGATTTTAGTAGGAATTCTTTTTTATTTTGGCTCGTCATTTATTTGTATTTGTGCCGTTCTCGGTATTAAGTTTTTGAAAATTCATGCAAAATAATTTTTTAATATTTTTATGGCCAAATTTTCAAAAGGATCATGATATTAAAATGTATTAGAAAAATGATCTTAATAATAAAAAAATTTAAAAAAGATCATCCAAGTGAATAGGGATCACATTTTTGAAGAAAATGCAAAGCAATGCCACATTTTACATTGAAAATGCGAAGCATATATGTGTTTTCCTTGTAAACGTAAAGTATCTATGCGTTTTCAAAAGAAAACTCAACCCACCACTGCATTTTCTTTGAAAATATTATATACAACAGCCGGAGCTTCTTTTCAATCGATGTTTTCACTAGAAAACGTAATGTTTTCTAAGAGCCGGAGTGTTGGAAGTTGTATCTGTATAAAGAGTAACAGAAATAGGATATGAATATGAAGATTTTTAAAATATTTAATTAATTTTAATTACTTTAAAATTCATAAATTGTATTCGTAAAATAATGTTAAATATATTTAATATTATATTTTTTTGATCTATCATAGAATAAATATAATATTAGGAAATATAAAATATATCAAATATGATATAAAAATACATATTAATGAAGAATATCAAATCAATATTGTTAAATACATTACATCATATTAAATTTGTTTTTAAATTAAAAATAATATTATTAATTAAAATTTTTCTCGTATATATATATCATTCTATCAATCTATTATAAAAAATCTTGATTTATTAGATATATCTGATTTAAATTAATTATATTATAAAATTAATAACTAAAATATAAATTGATTAGAATTATTCTGATTTTAATTTGAGAAAAATAAAATAAAATATAATAAAATATATAAATATAAGCCTATAATAATTAAAATTATTATAGTATGCCATTGCCTTTAAAATAATAAGAATAATTATTAATATTATAAATGGTTATGGTAATTTGTTTAAAAAGGTTTTAAATTTAAATGAAATTATAATATAACTTTTCAATATTTATATAAATTCTATTAATTTTATAAGTACAAATAATTATATTATAGTATAATCTAATAATAAATTTTCATAATAAATAATTTAATAAAATAAAGTATATTTAATATATTGTATAAATATTATATATATAAAAAATTAATATTATTTATTACAAAATTTTATGCATTGATGAATGTAATCGTTTGAGTGTTTTGTATGCCTAAGTTTATATTAGATAGGGTCTATTTGTTTGACTTTTACTAAATTCAATATTAAATCTTTCATTATTTTTACTTATAATATTAACGTTATATACATTTAATAGATAAAAAAATAAAAAATGAGAAGATAAAGATATAATTTTTTCAAAATAATTTTAATATAATACATTATAGTAGGACTATCTTTATAAATTGTTGAAAAATTTAAAGATATATGTAATTATTAACACATATTTTATATTATATATATAGATATATATTTAATTAATTATTAATTTTAAAATATATATTTCAATAATAAATATTATATTATTCATATAATTTTTTATAAATTAATGATTTAATAAAGAATATTTAATAACATAATATTAAATTTAATACTAAAAATTTAATATTAAATTTCAGAACTCATAAGCAAGTATTTCAACAACTAAAATCATAGATTTAGAATCATAACATGAATATACAGATCATCTAAAGACATATAATTCAAGTAACAATTAGTCAAATACAAATGACATTGACATCACATTCATTATGAAACATAAGTAGGAGTTCGTTACGAGTTCTAAAAATCATAACAATTCAACGTTCTTTAATCAGATGTGCGTGTCCGAGCTTTGGAGTTTGGGCAAACAAGAATTTTTTTTTGATAACAAATGTTGGACGGCATTGCCAAGATCCGATGCATCGGAGAAACTCCATCTTTTTTACCTGTAAATATATCAGATTTTATGTCTTAACGAGGAATGGGCATTTGTTTGCGGGATGCCATTTTTCGGTTAGAGAATATAATGACATATATCGGTTATTGGGTTGCCTACAATCACCTCAATCGATCGATCTTAAGCCTTCTTGTTTTAGTATGTTTTGCTTTCAGAAATCTTCATAGTGTCAGATGTTCTCCCATTTCCATAACCCTCATTTGCACATTAATTGCCAACTTTCTTCATTCAAATCGGTTTTCATCCATATAAGAGTGGATCGTCATAAGTTACACATATTTGTTCATAAATATGCAGTCTTTCATGTCGGATAGAGATTGCACATAAACGATAAGCTATCAATCACCTTGTGCTATCTCTTTATTATTTAACAACTCATAATTGATCATAAATTGATAGGACTATCGTTTATAAATTGATGTAATGCAGGTGTTTCATTCTAACTTTTATATATTATTTTCTCGTGCTTGTTTTTATTTTCTTGTGCAATGTATCGAGAAAGAAAAAAAATTCCTTTGAAAGAATTTAATTATGAGGGCAACACTAGGTTAATGGAATGTGTTTAGCAATATTTTACTGATGATGATGCATTAGAGGATAAACACCAAAATGAATGAGCTTTATCGTTGTTGTGTGCATTTTTATCGACCAACATAGAAGACATGTATATTATGGGACAACATACGGCGTATCTATGACAATCCACTCTTACGGGATGAAGCCGGTTTTTAAACGAAGAAAGGTTTTTAATATGTGCAAAGGGGGGTTATGGAAATTGTAGGACATCTGGCAATGATGAAGATTCTGAAGGAAGACATGCTGAAATAAGAGGCTTGAAGATGGATCGGTTGAGGTGATTCTGGACAACCTAAGGGCTGATATATGTCATTGTATTCTCTACCAAAAATGACATCTTGCGACAGATGCATCTTTATTAAGATATATGAGAATACATTATATTTGACCAGATAAAAAGAGGAAGGAGTTTCTCGATGCATCAGGTTGACAATGCGTCAGCATTGGTATCAACAGATTTCGGTTGCTTCCTAACCCAAACCACTCAAAGCTCGGACACGTATCATTGATAAAAGAATAGCTGAATTTGTTGATGCTTTTTGAACTTAATAACGAGCTCCTGCTTATGCCTTTAAATGAATGGTGATATCAATGTTATTTGTTTTTATATCGTTGAAAATGGTATGTCTTAATGATCTGTACGTTCATAGTTGTGTTTTAATTTGATTCTAAATCTATAGTTTAGTTGTTATTGAAATGTTGCTTATGAAGTTCAGAAATTTAAATAAATTTTGTATTTAAATTTAATATTATATATCAAACTATCTATTAATCATTTAATTTAAAATAAAAGATTATTATAATATATTATATATATATATATATTTATATATATTATATTATTAATGTATATATGTTAATATATTACATAATATATTTACTAATTTTTCAATAATTATGAAGAAGTCTATATAATGGTTATTATATTAAATCCATTTGAAAAATGATATTTTATCTTCTCATTTTTTAATTTTGTCTATTAAACGTGTATATAAGCTAATATTACAAGTAAAAGTTATGAAAATTTTAATATTGAATTTAGTAACACTCAAACGAATAGATCCATCAATATAAACTTAGACCTATAACACTCAAATGAATACATCCATCAAATTTCATAATATTTATTACAATATATTAATATGACTTTATTTTTATTAATATTATTTATAATAAAATTTTATACATTAGATTAACTATTAATATATTTATTGTACTTTATATAACATTAATAGAATTTATATAATATTTGAAAAATAATTAATAATTCATTTAAATTTAAAAACTTTTTTAAACAAATTTACATTAATCTATTATATAAATAATAATAATAATTATATTATTTATAAGGGTGTATTAATATATTTAATTTATTTATAGTCTAATAATTATTATTTTTATTAATTTTAATTTATTTTTTCTCATTTAAATCAAAATTTTTAATGCAATTTTTAAAAAATCGGATTACATCATCCGATTTCTTAAGAAACCGAATTACCATCATCCAGTTTTGCTACTTTTTAAATTTAAGTTATTTTATTTTGTTTTAGTTAATTTTATAATTATATATTATATTAAATCAAGTATATTACTTAACGAAGTTTTTTTATAATAGATTGATAAATGATGTATGTACGAGAAAAAATTAAATTAATAATATTAATTCTATTTTAAAAATAAATTTAATATGATGAAATATATTTAAAATATTGATTTGATATTTCTTCGTTAATATTTTTTTTTATATCATATTTGATATATTTTATATTTCATAATATTATATTTATTCTATGATAGATTTTTAAAAATAAAATATTAAATATAACTTAATATTATTTTACTAATTATATTTATGATTTTAAAATAATTAAAAATAATTAAATTTTTTAAAATCTCTATATTCATATCATATTTCTATTACTCTTTATACAGATACAATATCTAACACCTCTTGTTTTTTAAAAAACATTATGTTTCTTATGAAAACATCGATTGAAAGAAGCTCCGCTTTTGTATTATTGTTTTAAAGAAAGCGCAATGGTGGATTATGTTTTTTTATTGAAAAACGATAATTGCTTTGGCGTTTACAAGGAAATGCATACCGCTTCGCGTTTTTAAGTAAAACGTGGTATTGCTTTGCATTTTCTTCAAAAACATGATCCCTATTCACTTGGTGATCCTTTTTAATTTTTTTTATTATTTAAGATCAATTTTCTAATACATTTAATATCATGATCATTTTGAAATTTGGCCTATTTTTATTTATGTTTCATTTTTAATTCAATTCAATTTTGTGTCGGATTTCCCTTGAAAGCTGCACATGTTCTTGCATTTTCTATATTTTGTCCATTGGTTTTTTTTGTGTGACATATGTCTAAGTACATTCACTTCTCATGGTGATGTGGATGCTTTTTTGAAAGTGATAGTGCTAGTTTTACGTTATTTCTGATAAGCAGGTCAACTTGTGTGCACTATATTAGTTATGAAATTTTTGGTGATCATTAAAATATCATTATTTTATTTTTGCATTGTAATACTAGGCAGGTCCACCAAGGGATAAATTCTTGGCTTTAATTAGGGGCATCTGACATAGTATTCTCATGTTTACTTTGAGTTAATAGTTTGTGAAAAGGAGAGGCATTTATGTTCATTTTTAATTGGCGAGTTCAATTTGTGTTTATTTTTTGCTTTTTTTAAGCAATTTGAGGCTTGTTT
>NW_021318595.1:13364271-13374785 GCF_001605985.2 Dendrobium catenatum
ATCTAAGGCGACTCTCTCTAATCTTATTTTCTACTGGAGCTACTCCAACCTTTTTCACGTATATGCTCATTTCGTATCCTTTCTCTGAGGGTAAAGCCACTCATCCACCTGAGCATCCTCATCTCTGCCACACTTAACTTAGTATTATGCTTCTCTTTTAATGGCCAACATTCGGCACCATAAAGCATTGCAGGCCTCACTACCATCTTATAGAATTTTCCCTTAAGTTTGAGGGGTACATTTCTATCACATAACAAGCCCGATGCATTCTTCCACTTCAACCATCCAACTTGAAAGTCATTGTTGTTCGACAAGTTTTACGCTGGTTGTCGACTAACTAACGCAATCCTCCATTTTTCTCATCCAGTACTTGGGACATGGCAATGGCAGTGTTAATTATATTTAGTATTATTTATTAGTTATATTATTATTATTATTATTTTATTTGATTTTATTCTTTTTTTTTGAAAGGTGTGTGGGAATGAATGTTGGTTTACAAGGTTTTTAGAACTAGATTATATATTGAACTAGTTCATGGTTTAAAGGATCAACTAGGGGTTGAACCGTGTGATGTAAATATTATTAAAATGATTTAATTAATTTAATATTTCTAATAATGTTTATAAGCAAGTGATAACATGTATATGCATAATATATATCACAAAATATAAACATATACATGAAATAAATCCAAAAAAAAAAAATTACATTCCAACACAATCCCTCCATTACAATTTCTGCTCAAATCATTTTTACCACTCTTGATTTAAGGGTTGAGAATTTCAATTGTCAATTTTTTCGGGCTGATCCCTATTCCTTATAAATTTGGTTTTTAATCGAACCAAACTGGTTTTAGGAGTGGTTGATGCTTTGAATGGTTCAATCATCCTGTTTGATATGGTTTTTACAACCATGTGCATGTGTGCACATTTTAGTGTACTTGTGTGCGTGCGAATTTTCTCGTTTTTTTCATGTGTGGCTTTCACCCTGTCTTGTCCTCCAAACAAAAGGGAGGGTTATGTTCCAAGTGATGACCTAATGGCATATAATCATGTATTCTTTTGGGATTTTGGATAGGGTCTGTTTGATTGAACCGTGGCTTGCTCTAACCCTGACTCTGTGACACATGCATTGAGTTCAACGAGTATTAAAAAATTTTCATTGGCTGAGTTCAAGGAATATATGATTTTTCCAGGGATTTAATCTTCTGAAGAAGTTTGTTTTTTAGCAGTTGTGTTTGCTGACATTCAACATTGAAGCAGAAGTGTTTGTAAACCATGACTCTGAATCTAAAATCTCAGGCATGGAATGAGTTAAAATCAACAATAAAAAAGTGAGCTCCTTCCATATTTCAGCCATCTTTAGATTCTCAATAAAATGTTCTTCATTTCTTAACAAAAGGGTCCTATAGTTCTATCCTGCAGTAGGCTTATTTCACTTACTATATAATTTTTTGCTTTTGCAAGTGTTATGATCTTTCTAACTAAAGTTCATGTTCTTAGGGCTTTAATGTTTTCAAAAGGCACGGTTATCCAGAAATCTTTCCTTGTCCCTATATTTGCTTTGCAAGCCCCTCCTGCCGTGATTTCATGGATTAAGTAAGCTTGTCATTAAGTGACACTAATGCCGAGTCATGTATAAGAACATTTAACGTTAATTCATTACAAATATGATGTTAAGTGGATCTAAGGAAATTTTTTATATGACGCTTCTTGAATTGATATATTTGCTTTCTTTGGCTAACTCATTGGGTGCAGGGGTAGGTATGGCACTTGGGCAGCTTTTATAGTACTCTTGGTTCGTCTATTTTATTTCATCCCAGGCATGTTACTATTTTATCCACTTTTTCTTGAATTTGAGCTGCACCAAAAAGCATTAACTCTTAGTAATTAAATTACATTTACCCGTCTCTTGCTATGGTAAATTATGCAAAATTTAGTTCAGCATAGTTTGACTTTTTTGTACTTCTCAGTGAAGTTTGATGACTCGGAGATATTGACTTGTAGGTGAACTGGAATTGCCCTTCTTAACATTGTTGCTTGTGATTTCTGCACCTTATGAAGCGATAGACCTTCGGTAAGCTGCTGTTTCTTATCAATTCTTTATTATTTGAAAGGCTGGCAATGAGTTGATTTCAAGTGAGCCCGCCTCCAATTGAGTTTGATGTTTTCGAGCTATGTCAAAAATCAAATGAGCCAGACTAAATTTCATTGATCAAAGCATACCTTTTAACCAACATGAAATGCATTCCAAATACTATGGAGGCACGAAAATACACAATGCTGTGTTTCATCATGATTAAGAATGATGTGTTTGAAGTAAACAAACGAGAGAAGAACAACAAAATCATAAAGACACAAAACTTACATGATTTGGCTTCAACCACATCCTAGAAAGAGGAGAATGGGCCTATTCCACTACTAAAAAAGCCGCAATTGTTGTGTCCAAAATGAAGAAACACTCACTAGGCCCTTCTTAAAAGCCCAGTTCACCCAACTTCTAAAAAAAAGAAGAATCGCAAAAATAAACCTAACAAATAAATAGAAATTGATTAGATTCAGGAGACAAACTGAGCTTGCAATCTTCCTGGAAACTGAGAGCTTCTGATTTTTAGTTGCAGCTGAACTCTATACCTAACTGAGAGATTACTACCCTTAACGAAATCATCCAATAACATCAAGTCTTTATCCCACTATGTGGGGTCGGCTACATGAATCCTTTTTCTCCATTGTGTCCTATTAAAAGTCAAATTCTCGTTTAAATCTAATAAAGAAAGGTCATTCCTAATATTTTCTAACCAAGTCTTTTTAGGTCTACCCCTACCTTTCTTAACATAAGTCAAATCTAATACTTCTACTCTCCTAACAGGGTCATCGCAAGGCCGCCATTTCATTTGACCAAACCATCTAAGGCGACTCTCTCTAATTTTATCTTCTACTGGAGCTACTCCAACCTTTTCACGTATATGCTCATTTCGTATCCTATCTCTAAGGGTAAAGCCACTCATCCACCTGAGCATTCTCATCTCTGCCACACTTAACTTAGTATTATGCTTCTCTTTTAATGGCCAACATTCGGCACCATAAAGCATTGCAGGCCTCACTACCATCTTATAGAATTTTCCCTTAAGTTTGAGGGGTACATTTCTATCACATAACAAGCCCGATGCATTCCTCCACTTCAACCATCCAACTTGAATTCTGCTGATAATATCCCCCATCTATTTCACCATCACTCTGAACAATAGATCCAAGATATATAAAACGTGTACTCTATTAATGACTTGATGGCTCAAAGTCACAATCCCCTCACTAGGTCTATTATTTCTAAAATTACACTCCATATATTCCGTTTTAAATCTACTCAAGCGAAAACCTTTAGACTCTAAGGTTGACCTCCATAATTCATGTTTACCTTCAACTCCCTCTCTAGTTTTATCAACAAGAAGAATATCATCAGCAAAAAGCATACACCAAGGTACATCCTCTTGCAAATGTCTAGTGAGAACATCCATGACTAAAGCAAAAAATATGGGCTTAAGGCCGATCCTTGATGTAAACCAACCAAAATATGGAAATACTTGGTCAAACCACCTTGTGTTTGAACACAAGTAATAACTCTTGCATACATATCTTTAATAATTTGAATATAAGCGTTTTTAACTCGTTTCTTTTCAAGAACTCTCCATAGCACTTCTCTTGGAACTTTGTCATATGCTTTTTCTAAATCAATAAATATCATGTGTAGATCTTCCTTATTTTCTCTATATTTCTCCATCAAATCTCTTAATAAATGTATGACTTCCATAGTCGACCTACCCAGCATGAATCCAAATTGATTTTGAGAAACATTAGTATCACGCCGCAACCTATGCTCCATAACTCGCGCTCCCATAGTTTTAAAGTATGACACATTAACTTAATTCCTCTATAATTCGCACAATTTTGTACATCACCTTTATACTTAAAAATAGGAATTAACACACTTATTTTCCACTTATCTAACATTTTTTTAGTCTTCAAAACAACATTAAAAAATTTAGTTAGCCAAGAAATTCCTTCATCTCCTAAGCATTCCCACACCTCTATTGGAATATCATCAGGTCCAATAGCTTTTCCACCCTTCATTTTCTTTAAAGTCTTTCTAACTTCGGTTATACTAATACGTCGATAAAAATATAAATCTTTATTTTTATTTAGGATATTAAGGTCACTACAGTCAATTTTATTTTCACAATCTTCATTAAAAAGTTTTGCAAAACATCTCATCCATCTTTGTTGAATATCATTTTCTAAGAAAAGTTTTTTTTATCTTTATCCTTAATACACTTCACTTGAACTAAATCCTTACTGCTCCTATCTTTTTGTTTGACTAACTTATACATATATCTCTCCCTTCTTAGTATCTAATATATTATATAAATCACTAAAAGCTAAGTTCTTTGCATTACATAAGACTTTCTTAGATTCTTTACGAGCCTCCTTATATATTTTCCAATTATTAGAGTTTTTACAATTAAATCAATTTATATAACAAATCTTCTTATTTTTAATCTTTTCTTGCACATTTGGATTCCACCACCAACTATTTTTACTATTAGGAGCTTTTCTCTTTAATACTTAAGCATATTTTTTGCAATATTCTTAATATAACTTATCACTTTTTCCCACATAACATTAGCATCCTCATGCACAGACAAAATCTTAAGATATAAAATCTTACTCTTAAAAATTTTTTTGTTAATATTCTTTAAATGCTCCCATCTAATCCTAGCATATTGTTTTACTTTATTTTTTATTTTTCCCTCTTTATCGTAAAGTCAAAAACTAATAATTGATGTCGGGTAGATAAATTTTTACTCTGAATAATTTTACAATCTTTGCAATCTAAACGATTTAATTTTCTTCTAAGAAAATAGTCAATCTGAGTTGTACTATATCCATTTTTATAAGTGATGAGATGCTCATTCCTTTTTTTAAATAAGATATTAGCAATTAAAAAATTATAAGTTAAACAAAAATTTAATGTGCTCTTGCCACCTTCATTTGTCGTTGCAAACCCATGACCACCATAAATGCTTTTAAAAGCATTTACCTCTCTATCAACATGTGCATTTAAATTTTCTCTAATAAAAACTTTCTTCAAGAGGTATATTTTGTATTAAATCTTCTAAGTCATTCCAAAAATTTAATTTTGAACTCATATCCAACCTTACTTGAGGAGCATAAGTACTTATAATATTAACAATCTTTAAAGCTATAATTATATCTCCAATCATGTTAATTTTTATAACGTTATTCTTCAAACTCTTATTTATAATAACACCTACATCATTTCTCGTACGACTTCTACCTGAATACTAAAGTTTAAATTCTGAACTATCTATCTCCCTATGTTGCACCGATACGGATACGGCGATACGGATACGACACGATACGGATACGGGACACGCCAATTCTTAAAATACAGGATACGGATACGGCGCGGATACGACATTATAATATATAAATAATACACCGTGCAACATAGCTATCTCCTTAGCCTTCTCTCCAACCAATTTAGTTTTCTGAATGCACATAATATTTAACTTTATATGAATCATAATATCTATTAATTTCATTAATTTTCTTGTAAGGGAACATATATTTCAAGTTCCTATCCTAAATTTAGTTTCATGGACTAGCTTCTCTGCCCATATTCGTTCTTGATGTGGGAACCCTTGCCTATTTAACACCGCACCCGGGCGTCGGTGCAGCGGCCCTTGCACACTAGTCACTATATTCAGGCCACACAGCGCGTTACTTTCAGGGAACGCCCTAGCATTAACACAATTTCTTAAAAATCAATGACAAGTGTGATGAGGCAGGGGAGAAAAGGAAAAAAAACCAAAAAAAGGTATATAAATTTTTTTTGGTATAACTTATTAATCTTAAAGTATTATTCTTCTTTATATTGATTAAAAATATTTAGTGAAGAGGAAGATAATTAATATAGAGGAGGAAAAAGTAGATTGAGAGGCACTAAACTCCACAGGTGATGAGGTAGGGGAGAAAGCAGTTTATTATAACGATGATTCAAATGAAGACCCCCCTTAGTGATGACAGTGCTGATGGCCTCTGATTTGCTATGCCATTAGGCCCATTACTATTTCTTTTTTAAATTAAATGTTAATGAACAAGATATTGGGAAATATAGAATTTTGAGGTGATGCCATTAGACCCCCTCAGTGCTGACAGTGCTGATGACCTTTGATTTGCTATGCCATTAGGCCCGTTACTATTTCTTTTTTAAATTAAATGTTTATGAACAAGATATTGAGAAAGATAGAATTTTTTGAGTTAGACCTATATTTTATATTATTTTATTATTGTGATGTTTGAGTTTCAATTCAATTTTACACAGTTTATTACTTATCATTTTTTATTTTGTGCATTTTTTTGTTTCATATATATGACAATTTATTTCTTATGTTCACATTTAATATATTATTTGATTATTATATACAAAATACTCATTTTAAATTTATGTAATTTTCTAATTTTGAGGTTTACGTCTCAAAATGCCTTGACTCACAAACGAAAAACACCTCAAAACCCAATTGCGCAATTTTAAACATTGACCGGGAATATTTCATTTCAAGATGACTTACAAATATGTAAGAGAGAAGAGTAGAATGACCCAGTGAGTGCTAACTCGCATTTAAAGTGCTACTCCCAGGGTGCAAATGCCACTGGGATCTTCTAATTTGGTTGTTAGAGAAGAAGCAACCATATCACACATGAGCACTGACATTGATGAAACATATAACTCGGACAATGAAGATAGGACACCCACATCTCTTTGAGAGGATAGATGAATAGAGAAATGAAAACTACATCTGACCAGTGCATTTTCTAGGCAGATTATGGAGGCAAAGCCTCCTACAAAATTCAAGATTCCACATCTTTATTCATATGAGGGAAAGCTGATCCCACATATCATGTTGCCTAATTCGAGTTGTGGGTGTCATTACTTGATATTAAAGATTCTTTGAAATGCAGGCTGTTCTTTACCACCTTCAAGGAATAATAATTGAGGTGAATCTCGAGGTTGCCGGTGGTGTCAATTAACTCGTTCAATGAGACAAAAAGCAAATTCATCATGTAATTTGCTAATGCACGAAGGCTGTTGAAGAACTTACAGGCCTTGTTGAAGATGAGGCAAGAAACTAGCACATCTTTGAAAAATTTTATCACTAGATCCCAAAAGAAAATGTTAGATGTGAAAGATTGAAGCCGGCTATGGCTAAAGCTGCCCTCACCCATGGTCTGAGAGAAGTACCTTTTTCCGTATGTGCTTGGCTTATCACAACCCAAGGCTTTAGCTGGGTTATTAGAACTTGACAATAGTCATATCAATATAGAATAGTATAATTGCGAGTCTAGTAGTTTGACTTTGAGTTGACTAAACAACTTCAATTTGATTGGGAATTTTTGGTGATTTCCCAAGGATCATCGAAGTCACCCAAGAGATTCAAAGGTAGAGAAGTACTGTTATAAGCACAAGTAATGACTATATCACAATCGATCATGCCATCATGAAGGGCGAGTATAGAATACAATATGTATTAATGAAAGAAGAAAGTAGAGGTTGTCTCCTATTCACAATTACTTGTCAATAACCCTGTTGAAGGTTTTAGTGTCTGAGCTTATAGAGGCCATCCAAGGCCATCCGAAAGAGAGATTTCTTCAAGTGCTTAGTGTCGATGTGTGCTAGAGCTCATGCGCGAGATCCATCAAAATATTACATCTATCATAGAGATCATGATGAGGATTGTTGGCACATTCAAAATTTAGTTGAGGAGCTGATCAAAGCAGGTAAACTTAAGGAGTTTTTTTTTGTAGATCATGGAGAAAGGCAAAGAAGGCACAAATAGAAGAATAAAAAATTAACCATTTCTAGGAGAAATAATTCATATTGATGGAGTGGTTCCATCCATACCTAGAGTAGGTCCAAAAACTTTGCGACATGCTAGTCTCCAACAATTTTGTTCAGGAGATGTAAATTCGGCCAGCACATCAATCGCTCCAACCATTGAAGTAGCACCTATCATCTTTATTGGAGTTGGCAGGACAACAAATGGAAATACCTATAATGATGCTATTATTGTAAACTATCAGATTGGTAGTATATTGTTTGACATATGTAGTTCCATCAACATCACTTTATAAGTAATTTTGAGAGCTTATCTCCTAACCTTGCTACGGGACCTGATTTTGGTTTCTCAGGAGAAAGAAGAGAAACAGAAGACACGATTGCATTACTAATACCTAGGAGAAGGAGATAATTAATTTATAGCTATGGCCGGCTTCCTGTCGACTATTTACAATGATCAAGCATGTACACAAATTTTAGAAATGAATTTTAAGAATTCAACTTTAGGAAAACATGATCGCCAAAGGCATTAAAGAATTAAATGATCTCTGGCACCTTATATAAATGAGCATATCTAAACTCAAAAGAAAATTTTAGAAGGGATAAGTCAATTGGATACTTAATTCGACATTCTTAAGAATGTACATAAAATCAAGAAGTAAACCTTATCATGAGGGATAAAAAAGTTGGAAAATTTTCTATCTTGTGAGCATGTGCAAGGTCAAGAAAAACCCTCAAAGGTGTCAAAGTGATTGAAAGGTTTTTTAGTTTTATGCTCAAGAGTATGCATAAGACCAAGAAAAGGATTGCTAAAGATATTAAGGGACTACCATTTGACAACTTCATGTTCAAGCATGTACGCAAAGTTTAGAAATGAATTTTAAGAATTCAACTAGATTTTACCTAACTTTGTGTTCAAGTACATAGCAAATGACTCGCATTGAGGGGTAAGACAAATTGAAAACTTCCTCGTTCTCTGTACAAGAGTGTGCATGTACCCTAGAGGAACGTTCTTATTACAAAAAGTAAGATATCAATGGCATCAATTAAAGAACGGGTTGATAAGATTTTACACCATAAATGTTACAATATAAACCTTGGTTGAACTAGATTGAAAGATGACAGCCAGAACCCAAAGATAAAGTCAAATTGGAGTATTGAACTTAAACTCGAATGAAATTAATGGGTTTTGATAATTTGGACCAAGTCATAAGACCAAATTTGAGACTTTAGCTAGATTAAAACTACTCGGCTTTATAATTGAACCCAGTCAAAAAATCAAGCTAGAAAGTTGAGAATTGGATTTATTGGAAGATCTTGAGGATGAAACATCATCAAGGTGATTTAGAGAATTTAATCTTAAGATAAGTGTTATACTTGTTGTGGATATTGTCTATTAAGATGAAGATTTGTCCTATTGAAATAATGAAATTAGCTTCTTAAAGATTTTCTAAAAAAATTGTATTAAATATTCTGTCAAAATTGTTGATGCTATTAACTTCTCAAAGATTTTCTTAGGAGAAAATCTTCACTAAAAGCTTCAAGATTGAGATAATTGAATAGTATCAAGGGGAGCTATCTGTTGAAAGAACAAATAGAGGTAGCTATGTATCAATCAAATGGCATCCATCGAAGGCGCAAATAGAATTAACTTCTCAAAAAATTTCATGGAAAAAAATATTCATTGACAAGCCTCAAACTTAGACTTGGTAAATCAGATTTATCCATAAACACCTCAAGCTAACATTATATCAATCGGAGATGTTAAAGTTAGTCTATGAAAAGAAAGATCTGTAGAAGACTTATATACCGAATAGAACTGGTCTATACTCAATCATGATGAAGAAAAGGCTATCTTGTTGGGGATAACAAATGCAGCATTTTAAAATCTGAGGAATAGATTTTTTTTCAAATAAAATATCATCGAAAGAGTAATGGAATCAACTTCTCAAAGATCTTCTAAAGAGAAAATCAATTGAAAAATATAAAAAGCTATAGTTGGATAGATTGAGTATAAACACAATTGCATGTAGAGGGAAAATAACGCAGTTGTGGATCTAGAGGATTATCCTCTTGAGGGTTTGCCCTGAAATTAACTTCTCAAGGTTTTTTTAGGAGGAGAATCATTTGAAAAAGCATCGAAATATGCGAGTAGACAGTTCTAATTTTTCAGCTGTTATAATTAAAATAAGGCTATCTATTTTATAGAATAGGATAGTTCCTTACACCGGAATAGTTGTACTTGACAAAGAAAGAAAAACAAAACTTAGAACTAGTCATGATCGGTCTTCTTGAATGCTAAAAGAAGGTTTTGACAGATCATTGTTGCAGATTTATGCGAGTAGACAGTTCTAATTTTTCAGCTGTTATAATTAAAATAAGGCTATCTATTTTATAGAATAGGATAGTTCCTTACACCGGAATAGTTGTACTTGACAAAGAAAGAAAAAAAAAACTTAGAACTAGTCATGATCGGTCTTCTTGAATGCTAAAAGAAGGTTTTGACAGATCATTGTTGCAGATTTCTTGCTGGAAGAAGGTGACGACGACTGAAATTGGGCAGTAGCAGTTGTTGGGAGAATTAGGAACTGGACAACATC
>NW_021318595.1:13376865-13419903 GCF_001605985.2 Dendrobium catenatum
AATTCCCCTCTCTCTTCTCCTCTCTTTCTCTTAAAAATATCTGCTCAACTCTCTCATCAAACAGACACTATTGTCTATTTCTCTCCTCTTTGACCCCTCTCCCACCCTTTCCATAGTTCTTCTCTCTCTCTTCTTCTCCCTCTCTCTCTCTCTCTCTCTTCTCTCTCTCTCTCTCTCTCCTTCCTTCTCTCTCCTTCTTCTCTCCTCTCTCTTCTCTCTCTCTCTATTATCACCGACACTCTTTCTTCCTCCACTCTCCCTTACGTCCACTCTCGTTTATCTCCTTTTTAACCTGTAACCTGTAACACGCCACGACCCACGCTTCTCAATGGCTCCCGCTCCCCATATCCCTCACGAACACAATACGAACATCTCTATTCTCATTGGTGGAGCACAATTAACTCACAGAAATGGAGAAAGATTCGAAAACTGCATCTTATGCTTTTCATAATCAAAGCCACTCTTAACGTTTCAAACCCATCAAAGGCCGCCAGCTCTGCCTCCGACCGCCCGACGTCATACCTCGCCTGCTACTCTTCCGGAACGAACCATTATCTAGCCATCGGAGCCACACTTCTGCCAAGTCCTATGTCGCAGCAAGCTGACCGTATTTTCCAAATCTAACCAACCCGTCCTCCTGCTTAGCCCAACTCCATCCCCTTGTGTGCTGCTAGTAGGACTCCAACATACCCTGACCACTGAAAACCAGCCAACCCTCGCCTTCGGACCAGTGGCGTGACTCACCTCCTTGCTTCGAGCCCTGCCCGTCGAGTTGATTAATTATAGATATATAATATATATTGTATGGTGAACTTTCAAGAAGAATTATTATTACTATCATACTTTTCAGCTGTAACATATACATCGGAAAGAGTAGTGATCGTACCAGCAAAAAATACAACAATAATTTTATGGCAATCGTTCCAGCAGAATTGCCGTTGTTAACTTAATGGTGTATATATCGCTGGTTGGGTCATCGGTATATAAATTATTCCGACGCAAATTTTGTCGGTAATTATTTGCAGAATTTTTACGACGGTAAAAATGTGTTGGTTAAAATTTTCTGACACATTATTACTATCAAATGCTTTTTCGTCGAAAATGCACCGGAAAATTGAAATTGTCAGCGTATTTCAACTATTATCGGTGGAAATCATTCGCCAATAACAAGACATTTTTCTGAAGTGTCTCTCTCTAAAAACATCTCCCTATCTCACTCTTTCCTCCTCTCACCATCTCTCTTACCCACCCTATCTCCCCATCTCTCTCACTCTTTAACTTGCTCCCTCTTCCCCCATCTCTCTCACCCTCTTTCTCTCCTTTCTTCCACTCTCACATACTCTCTTTCACCCTGTTTCTATATATGTATCTCTCTCTCTCTCTCACACACACACACACACACACACATTCTCCCATTTTTTCTTTCCCTCCCTCCATCATTCTCTCTCTCTCTCTCTCTCTCTCTCTCTCTCTCTCTCTCTCTCTCTCTCTCACCCTCTCTCTCCATCTCTCTCTCACCCTCTCTCTCTATCACACTCTCTCACTCCCTCTAACTCTTTATGTCTCTATCTATCACACACTCTCTCTCCCTCTCTCTTGCTTCTATCTCTCAATAGCTCCCTCTATCTTCCCCTCTTTTAGTCACTCAATCTATCTCTATTTTTCTCTTTCTCTCTAAATATACATCTCTCTCTCACTATCTCTCTCACTCTCCCTCTCACTCACTCACAAACACTCTCTATTTCTCTATCTCTCTCTACCCCTCTCCCTCTCTCACCCTCTCATAGTTCCCTCTCTCTCTCTCACTCTTATTCTCTCTCCCTATTTATCTCTCTCTCTAAAAATATAACTCTCACTCTCTTTCACCTTCTCTCTCTCTCCCCTCTCTTTATCTCACACACACTCTCTTCTTCCATCTCCCTATCGCTCACTCTCCTCTATCTCCTTATTGACTTGTAAGTATAATCCATGCACAACCCATGCTCCTGTCCGGCTCCTGCTCCCCATAACCCCTAACAACACAAAACAATGAAACCTCTCCCATTCTCATTGGTGCACACATGAAAACAAGAACAGAGGAGAGTCCAAAACATACCTCTCATTTCATGATTGAAGCCAACTCTAACATCTTAAACCCGTTGAAGCCTGCTGACTCTACCTCCGATAACCTTCGTTTGACCTCGCCTGCTCTCTTTCAAATGAACCTTAATTTTCCACCAAGCCAAACTCATGTCAATCAGTGTCGAGCAAGCCGATCGTGTTCTTCGAATCTCTAGCCAGCCCAACCTCCTACTTCGTCCCAACCTCCATCAGTCTGTCGCGCCGCCAGTAGGACACCAACCCAACCCTGACCTCCAACCACTTGCGCCTCCTACCCGTGCATGGCTCCACCTCCTTCTATGAGCCCTAGCCCGTCGAGTTGATTATATAATTTAAAAAAAAAGGCAAATAAAATCCTGGTAAATAAGTTAAAGAATTGTAGGAAGTCCTGGGGTTGATTCGATCCCCAAAAGTCCTCAGTCGATGATCTAATCCAATTGAGTGGATTGAAGACTTGAAGACCAATTTTAGGACCCGACAATGTCCTGAATTCCTCGACCATTGACTATCATTCCAGCTGGGTGGACTAAAAAGGGAAAGTACCCTCCCCAACCTCCCCTATCAGGAAGGGGGCACCGAAAAGCTTCCAAATTTTTGAGGGGGGTAAAAACTATATTTTAAAATAAATTAAATTAATTAATCAATAGATCGCTCGCAATAAGGATCGTTGATGACCAATTATGGGACTCGACAATGTCTTGAAGCCCTCATCTGTTGACTATATTTATGGCTAGGCGTACTAGAAGGGAAACTGACATCCCCAACCTCCCCTTGTGGGGAGGGGGCATCGGAAGGCTACCAAATTTTTGAGGCAAATAAACAATATTTTAAAATAAAATTAAATCACTTAATTAATAAGTTGCGTGGAACAAGGATTGTCAAAGGCCAATTTTTGGACCCGACAATGTCCCGAAGCCCTCGGCCGTCGATTATCTTTCTGACTGGGTATACTCGAAAGGGCTAGTGCCCTCCCCAACCTCCCCTCACGGGGAGCGGGCGCTGAAAAGCTGCCGAAATTTTAAGGGGAATAAAAAGTATTTTTTAAATTTAATTTAAGTCACCAAATTAATATTTTGTGCATAATTAGAATACTCGAATATTTTCGAGGTCGTTTTGCTCCCCCAAACTCCTCACCATTAATTTAATCTGGTCGAGTTAAGCCAAAAGGGTAAGTGTCCTCCCCAACCTCCCTTTGTTGGGATGGGATGCCGGGAGGCTGTCAAAATTTTAAATGATAAATGAGAATCACTTAATTAAATAAAAATTAATAATTTTAAGCCAAAATGCATATCATTTTATAATTCAACATCAACTCTCTAAATCCAAGGGATCTCTAGTCAATAGAAGATATGTGTATTATTTACAAAGCAAAACCCAACCCAATGCAATACTCACGAACACTAGGAAACAATTTATCTTAAAGGGAAGATCATAACTAGAGCTTCTGATTACATGTTCTTAAATGGCATATGCTTTACTAATAGCAAAAGTGCCCCATATGTAAATAGTTGTCCTCAAAAGAATCTCCACTTGGAATCAATTAACTTAATCAACTAGACAACTAGAGGGATGACATAGTTGAGTATAACGCTTAGGATGATGTTGCCCCAGTTACCTTGCAAATTGAAATTTAATTGCAAATGCATCTACAACTTCTCACTTAGCTCTAAGTTATAGACAAATCTTATAAATTTATCATCAATAATGATAATTGAATGAACATTGCTTCAACTTCTATGTTGACTAAATAAAGCTTACCATTGAGCTACATCTATAGCCTTACATGATTTTCTGGAAGGAAAAAATCACTATTTATATTACCCAAAGGTATCTTGTCCCTTTATAATTGAGCTTATAAAATTTTAATTGTATGATATACTCCTCCTAGGTGTTGCTCGTGTATTTCTGAAGGAACCTCGGCTATATGATTTGGATATCATGTGTTGTGGTCATTCCAACAATTATAACTTCAAATAAAGAACAATATTCTTAACCCAATTAAGTCAAATGAAATTTCATTTATAAAACCCAATGAGTCATTTGCTACCATAGATCATTAAATTAGAAAGACAAATAAACACCAGGTTTACCTATATCTAGTTCAGTATATTAATTTTCCTAAAGTTAACATCTACAAAATAGCCTTTATCTATTTGAATATATTTTCTACAAAAACCCAACATGTGCTTCGATCAATGTGTTAAAGCTACAAATACAAACGTCTGAGAATACTGCTCAGGGTCAAATGCTCACTAATATAATATTCTATGTTCAAACTGAATACAGCCCGCATGTGCTCCGATCGTCACATATGATTCCTAAGCCCAATAGTCTGAGAATGTTGCGCGGGTCAAATATTCAAGTCTCATCATTCTCCACGAAAGAACTGGAGTCGACCTGACTTGAATCACAAAATGTCTCCCAAATTCTTGTGAAAATACAAGTGACTTTAACGTCACTCCGATTATAGCCATGTTGAATCTAAATATCAACATGAGGGGTTAAATATCAAAACCAATAAAAGAATGAATTCTTAAAATGAAATATATTACTTAAAAACTTAATACTAAAACTCATCCACCTCCAGCAACCATTTTTTGGAGGTGATAAACTTGAAATTAACCTTAGCTCATAAAAAGCAAATGCCGTGTCGGGTATTTCACTAAGATTCAACCTCAAATAGTCTCTTACCTGCGAGGACTTGACATGTGTCATCTGATCGGGTAATTTTGCTACAAAATGGCACCATTATATTATGATCATGACCAAAGTCCATATATTCTCTAACGGTGTCAAACCCTTGAGTAGTAAATCACAGGGTATATTTGCTAGGCATAATGCCCTCTATTAGCTAAGGTGGACTCAAATCTATCCCCTTAGACCTAATTAGCTTAGATATATTTGATAGGCATAAACCCTCTAATCCTCAACCTTAGCTTAGGATTAGATCTAATTAGCTTTCCATACAGTGCATTTTAGAACGCAAAATTGGTCCCCCACGAATGTTCTTCACTTGTAATATCAAGGTTTAAAATTTATTTGATTTGATCAAGCCAATCGATCAAATGAGGCAAAATATCATTTTAGGTCTTCGGTTACACTCCAATTCGCTGGGAGGAGATCAGGACCGTTCATCTCGCGATCAACGATCATGATCTCGTTGTTCCGCAGTTTGGATCAACCGCAAAGTTCTATCTCGCAGATAATCCCTCCGTATGACGCGATTAGGGCCCTTGGTCTCAAACCATGAATGATCCGATGGCTACGAAACCACACTGACTTGGTTAGGTCGCACCGAATCATTAACGCGTCGCTGTTAGTCATTAGCAATGATTGTGCGGCCCAATCATTGCTAATGATTG
Source organism: Dendrobium catenatum (assembly GCF_001605985.2). NCBI lineage: Eukaryota > Viridiplantae > Streptophyta > Magnoliopsida > Asparagales > Orchidaceae > Dendrobium > Dendrobium catenatum. Next base: position 13,382,328 of record NW_021318595.1, read on the forward strand.
CCCGTAGTTTTGGGGATGATTCTAAGATCGCCAAATGTCACCCATCCAATAATTTAGGATATAATTAGTTTTTTAAATTATTTTTAATGGATTTTAATTATTAAAACTTTAATAATTAATTAAAAATTAATTTTAAAAAAAAAATTTATATTTTATATCATAAATTTTTAGAAAAATTAGTACTTTAATTTAAAACTATAATTTATTTAACATTTTAAGTATATTTTATAAATTAAATATTAAGTATTAAATATTTTAAATATAATACTTATTTAAAACAATGAAATATATTTAATAGGATTTGAAATTTTTATTTTTTTAATATATTTTAATATTTCAAAAGCATTTAAGTATGTTCATTTTAAAATTTTCTTTAATGTAATATTTAATTTAATTTAAAATATGATATTAGTTATTTTTTAAATAACCTATATATTTATACATAATTAATATTTAATTAAATTTATTAATAACATTTTTTTAAATAATAAAAAGAAATAATTTCTTTTTATAAAATCTAAGAAATTATTAATTTAATATTTAATTATTAAATTAATTTAAGAAATATTTTATATTTTAAGTATTTTTTTATGTCAATAAGTATTTAATTCAATTAAATTCAAATATTTTCTAATAAATTATAAATTTTATTTTTTTTAATTATTTTAAAATATCAGAGAACCATTAATATTTAATTTAACTTAATTTGTTAATTATATTTAAAAATTAATTATTTTAAATACCTTTTAAATTCATTAAATTTTAAATTTTCATAATCAATTCATTTTAAATCCTATGAAATAGTGTAATACATTAAAATATTCAAAAAAAATTCACTAATCACATTGTTAAATTTGCTTAATTACAATTTAATCTTTTTTTTTTTTGTGTAGCAACACGAGCACTTAATTTAGGCTCTTAATCTAAGGACTGTGTGTTTATGTTGTGTTGCATTTTCCTTTATTTTACCCCAAGGGTTGAACATTAAACACTTGATTTAAACATATTAACTAGCGACGCCACTATACTAGAAATTAATATAAAAAATATATAATTATTCTCTCTAGAATTTTCTAGGAATTTTAAACTCCTTAATTAACAAACTCTAATTAACCCTCTAAAACTCTAAATTTTGAAATTTTAATAAATTCAAAATTTAATTTTATAATTATTATAATAAATTCAAATCCCTTAATCTCAAATAAAATAATCCTCTGTAATCTGGACTCAATAGAATCTAATTAATGAATAAAAATTATTCCTTTAATTAAATTAAATAATTAAAAATTATTAAAATTTTCAATTTTTTTCCAAACACTTTGGCAACTTTACCTTAGATCACTATTGACCTTTGAAGTTTATTTCAAGAGGTTTGAAGCTGATTTTGATCAAAATTCCTAAAACATCCTTAATTAAATAATTTTAATAATTCATTAAATGCCCAAACTTTAAAAATTCATAACTAATTCCAAAAAAAATATAAATTGGGTAAATTAAAAAGCATTCAACTCCTATTAAAATCTAGTATTTATTAAGAAAAATTAGCTTTCCAAAAACCAACTTAAATTAAAAATTCAACTCCTCAGTCAACCGTAGTTTGATAACCAAGGCCCGAACTTCTAAAATTCATAACTTTGCATATAAAACTTCAAATCTAGAAACCTCAAAGTATAAATACTCCCCTTAAGATCTAATATTTAATAAAAATGCTAGAACCCCAAAACCTAGCTTGCTTTTAAAAGTGACCTTTTGGACCCATTTTACTTAGTGGACCCTAGACCTTCTAAAATCTACTAACTTAAGTCTTAACTTAAACTTCAAAAAACATTATCATATGTATTAAAATTGACCAACCAACTAAATTAATTAAAATTGATCTTAAGACACTAATAATTAAACTTCAAACTAAAAATCCTCTTTTGATCATCAACACATCATATCACAAACTTGAACTAATTATCTGATATACGACATATCCAAAGCCACACAATATAATACACACACATAAAATTATTTGCTATGGCACTAATTCTAGCTCTAGATTAAGTTGGTGTTTTCCTTTTCTATTTTTGTGATGTGATGCTCTATATGTGGCACGTTTGTTTGTTGATTTGATTTATTGTGCTTATTATGATTATAAGCTTTATTTTAATTTTTTTTTATGATGTGATATGCGATAGATTATCCATAGGTCATGAGCAATCTTGATACTAACAATATCTTTTGCATGTGGTCATGCTCATGCAGCACCAATAAAGGGGGCTTAAAAGCATAAATAAATTATATAAATGTTTGCTACAAGTGCTTCAACTGCTTAGCCCCCAAATAAATAAGAACATGGCTAAGTGTGACTGGCATGAGTATTTTACTTTTCATATACTATTTGGGATGTATTATCTTTAACTGCTTATGATAATCATGCATAAGAGTATAGATTTTCTTTTTCGTGATGTAATTATAATTTGTATTTGATGTATCGAGTTATAAAAATTTCTAAAAATAAGCCATTTCAAAGATGAGGATCCAAAGGGAAAAAGAAAGTCCCTTTACAAGAAATTTCTTTTTCATTTGGGTACCCTTCTGAAGGACAAACCCTACGAGAACTGAGGAGGAATATCCATAGGACTGGAAGACAAAGATGAAGATGAAATGCCTTATTTTTAAGATTTGTGTCATTCAGTAGGATTAGAATCCAGGTTGTTGTCGGTGGGGACGAGCCACCATTACTTTTCTGCAAATTCTGAGTTGTACTTATATGACACTTGCCGTAGACTTTATTTTTACTCTAGTGATTTTATTTATATTAATGTGTTTATTTTATTTGTGTAATAAAAATTGCATGCTTTTTCTATGTTTCTTTCTTGCATGTGTGCCATATTTTGCTAGGCTCTTTATGGATAAAAATTTTTCTACTCATAACTAAGATCTAAATTTTAAAAATTAAATAACATAGAAACCAAATTATCTAGTAAATAGCTAGAATCGTCCGGAGTTGCATGTATATTAATGCATTCTCTCTCTCTCCTTACATTAAGACACTTCACCGTCTACAGGTTGAGTTTTAGATAATCCCGACTTATGAGGATGAGGTGCTAGATCTAAGAAAGTCTAGTCTTTCTAAAAAATTATTTTATAAGTCTTTTTAAAATTCCATGCATTCCTGATTGTGAGATTTAACTAGCATGTATTACATTAGAAACTAATTAAATGAAAATTTAATTGTATTTGTTCTAGAAGAATTCTACCTTATATAAGTATAAGGCCACTTAGAAATTTCTTTAGATGTCATCCTTAACTTCTAATAATTGAGATACACACCCATCTTTCATAAAAGATCAGATAACGTAGATTTTATACGCTAGGTGATTAGTTGGCATTCTGTTCATATGATGCATTAGCTAGGACACGGGTGTTAATGTTGTGTATGAAATACTAAACCCATTTTATATTTAGGGTTCAAGGCTACTACTATCAGTGTCTCGTAGTATGCCTCATCGGTGGGTAAGATATATATCCTTCAAGGACTATAAATCATGCATATCCGTGCCATAAGGATGACGCCACCTCCATCCTTATCTCTTGCATGTTCTGAGTGCATTGTTCATTTTTTTTTTTTCAAGTTTCTTCTTATTATCTTAGTCCCCCCAAATGTTGATGTGAGTTGTGTGTGTTGCATAAGCCAGATTGAACCATTCCTTCCCTTTGAGTAGAAATTTTATAGTCTCCTTCCTAATGTCAATCTCATTTGAAAAAATAATGTATAATCCTTAATCGAGAGTCTTCTCAAGCCCCGGATTGAGATGTAATTAACCACGGGGGCTTGTGCCCATAGGAAACCAAATTCCACAACAAATAAACTCCCCTCAAGCTGATGTATCGGGTGGGAAAAATCCCATGACTCTGATCAGGTTATGCATATTATTACCCATCAAGGTGCATAAACAAGAATTGTTATCATCAATAGTTAATCGTATGTATGATCTAATCTCCACTCCTATTGGCTCGCTTGTGAAGAGAGCAAAGGCCTGTGATTGTTTCGTCCTTTAGGATGGTGTAGTCGTACCCTTCCGCGCTCTGTCCCCCGCACCCCTTGTTCCCTTTTGGAGGTTCACAATAATGTATCATATAGAGTACTAGTTTCCTATAATGACATCTTAGAGGTTTATGTGCATTGCATATATATTGTTCTAGATGATACATTGTGTATGTATCTGTGTTCATAGAGGACCCGTCATCCTTGCGAAATTTCTGATTACTGCTTGCAAAAATTACTATATTTATTTGTGTGACTGATGTGAGCAAAACACCTCGAAGTGTCATCATTTATATGCAATTTATAATATCACTTAGGGATTTTGTACATTTTCTTGCAAGTATATTATGCATTCCCTTCAATGTCATTACTCACGAGCGAGTCATGTTGAAAACTACAAATTATTTGTTTACTTATTCATTCTTGATTTTTGTTTTTGTGCAAGTTATAATTTTATTTAAGGTGTTCATTCAAGTCTGATTCCCAGTAGTTCAATTTAAGTTCTGTGTGGCGTTAGTTCGAATTTCGACAACCACTCGACATCTTCTCCGTTTATGCAAAATTTTTGAAGTTGGACCTTCCCACCACACTAGAGAAAAGCATGTATGGTAAGTATCGAGGGACTCCACGACCATTTTCTTCAATCCACCACGCCAAAAAAAGATGTGTATGGGTCTTCAGAGATACCTATTTAAAATGCATAATTCTTTCCCCGCAAGCATGATGGCACATACATGGGTACTAGAGTTGTCCCTGTCATGTTAGAGGAAAGCTTGTACAAGGCATGCCCGCCTCGTCGCAAGCTTTTCATTGAATGTCCTCCCATTATGCTAGAGAAAAACGTGTATATGTGATTTTCCATTGCACCGCGAATGACGAAAGTTGGGTTTGAGATTTTTTAGTTTTTAGAACATTTATACCTTCACGAGGTGATTGACAATGGTATTGACGGCGACGATGTGGTGAGGCATATAAAATATTAGTGATTTTATTTCTAGATATACAAATCCACACCAACTGGCCTACTAAATGCGTTCAACAGAGTATTTAAAATTACAAAGAAAAGTCAATGAGTAGATCAAGGAATTGGTGAGTCAGTGCAAGACCCACTTTTATACCTACCCTCCTTGTGACCAAAAGGGATGGCTAATGGTAAATCAAGGGATTTCTCATTCCACGTCTAGATGACTTGTTCGATAAACTCCATGGCTTGAGACTCTTCTCATAAATTGATTTTTGTTGTGGATAACACTATATTCAAATCCGAGCCGAGGACAAGTGAAAAATAGCTTTTAAGGCTTGATTGTAGAGTGACTCAAGACTCTTCTCATAACTTGAAGTGTTAGTTTTAGATGAAAAACACTAATTTCTGGGGGCTGTCATTTCAAGCATAGGAATAAAATGGACCAACTCATGAGCAACTCCATAATCATTCACAAATATGCAAAAGTTGAACAGCTTAGTTTCTTTCTACCGCAAATCTATATAAAATTTTATCCCCATCATGACATCATTGACAACTACATTAAGCCAAATGAACTCATAGCAGCCTCAATAACTTAAAAATAAAAACATTCGCCCTGATGCCAACTCTGCCTGATTTCAATTTAGTTTTTAAGTTTGAATGTGAGGAGGTTTTTTTTTCCATTTCTAACAAGAGATGTGAACCGATATATAAAACAATGACATGTTTGTCGTATAGCAAAGAGTCAAGGATAGAACACAGGATTATATTTATCTCTATCAGTGTCAGGCATTCCTTGGACCAATGTCAGAATGATCTCTATAGTCAGCCTTTCTCGTACTCAACAAGATAAAGATTACGTAATGGTGCCAAATGATGGACTTTATCCCTTGCACCAAAACTCAAGACGCAACCCACATCACTAATCTCCATTTTTCTGCAAGTTATATTACTTCATTGTATTCCATGAATGATTACTGGTGACCTCATTTTTTGAGGTAAATTTCCCCGGAATTAAGATCTAGCACCTAGGTTTTCTTAACCTAGCATAGAAATCACCTATAGGACTTCCCTTAGGTGAATACCTAATGACGTAGTATTGACTCGACCCATATCAAATCAAACCATTCGAAGTCAATCAAAATTTAAATTTATTAAAATAAACTATTTTAATAATAACTATTTATTTTAAATGCTGGTCTCTATTTGCTAAGTTACAGTCCACTTTGTTGCAAGTTGAATGGGGAAGAAGGGGTAATTGTTTGGTTACATATGTTTATTTGCAATTGGTTTAAAATATATTGATATGAAAATGAAATTTAGAGTGAATGTATTATATGAAAATTTCTCATTCATTTTATAATTTTAATAATATTATTATTTATTACATCATCCAGTTCGACCCCAGGTCAATTGGTCGAACCGTAAACCTCTTCTTCTTCCGGATCGTTGTCCGATCTGGTTTTCAAAATCTTGGACGCCAGTGCTGGTCGTCGAGTTTCTCACAAGAGTTGAAGGATCTCATTCTGAGATTTCTCCATCTTCCTGATGCAATCTTCCAAGGAGGGTCATGATGTCCCTTCCCCGATAGGGTTTCTTCCACCGAGGTAAAAAGAAGCAGATGTCTGGCGCCCTTGGTTCATGAAATGATTCCTGAATTGGTGTGAGTTGGATGGAAGGCTCCCAAGATACGATTACTATGCTTGTTGGCCATCAAAGTGGTGCTTAGGATAGTGGGATTAAGTTTCCCATAGACGGCGTCAAACTGTTGCGGGCTAGAATATATGCGGCGATAGAGTGATAGTATTACGTCTTAACGTTGTAAGGATATATAGCTCACACACAGATAATACAAGATTTTTTTTGTGGAAAACACTTGAAAGCGAAAAAATCACGGGGTCTGACCTAGTCTGAAATTATTCTACAAGTGTTTGGATAGATTATTATGGGCTGACTTGTCCCTGAGGGCAATCAGATTATAAATGCCAACCGTATGGTTGAAATCTAATGACAAATGGGGATGAAAGTTAGACGTCACTTAGTGGTGTGGCAGAAGTCTGACGTGATTTGGTAATACAGGTGTTAATTAGTAATCCGGTGAAATTTCGGGGTCACTAGATGGTATGGTGGAACTCCGAACGTCAGGTTGTGGTCTGGCGAAACTTCGAACGTCAGGTGGTGGTCTGGCGAACACCGGACTTCAGATGGTGGTCCGGCGGAACTCCGAGCATCAAGTGGTGGTCTGGTGGAACTACGGGCGTAAAGTGGAGGTACAGCGGAACACCGGGCGTCAGGTGGTGGTTCGACGGAGCTCTGGGCAGTGGTCGAGGAGGCAAGGAAGCAAGGAGGCAAGAGCGATCTCCGATATCTCTCTTGTTTATTTAGACTTAGGAGTTCCCTTTCAAGAGAAATGAGTGGTCTATTTATAAATTTCCTAGAGTGGCTGTTAGACCGGTTCACTTGGAACCGGTCCAAAACCAGCCGGCCAAAGGGCCGCTGGTTTATAAGAGGCGGAATACTTCCGCCTCCTCTGCCTGTTCCGCTCAAAAGGAGCAGGCCCCATTAATTTAATAAAGGGAAATTCAAATGGAGTGGGGAGAGGAGGTTTTGGGAGGGAAATTGTATTAGGAAGGTTTGGGTATTAAAGTGTAAGGGAAGATCAAGGATAAATGGGTAGTGATTTGGATAGACGCCGATATTAAATCTCTTTATCAAATTGTTTGCTAGACATTTTAAGGTCTTAATGATGTCAGAATTCCATGATCTTTGGCTCGTTGGATTCATCTCGTCGAGCCACTCGATTCTACTATAGCATATCACATTTGGAAACCGTTTGGAAATCCAAATTATGATTCGAACCCTCCAACAACAGTTCGGGCCCTTGAATTGGACCCATTTGGGCTCAGATTGAGTTGACTTTGGTGTCGGTGGGTTCGTATTTCCAAGATGTTCAATTCGAATGTAGAAATATGAGTTCGGATGGTCCAAATTTTAATTTTAAAAGTTTCCAACTTAATTTTTTCTTGAGATTCGTGCCCGATCAAGATAATTTTTTGAGGATGTGCCATTGACATAACTTGTAAATATAAATAGAAGCCTAGTTGTAATCGAAAGGTTGGATGTTTTGGGGGAAAATTTTGAGATAATTAGGATCTATCTTTTGTCATGTATCTTGGTAAAGACCGAGCGGTGGAACTTCCATGAGAATCTAATTTGGGGGCTTCTTTAACAGGCCGGAGAGCAAGCTTTGGTGTCAAATTTATTTTCACAAAATCATCTTCTACGCACCCCACAACAACCATCTGAGAAGAACTTGAATGTCTTTACCTATACAATTATGAGCATACAAACAATAGACTATTTTACTGAACTGAATAATTCCAGATATTCTACAAAATTGACCGACATGCAGTAGGAGCACTATTACCAAAACTGAAGCAAAATATTAATAAATAAAAATAACAATTGTAGTTAGCATTCTAGTACAAAAGCCCAGAACCAAAACCAAACTGGACGGATCGCACTTGCAGACAGCTCACTTACATGTGGATGATATTATTTACAGATACTCTTTAGACGTTAATGAGAGAAGAAATTGAAGCCGAAATCCCAAGGCCGGGATTGATATTAAAGCATTATAGCACAAGCTGATGAGAAGAAATAATCTACAAAAGATGTTGCTGTACCTGTACTTGATGCATTCTCCAGACTTGTAGAGACATGAACCAGAATTGGATGGGGCCATTACGGTAGTTCATCACTACACAACTTCAACGATAAATTTTTAGGCGTGGACTCTTAGATCCATAAAACAGGAGTACACAGCTGTTTACTCATACAGATTAACAGCACAAACATATTTACTCACAAAAACATGAGTACTTTGATCCTGCTTTATGGACATAGAGAGCTGCGTACCTTAATAATCTCTCACTTTCAACAGAGATCGCATTCAGCATATGTACAATTCCCATTCTGATAACCTATATCAATTATCACATGTATGTTAAGGTAATGATAAAGCAAACGTAAGGAGACCTGTTAACGATTAGTAGGTAGACAACCTTTTGATGAAACAATATAAGCAATTAATTATTCAAGTTAAAAGAACAAATCAGCTTAAGGCTACAAGAAATGTTTGAGTGCGCCTAAATGATTAATCAATCATTAGAAAGAATTTGTAATTTTGTGGAGATGCTCATATAAAAATCACTGGTATTGATTCCTTCCAAAGTTATAATCAAGCAGATTTCCTAAAGAAAGCAAGGTTCTTCATGATTTCCAGGACCTTCTATTAAGCATGATGGTTATTACAATAATCTCAGCATATGATCAAGAAATCCTAATAAGCCAAGTACGGTGCAGACATGCTTCAGCTAGAAGAAGCCAAATAGGCACTAGTTCTGGAGTAAACAAATATTTTATGGTATTTACACATGTTCAGTGACTTGCAAGCAGAAAAAACAAAAACAAAGACGAAAATTTTCATAAATTATCCTCTTTATATTCTCACATTTGTCTCTTTCTTCCTGCCTTATTATATGCCAATCGACATCTGTACAATAACTAGCTAATAGTTTTCCATAATTTTGTATTCACATGGACAATTTCTATAAAAGAAGGTATGTGCATAGTTTAGGGTTTTGGAATCCACAATGAAAATTTAGCAGTATATTTTAAGTTTAAAGGGCATCTATTTCTGTGTTGACATAGTGATTATAAGATATACCTAGAACATGAATCCAAATGTTGCCTAATATGCCATGCCATGTCCAAGTGAGCAACTAATGCACTAGCGCATGCTATTTGCCGTGGTAAAAGAAATAATGATAAAATGCAGGATAATATCAGAATTTCAGAGAACAACTTTGCAACAAGAGAGCAAATAATTATCATTAGAGAATGCAACATTCTTTCTTCCATTATTGATATAACTATACTCAAATAAATACTATAAATCAAATCAATAAAGGAATCTAGATTATCATTTCTATAGAATGATCAGATATAATACCTTCCACAACTAAATTTCTTCCTCTACTTGAAATAAAATTGGTGGTGCACAACAAGAAAATTGCTCCACATGGAACAGAAACGAAAAGCAAAAGAAATGCATTTTTATTGAAATAAAAGAATAGAAATAATGGCATTCTAGCATATCTACATGAAAATCTTATCCACAGTACAAAGAACCTCGTGCCTCCACAAGTGCAACCACCATGATTAAAACAAAAGTAAAAATGGCCAAATACAACCTGCCATTTGCCATAAAAGATGACCTGAGTAAAGAACCTAAAACCCCTCGCTAGCAGCACAGCAAGGCAAAGAAATAAAAAACCAAAAACTAAAGATTAAAAAAGGAACTAAAGATCGAATTAAATTTGGTTCCAAGTTGAAATTTGTTTGCAATAGAACCAAAACGAATTCTAAAACTTCAAAATGAAACCAACCATTAAGCTATGAATCTTCGATCATTTCAATTCGATTCTAGTTTAGTTTCCATTTTTCGGCCCAAAAAATACTTACCCTCATAAATTTATTTTCAAATGAACAGTTACGAACAAACTGGTCCTTCAGCATTTTTTAGGCAAAACAATTAGGAAGCATCATTTAAATGAATCTGGAATCTTTGGTTGCAGAATTTTTTGTTCTACTAGTTTCATTATCATAATCATCAGGATAAGTCTTAGCCATTCACTTTTGTGCTTAATAACAAAATAAGGAGTTTGACCTAACAAAATGATTTAACCTTCTTGAAAAACAAGGATGGAGGAATTCGCTTCATAAGCAACAAAAAGTAAAGAAAGTGCACAACAAATTTAGCTATTATTTGTTGGCATCTAACAACCACTACTAGATTGAGTTGACCAAAAAGAGGTCTGTCATCACGATGTTCATTACATAGGCTAACATGTAACTGATTGATCTCTTCATCCCTAATGTGCAGTTGATGTTGTGTTTGTTGATGCAATCATGCTATGAGCTCATAAGGATAATCATCTTACTTGAATCCCTCTTGTTGCTAGGAAGGCATATTTTCTGGCAATAACTAATCATGATTATCTTCTACTTGTGCGGTTGAAGCCACGCTCCAATTTTTTAAGCAGAGATAAACCCTTTGGGGAGGTTGATTATGTAAATGCAAACAACCTAAGCCAAGTTGTGATGTAGGTCTGTATCACAACCTAATTACCATCAACATAATAATTTTCTTCATTACAGGGAAACTCATTTTCACCCACGATCTTGGTTTCATATTTCTTTACCTATTTTCCCACCTTTCAAATGGGAGTGACATTTTAAATGGATTATAGAGGTGGCAGGATCTTCTTCAAGAGCATGAATTTACCCATTGGTATGTTGTAGTGTTTGCTCACGTTGGAACCTTGTATAAAGAATGATCACCCATGATTTTGAGATGGCACTTATAGTGATCACCATTTTATGCTCTAGAATTTAAGCATTTCAACTCCTTTGGAACTTGTATACCCAAGATTTCCTTCCCGAACATTTGGATAGATAGCAACCGGGTCGTGATGAGGGTATCCCCTCTCAGGAGCAAATCCCACAAAGGACTAGCTCGGAATCAGCAGAGAAACTCACCCAAGGAGAATGACAAGCATCGCTCACTCACATCCGCAAGGGAGCTCCCCCAGCTCTGGGTGACCAAGAAGTTCCTCACTAAGCAAATAGATTGTCACTCGTCTCAATAAGATTGTCCTCCTCCGATACCTCCATACTCAACTATAGAAAGCACCCACCCTAGAGAGTTCACAATCCCTTCAACGAATACCAGGCCCAAAGCCTCTTCACCCTCTGCAAACACCTCCGCTCGCCTTTCCTGACAAGGCGACTGCATGCCTTCCACATCAATTGCTGACCTGATGAGAGCTATATCCCCTCAGGAATAGCCCACAAACTCGCTCTACTCCTCCTCGTCCCTCCCAAGCTCACTCAATAACAGACAATTCACTGGACTATTGACTTCGCCATCCTGCAACCAAGCAACCAAGAGGCGACACATATCGTAGATTAGTATGTAGTGCTATACCAGTATTATGTGTGACTTGTATTTTTACTTTTCTCTGTATGACCTTTTTTATAGCCCTCAAAACCCTACAAATGAGGGGTGATGATGAACGATTTGGAACTTTTTGAACTTTTTTTATCAAGAGTTTCAGTTCTCGTATTTTTTTAATTGAGATGGTGGATATTCTACCAACTTACTTTCCTCTCTACTCTCCCTACTATCCATTCTCACTAACAGGTTCTCAACTCACCAAAAGGATCTGCTAGTAAAGTCGAGTATCATTCACCAAACAAATTTGGATTCAACAAAACCCAAGCTTGTCAAGACTTTCTAGTGGTGGAACTATAGGGATTTGACCCAAATGTCGATATGATGTTTACCATGCGAGTTGAAATATATTTGGTCAAACCTTGGCCTATGATATGATTGTCAGGACTAAAGTTTAAAAAGACAAAATTGAGAATTGAAGCATTTTGCCTTAGTGAGGCGAGGCATTAGCCTTGAGGTGGATTGAACCATAAACCACAAAAACATTTTTTAAAAACTCATACAATTAAAAAATAATTTATAAATATAGCATAAATCATTGATAGATTTAATTTCTTCATCATCATAAATCATAAATTCATGTACTAAGGGGGAAAAATAGTTCACAATCATAAATGTGAAACTTATTAGAACATATGAACCGCATTCAAATAGTGATCGAACATGGTTCAAACTTGTTTCAAAGATGTTTGTGCCCTATTTGAAACATGATTGAACATGGTTGAACCATGATTAAACCTTGTTCCAACCATTTTCGATCATGGTTTAAATAAGGCTTGATCATGGTTCAAACCATGTTCAAATAAGTATTTAAATCTTTTTGAATAAGCATTCAAACCTTATTCGGTTGAAGCACAAATAAAGACATAGGACATAGAGAAATGAGCAAGAACGTGTTGGCAGGACAAACATGAAAAGTGACACATCATTACTGATTAATACACACAATTATATATATAAAAACTCACATAAACGGGTGTTTGTATTTTCACATTCTTATTACATATAAACATTAATATATTTTTGTGTATATGTTTGTATTTGCATTTGTGTGTGGGTGTGCAGGGTGGACTTTTCTCCTTCTTGGAGGAAAATCAACATTCTCCGCCCTATTAAAAATTGATATTATGTTATTAAAATTCAAGATTAAAATTGTCCTTTTTTTGATATATATATGAAAAATATTTATTGTTGAAATGTCTTGAACATGATTTAAAAAAAAATCGCTCATGGTGTACGCTTCAAGGAGTGCCTTGATATGAGATGTGCAAAAAAACATGAGGTTGATGCCTCATTATCCGTAGGGAGGCTTATGATTTTTTATCCTAGGTATACACCTCGAATGATTTTTTAGAACATGCATTTGAACACATAAGTTTGTCGTTGTTGGAATAAATATCCTGAATGTGATTTAAATATAGTCCGAATAAATTTTGAATACAACAACAACAACATCAAGCCTTTGTCCCACTACGTGGGGTCGGCTACATGAATCTTTTTTCGTCATTGTGTTTGATTAAAAGTCAAATTCTCATTTAAATCTAATAAAGAAAGATCATTTCTAATATTTTCTAACCAAATCTTTTTAGGTCTACCTCTACCTTTCTTAGAGTGTAAGATAAGATTAGAGAGAGTCACATTCGATGGTTTGGTTACATCAAACGGAGGCCTTCCGATGACCCAGTTAAGAAAGTTGAGGTGTTAGATTTGACTTATGTTAAGAAAGGCAGAGGTAGACCTAAAAAGACTTGGTTAGAAAATATAAGAAATGATCTTTCTTTATTAGATTTAAATGAGAATTTGACTTTTAACCGAACACAATGACGAAAAAAATTCATGTAGCTGACCCCACGTAGTGGGACAAAGACTTGATGTTATTGTTGTATTCAAACTTTATTCGGACTATATTTAAACCGTATTCAGAATATTTATTCCAACAACGATAAACTTATGTGTTCAAATGCATATTTTAAAAAATCATTCGAGGTGCATACTTAGAATAAAAAATCATAAGTCTCCCTACGGATAATGAGGCATCAGCCTCATGTTTTTTGCACATCTCATATCAAGGCACTCTTTGAAGCATACACCATGAGCGATTTTTTAAACCATGTTCAAGACACTCCAACAATAAATATTTTCCATATATATCAAGAAAAAATGACATTTTTAATCTTGAATTTTAAGATCATAATATCAAATTTTAATAGAGTGGAGAATGTTGATTCTCCTCCAAGAAGGAGAAAAATCCACCATGCACACCCATACACAAATGCAAACACAAACACATACACAAAAATATATTAATGTTTATATGTAACAGGAATGTGAAAACACAAACACCCGTTTATTTGAGTTTCTATATATATAATTGTGTGTATTAATCAGTAATGATATGTCACTTTTCATGTTTATCCTGCCAACACGTTCTTGCTCATTTCTCCATGTCCCATGTCTTTATTTGTGCTTCAACCACAAGCTAGCATATAAGGCTCATCACAGCCAGCCTAATTCATATCACTATCTGCATATATATAAATCTCAATAGGCAACTTCTCTTATGCACTACTTTAAACACCACAAACATAAGCCTATAAAATATTCATCAAGAAATTATGACAATTTGAAAACTCTTACCTGATGCCGCCAAATTTATAAACTTCACCAAAATATCTAATTATCACCATCAATCTGCAGAAAATATTAACATAGAAAATTAAACTGCGAAAAAAAAATGATGAAAAAAAGAAATTTTAAAAATAGAAAACTGAAACATAGGTCAAATAGTAGACAAGTGCATGGACGTGCCCATCTGATTTCCCAACTACTGCATATTGTATAAGCAAATAAAGTACCTCTGGACCACCAGAGACAGCATGGATTTCTAATGGCACCCTACCAACAGAAGCAGTGTACTCAATAGAGTGGGAATGTCCATGATTGAATGGTTCAAAGCTTCTGCCAGAACATATTGATCCATGAGTAGAATTTCTTGACAAAAAATGAGATGAAGTAGAAGGGGGTGTCAAAAGTAAGCCCTTCCTTGCAAAATGAGTGATTTTCAACCGTTCTATCACTTGTATAAGGGCATCTCTGGCATTTGGAAGATCTCCACAAATCTAGAAATACAGATGATCATAGTATCTCATCTTACTTTGAAAAATTCAACATAATGAACTGCTAGCATACCCTGCTGAGTACACAATATTTCAAGGAAAAAGACAGAAAACAATAAATGCATGCATCCTTACCTGTACCAATGCATCATCCACAGATGCAACACTTGGAAGCGAGTTTTCAACTATGGAGATGCTTGCTTGTGTAGTTCTCCTCATCTCCTTGATGACAAAACCCCCCTTCCCAATCAAACCACCAACCTGTGATCTTAGCACCAGAAGACGTGTCACATATGAAGGTCCCTCACATCCGCTTTCCAACTTCCTACTGCAACTAGGTTGCAAGTGTGTCGCAGCATTGATGGTTGGCGAGTTTGAGATTCCCATGAACTGCATACTAAGTGAATCGAGGATAAATAAAACATTTGTGCATGAAGATAATTGCAATGATTATAAAGAATCACAGAAACTGAACAAGTAAGACATGCCTCTTTTGCTGAAATTAATACCATGCAGTCTTCTTCATCAAAAGAACAATCTAAATTTATTGTTGCCCCGGATTCCTGCCTGATCTGATTGATATTAGCACCACCCTTGCCAATCACTTCTCTAATATTAACAGAAGGGCACACCAACCTCAAGATAAACTCATAACTATCCTCCGTTGGAGTGTAAGGCCTTGTTGCTGGATTCCAGACCAAATTGCAACTAAATGGTTTGTAGGATGCTTTGGAAGTAATCTGGTCATGGGACCTTGATGGATGTTCATGAAGGAGACATGAAATTTGAAACAAAGCTTCTCTCACTATCAAAGCATCTCCACTAATCTGATACCAAATAGGTTTTACAAGATGAAATAATTTAATTACTAGAAGTCATAGAGCTACTGAAGTAAGGAATTATTGACCATGGCACTGGTAAAAATAGGAGTAAAAAAGCATGTGTATACGGGTTTTAAAACAGTTATTATTTTCAGATAATAATTAAGCAACTAAAAAAAAGAACACATTGGTAACACCAACTGGAGTTAAAGATCATTGTTTACCTCCTTTTTAGAATTGATCATTCTTAAACTACTATTAAGTCTCAAGTCATGGTCATATAATTAATCAAAAGTGTTCATAGAGTTTAACGGATTAAAATTTAATTAATCAAAGCATATTGCACTTATGGGAAATTTGACTCTGAATAAAATAAACTCCATCTATGCCTTCCTTATGCTAAACTGAGAAAATATTTAAGAAAAACTTTTATTGTTGCGTGTATGTATTTCTTTTGAATCTATATAGTGAGTTATTTGTATTCATACCGGGTATGTCTATTATGGAAGCTATACATTTATTGAGAGGTTTGATGGAGAAGTATAGAGAGAATAAGGAGGGTCTTCATATGACATTTATTGATTTAGAGAAAGCATATGACCAAGAGAAGTGATATGGAGAGTTCTATAAAAGAAAGGGGTTAATAATGCTTATATTCAAATCATTAGGGATATGTTACTCGTGTTCAAACACAAGGTGGTTTGATCAAGTATTTTCCTATTTCAATTGGATTACATCAAGGATCAGCCTTAAGCCAATAGCTTTTTGTTGTAGTCATGGATTGTCTTACTAGAGATTTGAAGAGGATATACCCTGGTGCATGCTTTTTGTTGATAATATTCTTCTTGTTGATAAGACTAGAGAGGGAGTTGAAGGGAAACTTGAATTATGAAGGTCAACCTTAGAGTTTAAAGAATTTCGTTTGAGTAGATCTAAAATCAAATACATGGAGTATAATTTTAGTAGTAATAGATCTAGTCGGGAGTTGTGACATTGAGTGATCAAGTCATTAGAGTACAAGTTTTAAGTATCTTGGATCTATTGTTCAGAGTGATCGTGAAATAGATGGGGATATTATTAACAGAATTCAAGTTGGATGGTTAAAGTAGAGGAATGCATCGGGCTTCCGGTGTGATAGAAAAGTACCACTCAAACATAAGGGAAAATTCTATAAGATGGTGGTGAAACCTGCAATGCTTTGTGGTGCAGAATGTTGACCATTAAAAGAAAAGCATAATATTAAATTAAGTGTTGAGAAGTTGAGGATGCTCAGATAGAGAGTGGCTTTACTCATAGAGACAAGATATGAAATAAGTATATACATATGTTGGAGTAGCTCTAGTGGCACATAAGACTAGAGAGAAATAAAGAATCCCCTTATATGATTTGATCACATAAAACGAAGGCCTTCCGATGACTTGGTTAGGGGAGTAGATTTAGTAGATTAGCCTATGTTAAGAAAGGTAGAGATAGACTTAAAAAGACTTGGTTAGAAAATATTAGAAAATATCATTCTTTATTAGTTAAATGAGAATTAGACACTTAAGAAGATACAATGGAGAAAAAGGATTCATATAAACCGACCGCACGTAGTGGGATAAAGGTTTGATATTGTTGTTGTTTGTCGTTGTATAATCCCTCTCTATAAAGTATTAAAAAAACAAATATATGCTAAATTTGTTTGCCTTACATTGAACTCATGAGGAGCAAATGTTTCCCTCTCTCGAGGTGATATGTTCTATTTTCTCCTTATAATGCATATTTTGAAGCCAACAATCATCAAGGCAAAACAAAAATTAAGGAATCACAAAACATAAAACAAAAAATAGAAAATTACACTTAAAGTCCAGGAGGTATAATTTACACTTAATGTTGGTTCACATTTTTTTAAGCACTTCACTTAGATCCCTATTACAATAGCTTCTTTATGTAAGGACTATCGTGTGGATAAATAGTAGCATTAAGGAAGAAGTGTATGTTGCATTTTCTCACAAAAAAATAATAAAAAACATCTCATACAAGATCACCTGATAGCATTTAACGGTAGAGAAATAAAGTTATTATGGTAGACACGTAAGGGTAAACATAAAATAAATTGAGGGGCCCAAAGTAAAATTCTAAAAATAGAAAATAGGGTTTATAGCAAACGTAACAGTTTTAAATTAATTCAATAGGTAAGCTGTTATAAACAATAAAATGTATGTTCTTAACAAAGGATATTAAGAATATTTCTACTCCATACCTCAAGAAGTTCTTCAGTACTATCAGCACAAATTGGAATACGTTCATCATTCCAAATGCAAATTCGAGCTCCAGTGTCCTTCCTCATATTCTTTATAGTATGACCATGCCTCCCAATAACGCAGCGTGACTGATCTGATGGTATCAGCAAGCGAGCAGTAACTTGAAAAGCACTGAAGTGGTCATCTTCATTACAAATCAATGGTCCATCTAGCGCAAGCCTCTCATGCACCCTGAAGAGGGCATCTTGTGCAGGACAAACATAATCTTTTTTATAATTGAAGGGATTGGTTTCTTTGAATGAACTAGAGATAGTAACAATACGCTCATCACAACCTTGCATAGCACCTTCAATCAGTACCCTGGCTCCAGTATCAGCTCTTATATGCTTCATAATCTCACCACCTTGGCCAATTACACGTCCTGCTTTTCCTTTAGGACATAAATAGCGGTATACAGTATGTTCAGTTGGGAGATCATGTAGCTCTCTTTGATCATTGAGGCTTCTCCTCTTGCTTACCTCATTTTCTATAAAGCTATCATGAAAATAGGATCTTTTCCTACGACATTTTCTCTCTTCATCCATCTAATGCAAATGGAACAAACTTCTTTACCAAAAACACTATATTGACATGCAAATATGCATCAAAAATAGAAATATATAGCTGAGGGTATTGTCAAAAAAAATCCTTGCAGTTCTGCAACAACGGTTCATTTCATATTAGAGAAAAATAAACTAGGAAACAAGAAGAAAAAAACTAAAGAAATACAAGAGGAAATCATAAAACTACTCTAGCATCAATATAAGTATAAAATCTCAACCCTGTACGCCAAAATAAAAAGAAAAGAATGACAGAGAAGAGATGGAAATCCAAAATTATAGGTAAAATAAAATGTAGCAAGAAGATGAACTTTAGAATCCCAAGTGCCCCTGCCCAAATGGAATACAACAAATTACAGAGCTTAAAGCATGTTTCTGTTTTCATGTTTGTGAGCATGGTTTCACGTATTGAACAATATTATGATGTTGCACCTAAAGTCTTTAATCAGCTTATTAGAATTCAATGAAAACTTCAAATGATTTTTTTATTATGACTACTTCAGGAATTGGTCATTGAAAAGAAATATTGTGATTATAGAATAAATTGCCTGAAGCATATCAAAGATGCATGCTTCAAAAGGATATCATGTAACCTGTATTCAAGTTGTTTGATACACGTTATGCACATCTACTTAAGAATTTAAATACATTGGAAAGTTACATCACAAATATGGACTTATGGTTATATATGTAGGTTACATACTACGAAAGTTTAAATATTCTTGAGTAAAGTTTTGTAGACTATATGTGCACATACATTTGTAATGTATGCATACCCTTGTGAGGTGTGATCAAGTCTTTATATTAATATTTAGATGGGAGCACTAACAAGAATAGCAAAGTGAATTGTATTCATAAAGAGATGTCCTTAGGACAAAGTATGTAGGTATTAGCATTGGCATGTGTAAGAACAAGCATTTCCAGGCTGTGCTTCATCACTAAAATTATAATTTAACATGTATATTAAAAATATTTCTTAATGATAAATAATCCTATATAATGGAACCTCAAATGTATAATCTTTATTTGTTATAGATTTTTAACTATGAGGGCATTCAAAGATGATATTCAATGCATCCTTGATTATTTTGTAAGAAGAAAAAACTTTTTTTTCTAAATAAAATTTAACCTATACTAAACTCCATACATCTGCTTGTGATAATTTATAATATTATCAATTAATAGTGGTTCAAGGTCATCTCAGAAATATCAAATACGTAGTTGCATTCCAAGAATATAAGCCTTCTTCTTAATTTATCCTTAAGTTTTGAGAGCATAGACTTGGACCTTACAATTTCTTCCACATTCAACTTCTTCGGTTTTCAATCCTCCATCATGTGCATCACAGGTGTTCACATAATAATTTAGTATCAAACCTTCAAACTTTACAAGCTTCTCAAACCCACAAGGAGCAAGCCAACTCAAGTAAGCTTGTCAGTTTGAGTGAGTTGGACTGAAATCATTATAAAAATTTTAATTTCTATTCAACTCAAGATCAAACTTTATTTGAGCAAACAAGCTAGAAATTGGTGTTTGCTTAACTTTGCAAAAAACCATATATATTATATGCATGGTATATATTACATAGCACATAGAGTATATATTTATATATCTTACACATTTTGAGTTATGCATATGCTAATTCAAATCATGTCAAATTCCAAATCAAATCAAGTTCAATTGTATCATGAATTGAGCTTGAAATTAATTCTCATTCATTCAACTTCCAAATCTTAATTATTTAGTAGGAATACTACTAAATATAAACCCTGAACTAATATACCAATTTTTGCAACTACAAATTACCATAGCACTTATATATTAATTAACTTCCTAATATCTATTAACTTATACTCCTTGTATGCCTCAAATTCATAAAATTATATTTAGTTATCTCTCTTAAATAAGATGTTTACCATCAATCATGTTTGACCACAAATGAACTTGGCATAAGAAGTAAGTCTAGCCCTGACACATTATATTCTATTTATAACACCAAATACAAGTTTATTTCCACGATAAATTTTACACTTACTAGTTACAAATCACATACAATAATGTTAAGATAATATTTTTCTTAGTTGTTAATTGAATATAATAAACAGTAATATAGTGGTCATGTCTCCAAAAATAATGTCTTCTAGTTGATTTATAAAATGAGTAATTCATAATATACATATACATGCCAAAGCACTCATTTATTAAACTGATGATCTAATACTACTGTGAACAAAACGCAAATCAAATTAAATATAATAAGTTTCAATTACAACATTATTCAGTCACACCTAGCAATCCTATGCTTTCCAAACTATCTCAATTTATTTTTGAAACTCCACAATTATAATTACATTTACAAATCAAATGACAATAAACTATAGAAAATCATAATGCAATGACAACAATCAAATTCAATAAGAAATAATCTTACATTTTATTATAAATCACTTTCACTCCTGGCCACATGCAACATAATCATAGAGATGGCTAGGACGGGAAAGAAAGAAAAATATAAATTGGCATCATCATCATTTCATTATCCAAAATATTTGATGGCAACTTTTTATAAATTATAATTATATAATCATCTCTATTGAACATTTTTGCGTAAATCTTTGCATCAACCTTCAATATACCCCATTTTATTCCCCACGCATTTACGTATGAAGTCTTATATAAGATAACATAACTTGCTGCCCTAATAAAATGTGCAAAAATCACAACTAACTATCCTAGTAAGTGAGACAAATTCAAACAGTATCGCATGCTAACAAATTCATAATATACAGGAAAAATGAGAAAATTAAAACCCAAAAACAACATACCAATAATAATGAGGATATGCCTTCAGTGCCCCTGAACACACAATTCCTACCAAAGCCCTAAATCCATAGATAAAGATATGGCCTAAGTATGAAAGCAAACTCAATTGACTTAGGTTAAGCAGCAAGGATGTGATGCACAAATAAATATGCAAAAGGATAAGCATGATGTATCAAGTTGGCAAATATTTAAGGCCAACAACTTTGAAGAGATTATGATTATAGCGACGAAATGTTAAGGACAACAATACAAGCCACAATATAAAAGTTTAGTATGGGTTTCACGTAGCTCCACAGGTACAATATATGAAAATAGCACACCTAGAAAGGCATACCACTAGTAATGGCAAGGAGCTAATATTCCAAATATAAACAAAATAAAACAAGCCCTAAATAAATCACACATACCAAAACCATAAAACACAAACAAGTCGTATACCTATTAGACCAGATCTCACTTAATGATGTATAAATTTGACAGTTATTTCAATATAAATTTTTTTACCAGGATAGTTCAATGGGTCCTCACCAAGTTTCATCCATCACCACAAAGGTAGGCAATCATCACAAAAAAGGGGTTCTACCAAAATCTACAAAATCTGGTGAAGTGGTTCCAATATAGTTGTTAAGGCACAGTTACATAAAATAAGGATGTTAACCATGAAATCAGTTCATTATGCAAATAATGCCCTAATGCACGAATCTATGGTTTATATGTTAAACCTACTAAATGCATAAATTAGCTAAGTTGAAGCTAAAAATTCAGCTCTAGCAACTTCAAACCCAATCCAAAGAGTAAATACACCATTCCTATCACAGAATTAGTGAAGTGGCGTCAGGGTTTCTACATCATTACTAAAGCTTTTGTAAAGGAGAGAGCTAGGCGAAGATAAGGAGCGCAGAAGTGCTTCATACATCTAAATACTCTCTCAACATGCACGTCACAGTGGCCGAACAACAGCTGGTTGAAGTGGAAAGAAGTGGCGGTTGAGAGAAAAGAAAAAGAAACCCTTGCTAAAAATAATCAGGTTTGATGATAATGGGAGCAGCAAATACAAGATCAGGAAACTTCTTGCCGAGCAAAGGTAGGGCGGAACTTGCCAGCCAGACACACTAGCGCTAGCAGAAATGAGGAGTTCGTCGAGATACAACGCCGGCGGCGTAGCCACACACTCTTCGTCGTGCCTTTGAGTCTATCCATGATGACCATAAGAGGCAGTTTGGATGCAGGACTTAGTCTAAATCTTGCCAAACAGCAAATATGACAACTTAAATTCTACAGAAACTTAAATACCGTTCCTTCTCCGGTTTGATTTCAATCCTGTATCCGCTAGTTCGGCGGATTTACCGTATTTACCCAAAGAAGCGGGATAAAGAGGAGAAAGGTCGTAACCTTCGCGGCAAGCTCCCGCCGTGACTTCCGATCCGACAAGAACAACGTCGTCGAAGGAGGCGACAAAGCTTCTTTAGTGTCGAACTCTACTTCACGCGAAGCCAAAGCAAAACACGGGAGGGTAAGCAAACCCTAGACCAGCCTTATGCGGAAGAGCATAGACAGACGAAATAGAAGGGAAATTATAAAGATAGTTTGGGCAGCAGAACCATCGCACCAGTTCGCTCCACTTCATAGATTTTTTTTTTTTTTTTTTTTAGACTGGTAATAATTGTTCACGTGGGAAAGAGAACCTGCCTATTAAATTTTAAAAAAAAAATTACCATTTATTGATGTTGGTATTTAAGTTATTATTTAGGAATTGTTTGGCGAACAAATCTTCAGGAGCTTGCATAAGATACTTTTTAGCAATAGGACCATAATAAAGCAGAAATTTAAAAATGAAAAAATTATCTAAAATGAATGGTGCATTCAATAGAATGCGTCAAATAGATGAGTGCATTCTATGCGCTTGCCCATACATTCAGACCAGATCCGCCTTCTGCGGGGAGAAAGCAAAAGCGTTCGCGGGAGTGCGGGGAGAAAACCAAAGGCGTCCACCCGACAGCTTACTATGATGATATATATATTATTCTTTTAAGTTAGATATTTGAGTGTTATGTTATGTAAAGACTTAAACAATTTGCAGGCGAAGTGTGTCTCCATCTAGCTCCGATCTCTGCTTGAATTTCTTAGGTAAGTGGATAGTTATAAGTTAATTTTTTTGATATAAGATTATTCAATAATAAAATTTGTTTGAAGCTCCTCTAGCATGATATTTTATGTTAGAATATATGTATATGATAGTGTAATTAATTGTTCATTTTAATTAAAGAGTTGCATTTATTTACAGAACATGATATAAGAGTTGTAACATGATATAAGAGTTCTAACATGATATAAGAGTTGTATTTTTGTCATAGAAACAAGATTAGCGGTATTGATTATTGTTCATTTTCATAGATATATAGTGATGTGGTGATCGTCGGAAGAATCGGACATGCAAGAAGAAATTTCTCAATCCAAGGAACAAAGCACAAAACTTCAAAAGTTTCAAAAGAAGATAATATTCATCAATGCCCTCATCCTTCTACAATGCTCCATATATAAACTAGCTATAGAATGTTGTAGAAAATACTAGAGAACTATATACAAGAGATAGTTTATTCCTAAAACTGCACTTAATTAAAAATGCTCCATATCATTCTCCCCTTGCGTCAAAAGAGCTCGACTCTGTCGAGGCTCGTCATCAGGAAAGAGGTAGAGGTGGACATCCTAACCAGATCCTTGGGTCAAAGACTTTGAATGCAGACTTCAAAATTATCAAATTAAGAGGCTTTCCCCAATCTAAGTGAGGAGGTCCAGCCTTGAAACCATTGAATTAAACTAGCATTTCATATAGAGTAGCATTCGCAATTGTTATTTGCAGCATGTATGATTCATTTTGATTGAAATAATCGGGTTTAGGATCTGAAACGTAGAACTCAACGGCAGAATTCATCCGAGTTGTTACTCAAATTTTACTTTCCAAACTTCCACAAGATAGAGAGGCGAGCACATTCTCCCATTTAATTTTATCTCGTTTCTCCTCCTCATCCCAAATGTCATACAACACAAGTAAGAACTTTTTTCACATTATCTCATATTTAAGACTCTTTTGCAGTGCATAAAGTGTATCCAAAAGAGGTATATTCATTTTAAGAGATTCCAACATATCTACAATGATTTTTTTCACATCAAAGTTATTGGATACACAAACCCACATTTTAAGATCAAATTTCTCTAAAATTTCACTTTGTAGACATGTTGCAAGAGAGTTGTCTTTCCCATAACACCATGCTCCACTATAGATAGAAGTGAAATGTTTTTGTACGAATCAATTCTTGGATGCTCATTTCATGGTTTTCTCAACCACTGCATAACAAACTTCTTATCCTTGCCTCTACTGATGATATCATTTTTGGGCAAGATCCTATTTCACGTGATTTGTACAATGCACACTGCTGCTCCTGCTTTGCGGCCAATAATATTTGGTGGGGGCGGTTGTTTTCTAATCTTCTTCATTGATCTGTGAATCTTCCTCCTCCTTTGCTTCTTGTTGGTACATGTCTTCTACTATATGTTTCCACAATCAGACTCTGGCATTTATGAAACAGTTGGAGACCTGGTTTCTGGATAGCTATGTCTTCCTAGCCAACAAGTGCTTATCAGCATTGCTAGTGTACGGGTGAAGAAAGTGCTAAAAAAGCCAAGATCTGAGTATGGAGACTAATCTGTCTGGCAAACCTCGCTGAGGTCTCCAGGCCTCCTGCTCTATCATTCCCATCTGATGAAAAGCCCTTTGTTGCCTTAAATTCTGATCAATAAACCTTAGCTTGGGTTTTTTTTCCCTTTTGTGAGTCCAGAGCCGCTTCCCCATCATTGTCACCAAGAAGCTCGCATGCCTACTTAAGTTGGACGGTAGGGGTGTCAATACTTGATCCGACCCGAAAACCCAACCCGAACCCGACCCAAAAATTTTGGGTTCGGGTTAGGGATTTCGACCCGTTTGTAAAATCGGGTTGGGTTAGGGTTGACCCAGAAACCCAAAATCAACCTGGTTTGACCCGTTTTTAATTAATTTAGGAGGATTTTAATGGATGTTTATAAAATAAGTAAATGATATTTCAAAAAATTATAAACATTATTGCCCAAATTAAATGAGTCTTGATTTATTTTAAATTAATTGAAGTAAATCTTACCTTAATTTGATTTAGATTTAAATAAATTGAATTAAATTAAAAAAATTAATAAAATATACCCGAATCGGGTTGGGTTCGGGTTCAGAAAACTGGCCTATTTGCAAAAATGGGTCGGGTTGAACAGTGTCAGGTCAATTTCAGATCGGACCCGAACCCGACCCGTGACCCAGTTTTGACAGCTCTATTGGACGGTGATAGCATCCTTGAAGCATCTAAAATTCCTTGACATAGCCTTTCGTGCAAGTGCTTTGTACGGCATGGCGGAACCGAAACCCATTATCTAGTCAAATGAGTTCACCACCATTTGCATATACTCGCAATAGTTGTTGTATCTCTTCTCCACCTCAGCTAGAACTTTATCAAGTTTCTGCACAACCTCCTCCAGCCTCTTGAAGTTGGGTTCATATCCTTTAGTGACATTTCGTCGAACAACTTGGGAGTGTTGTACTGGCTCAGCTTGGGAATGTTATACATGAGGAGGAAGTAAAGTCGAGCTCGCTGGAGTTGCGCGGAGGTGTTTGGAATCATCTGCAGTGGTGGCAGTAGAAGAAGATGGAGGTTCGGGATCACGAATAAGTGGAGGGGGTCACATTGAAGGAGAGGGAGCTCAAGCGGAGGGTACTCTGGCGGTGGATCATGCCATCGGAGAGGGAGTTCAAGCAGAGGGTAGTCGTCAACCACAATCGGTTAATTTCAGAACTGTTTGCGATCATGTGAAGCGGATGAGAGGAGAAAAGAAGAAGATGAATACCTCAGTATGGTTGCCGACGAAATTCATATTCTCCTTATGGACCGAAGGATTTTGTCAATTCGATCAAGTGATGCTTTCACTTGAGCTTGATAAAGTGATATACAGCTTCAATCATCATCGATAGCTCATCTTCTTTGGCATCGATCGTCATCGATCGCCAATCTTATTCTTTGACTTTGATCATCGTCGACAGCCCACCTTCTTCTGCAGTCCATTTTTTTCGCAAGCTCCAGGCTTCGATATCAAACTGATGTGGTGATCGTCGGAAGAATCGGACATGCAAAAAGTGATTTCCCAATCCATGGAACAAAGATAAGCACAAAACTTCAAAAGCTTCAAAAGAAGATAATATTCATCAATGTCCTCATCCTTCTACAATGCTCCATATATAAGCTAGCTATAGAATATTCTAAAAAACACTAGAGAATTAGGTACAAGAGGTAATATACTCCTAAAACTGCACTTAATTAAAATGCTTCGTATCATATAGACTGATGAACATAAAAAGTTTAAAAGTGGTTAGTAGCTCTTGATCGAATTCCTGTCAAGAGAAGTATATGTATTATTATTACTAACTAATATACAAGATATTTATTCTAAAGAATAAGAAATTCAACTCATAAGTGTAAGACAGATAGTCAAATATACAACACATGTTAATGAAATTGCAGGACAATTTTGATATACAACCTAAAGTAAAATTTTACGTTATTATGTAATATTGAAGACACAGACACACTATTAAGACAAATAGGACCAGAAGCTCCAAGCTTTTTTTTTTCAAGATAAAGGATCCATCCAACAAAAGTAAGCACAAGGTATTATCGGATAAATAAAAATTATATAAGAACCATATATTTTGCAATATACATATAGATTGTATTTTGACAAAAAAATTTGATGTTCCACAATATTTACTTTGTAATGAATCTATCTAAAGAAAAACATAACCAGTCATAATCGAACCTTGACTTTGTCAACACCCTTCATCAGAAAAATTATTAGGTCCGGACACCTAACGCAGCTCTATATCCAGACGCCAATAACATGTTGCCACGTGCTCTTACTCTTTACCATGCGGCCAGACGACCCGAACCCGGTATTGCTATGTATTGACTGATTTGTGCAGACCGGGGTATTGATAGGTATTGCTCGATATTGGTCGGCAAAAATGAGAAATATCAATCTGTCAAGAGCAATACCGAGCAATACCTAGCAAACCCCAATTTTGCTAGGTATTGCTCGGTATTGGTCTTGACATAGCGGTATTTCTAGTTATTGTCAAGCAATACTTAGTAACACTGAACAATACCTAGCAATACCGAGCAATACCTAACAATACCCGAACATAGTAATACCGGGTTTCGTTCTGGGTCGGGTCGCCGGGCCGCACGATAAAGAGTAAGAGCACGTGGCGACATGTTATTGGCATGTGAATGTAGAGCTACTCAGGTGTCAGGACCTAATAATTTTTCCTTCGTCACCCCATATTCTTGCACAATATATGAGTACGTTGACGTTAGAGATTTAAAGTATACTCCGCTTCTTTCTCCCAAGAACAAGTCTGTCAACACCTCCTCTTATTCTCCTTTGTTCACAACACCCAGCCATAGCAGTCATCACTATTATTGCCAAACTTGTAACAGCAGTTCTGTACATATCATCCAGGCCGATCGAGGATCATCCTGGGACGATCAGTTGTAATTTTGTTCCAGATTCTGTACAGAAGTTACAAGAATGATTTCCTGTAGGGATCGTCCAGGCCGATCTAGGATCGTCCCGGGACAAATCAGTTCATGGCAAAAGTCAGAGAGCAAGGGGTTTTGAAAATTAATTATCGTCCTGAGAAATCGTCCCAGGACGATGTGAAATTGGTCAGATAATCCAGGACGATCGTGCGATCGGCCAGGCCGATCAGAGCATTTTAAAGCTGAAATCAGTCGTTTTGAAGAGAGAGAAAAATCAAAATAAAATATCTGAAATTTCTGAGGAGAGAGAAAGTCGAGGAGAATTTGGGAAAAGTTGATTTCGTGAGATGCTGGGCCGTTTTCGTCTGACGAGACTGTTCAAGAAAGTGGTGTACGCAAGGTAAGGCACATTCTGTCTTTCTCAATTTTCAGAACGGTAAAGTTTGAACGAATTTTCTGTCCGGATTTTTTTTCCGTTAGCGAATTTCGTCAGTATTTTGCGATTGGTTCAGTTTTTACCGCTTAACTTTTGGTATGTTATTGAAGTGCCGAGTGTGCACGTTTTGATTATTTTCTGGAGAATTTTGACCAGATAATTTTGATTTGGCTGTGTTTTCTTTCGACTGTAATTTCTAATAATTTCTGAATTTGTCTGGGCAGTAGAATAAAAGTATTATAATGTTGTTGTGAATGTTCTGTGGTAATTTGAATTATTTTAATTTATTTTAATAATAATTTGACCTAATATTTAATTTATCGAGTTTTATATGAGCAAAGTTTATCATTGGTTACACTTTGATTAAGTAATGACAAATATATTCATAAATCTGATGAAGAAGTTGAATTTCGAATAAAATGATGATTGAAAATGGAGTTTATATAATCTTATTAAGTAATAACAAATATATTCCTACAAAAGTTAATATTACTTCTGTCACACTTTGATTTTAAAACCAAAGCAAAATTTAGAAATTTGGATAGGATAGCTAAATGAAAGCCAAATAGTGATGACTTAATTTTTATATGAGTAACTGTATATGTATCCCATTAACTCCTTGAAACATCTTCATTCTTTGTAGAATGTCACAATCACTTTTATACTTTGGTGGCGAGCTCCAAGTTACAACTGAATTCACACCAAGTTATGTCAGTGGTAGGAATATGCCAATAATCATAGAGGACATTATACAATTGGCCCAACTAAAACTATAAATTATTCATGTGTTACAGCACAATCCATCGACATAGACAATAAATCTTTTATGTCAAATTCGTAATAACGGTGGATATACTGCGATGCATGTGATCGATGACGAGGTTTGTAAATATATGTTGCTAAAGGCTAGAAGGCGCACTTTTACGGTATATGTCAAGGCTAAAGAATTTATCCCAAGAGAGCATACCGGGATAAGCACAACAACATTCATATTTGGTGTTGCTATCCCTTGAACTCAAGTATATTGGTAAGTTATCACGTAACGTCTAAGTTTCATTTCTTTGGTAGTGGTCTTTCAAAAAAATATGTAATGTCGAAGCTTCCTTTTTTTTACAAGCATCTCCATTAGTGGAATCAACACACTTATGCATGGCTCGTGAATGGCCTGTACATTGCCCACGATTACTATATTTTCTTAGGGCTGTTGGGTTGGATAATGTTTAGCACCTCCATTTCATTAGAATAAATAATAATCTTATAAATACTTTGGTTGAGAGGTGGTGTCCTATGACCAACAGTTTCAACTTTGGGGAGATGACTGGCACACTGCAGGATGTTTAGGTTCTTCTTGGCCTTCGAATTGCAGGTCCTGTAATTGTTGGCCCAACTGTTATCGGTGAAGGTTTATGCTAGCAAAGCTGGCCTGATTGTTGTGATGAGCTTCTTGGAAGTCATCCTTGATGTGACAATGTGTATCATGATCCTGGAGATGCTGACATTCAAGCCAGCTTCATAATGGGTACTGCACAAGTGGAGTCCATGATACCTCTTAGATGGTTGAGATGGTAGAATTAAACACATCACATCAAGTCAAATCAGTCCCTCAAGCCCTTAAACCTCCCAAAATTTTAGAATTAATAGAATAGAATTATAATTAGGCTCTAATGACTCCCAATGCAGAAAACATAAAAATTTGGTCCTTATAAGTCCTAATGTATTGCACATCATTATATGGCACTTATGACTCCCAATGCATAGCACCATTTCCTCATTCTAAATTTAAACACTTTACATCTACTTAGGCATGCACAACATCAATAACAACCACCATCATTTCCTTCTCACATATTCAACCACATAAACATAGAAATATGACATTATTAATAAATACAAACAGAATTAAACACATCATAGAAATACATAGAGTTACACATTTATAATAGAGAAATGAGAATCTCATAGTAAGTTTACACACTTCTCAAAAGTTGCCAATTGTAAAGACATTCACTAAGTATGTTCACAACATCATCTCAGGGCTTTTGTAGTGATTTTTATCTGGTCTCAGACACATCACAATACTTAAAACCCTATATAATTAGAAACACCATATAAAAATTTAGAAGAAAAATGTTAAAATGTGTATAATAATAAAAGCAATAATATACCAAAAGTTATATGGTGAAAGTTTCCTAAATGATAGGATTTTTCCATTTTTTGTCATTAGAAACATAAAAATCATGTAAACTCTATATGATTAAAGATAAAGAAAGGGTAAATATTTGATCCTAACAACTTTCTCAACTAACCCATTGGATGAAAACTACTAGAATACCTTCAAAATAGAATTTTCTCATTAGAAATCTCTCCTCTCTCTATCTAGCAATCAATTGGTGGAAATGAGAGGGCATGAAAATTTTAGTGGATTGTGATATTTATAAAAATTATGGTTACAATGTCATGGCATCAGAAGGGCCAGTATTGCAGTGCTATCATGAAATTTATATTTTCAATTTAGCATATGAAGAGCTTGGTGCCACAATGCCTAAAGGCTAGGTTCCACAAACTCCTAGAAACCCCAAATAAACCAGAATATAGTGAACACAATGTCTCAGTGCTCAGACCCCAGCATCACAGTTGTAATGCCCCAAGGTATAATGGAAGAATTATACTTAACCCTATTTATCTCATATTTGATTTAAAATATATGAGAGCCAATTAAAAATACAAATATATATATACACACTTTTTCTCATTTCATTTTATATATCATCCAAAAGAATTATGTAGGACAATCAAGTATAGATAATCTATTCATCAAAACATAAACTAATAGATTATCAAAACTAAATACTTTTAAGCTGGACTTTTCCTTAGACAAATTATGACTTTAACAACTCCTAATGTATTCAGTTTCTATTCTCCCTTTTTTTTTCTTTCCTAAATTAACATATAAATAAATAAATGAGCAAACTTCTTGCTCAACAGGCTACCCAAGTATTATTAGAGAAATCAATGTCCACTTTTGTAATAACATAGATACAAAAAAAGTTTCACTTTATAATTAAGTAGTATTTACGAGCACAAAGGAAAACTTTATAGATTATAGAACATGAACATAAACTTAACTTATATTTATACATTTAACTTTATCAAAAAGATAATATATACATTAGCTGGACTTAAACATGTATATAAGATATATATTAACTTGGAACATTTCTTAAACTTAAATATAACTTGAACTTGAGTATTAACATCAAAGATATTAGCTTAAACATAACTTAGACATTATATCAAGAACTTTCAATGCAATATATGAAACATGGCATGCACATGCCCTAATATGTACTTATAACTCTACTTTCTCTTATACATCCACTTGATCTCACACTTATATAAGATAGATGAAGATATGCTTGATTCCTCTTATAACTAATTTCCTCTATTACTCCACTATATCATTTGACATTTGTGCAAGACATATGGAGGAATCATAAACATATACATGTAAGGGTTCCTATAACTTGACTTATAGTGCACTTAAACATCTCCCTCATTCATCATATTTTTCATATGAACTTGCAATGCATCATATGAATATTAAAATATTAACATATGTAACATGTATAAATGACGTTTAACATAGAACACGAGTACATTAAAGTGACAATTGTACAATAATTTTAGTAGTTCATGTGGGGCAAAAGATGTGCACATATTTTAAAATAGCATTTCAAAAAACAATTCACAGTGAATGATTTTAACAACATCTTTATCATTCTACAACATTTTCTATAAAATTCAACAAAAATAATAAAAGTTACGGAAATATACACATTCAAAACCAACCAATGAAATATTGAGTTTTATGAGTCATAATGTTTAGAATTACTCATTCTACAATGGAAAGTTTTTCAAACTTCATGAAATCATTTAAAACATCTAAACTATTTGTAAAACATCAAAATTGAACTAAAGATATGGTATTGAGAGCTTATTTTTTTAGGAGTAATTCTCTTAACTGGCTCTTCAAATAAATCTAGCTTTGCAGCAACCAAACCTTAAGTAAAAGTAAGCAGTATTTATATATATATATAGATTTACAAATATCAAATTTTAAACATTGGGTACGCAAACAGCCATTTTTTATTTCTATCTAATATATCCTTAAAAATAATTCTAGAATTACAATTTTATGAGCCTTGCATAAAGACAAAAACCTAATTTAAATTCCCGATCTTCAATCTTCTTAGCTTCGTGTCCCCTCGTAGTCTTCTTCACTCCTTTAGTTGCTTCTCTAGTGTTCTCGATTTACAACTTAATTTTCTTTTCCATGAGGTGGGGCTATTTATAGTGAGGAGAAAAGCAAAATAAATAGCATGAGATCAATAGTAACCAAGCAATAACATATTTATTAGGTTGCCATTTAGGTGGGTCTAAATAAGCCAACGTTATGCATGCTTTGGATTCCACATATGTACAAATTTTTGCCCACAATTTCGTGCACGATTTCGCCGCACAATTGCCCAATCTTAGCTCTCAATTTTCGGCCCTACTCATCACGTGAATGCGGAAAATATTCTCACATATTCATTTAAATCGAAAAATTGTTTCCCACATTCATTAGAATGTATGAAACTATTTCATGCATTCATTTGAACATATTCATTAGAATGCATGAAATGATATCATGCATTGAATGCATGAAATGAGTTTTCATTTTCTTTAATGTGTAAAACCGTTTTTCATTTTTGGTTTTCCAATTTTGCTCCTTTTCAAATTACTCTCTAAGTTGGTGATTCGGTTCACATCACTAATTTAAATTATTAATCAGCTTTAAAAAAAAAAAGATCCTATTAGAAGCACATACTGGGCTTTTGCTGAAGGCTTTGGTCTCATTCAAACGGGCATGTGTTTAATAACTACATAAAATTATATTGAGAGTAATGAAACACAGCTATCAATTTTTTGTTAGCATCAAGTAATTCGAAATCATATTAATAGATGACTAGTATAAATGCATGTGCACATGATGCACGAAATAAAAAATAAGAAAATAAAAAATATATAATAAAATTAAAAAAAAATTATGTTTAAATAGCATTTAGTAAATTCAACAAGCATTTGCGGAAGCTTTGATTCCAACATGGTAATTTATAATCCTTAATAAATCCAACAACTATTTCTGATATGACAATGTAAAATCACTTTCAGATAATTCAATATTGTGACATACAATGCAAGCATTATAACTCACCAAAATATCAATCAATGTCAATAAATCCATAGTATCCATATCCATACAGTATCTATAACAGTAGCAATGCGCAGTGACAGAATATAAGTATCAATGAAATCGTACGATAACAGTAAGTTCGTAAATCCATCTGAAAATCCAAATCAATAAAGCAATAAATTCATTACGAGTCAATGTCTTACACATGCATTTCAATACAATAGTCTTACTGAACAAGTACGATCACTGGCTATCAATAATTCATAGTGCTGTTGTGGAAATCCATAGTGCTGTTATAGATATCCATACGTTGGTTCAATAAGAGTCATCACTCTGTGCCCGTCGGCATATCAATCTCCTTATGACTCCCAATCGTTATATCAATGATCAATAGTTTAAAGGAAAGTCCGTCGGCCCAACATCCTGTACAGGTCAAGTCAATCTCCAACCAACGGTTCAACCAGGTTCCACTTGTCTTTCAGTATCAATAATCAAATAGTCACATTCGGATGCATATCAATTCAAATCATCAATTTCAGAAAATCAGAAATCGTACGAAAATCCAACGGCATAACGACAGTATACGGAATTTAGACAAAAATTCCTAAAAATCACAATTTATCAAATTAATACAGAACGTGCACGACAACATTATAAGACTTCTATTCTACTGAAGCAACATCAATCAACATCCTGATATTTATCTATTCAATTAAAATCGCATAGAACCCAAAATAACCGGTAGAATCGTTATAGAAAATACTCAAAACGTGTAGAAAAATCATATCAATAACATATTAAAAGTTGTGCGGTGAAAGTTTCGTCAATACAAAATACGGCGCATTTTTCAGTAACGAAAACACAAATCTGTGCCCAAAAATACCAAAACTAGACATCTTTGAAAATAGAAATAGGATTCGGAGTCCTTACCACGAGATAAACACTTTTCCCAACAGCGGCGTCGGACAAAAAGAGCTCCGCGGCCTCCGGAAACCAGCTTTTCCTTTGCTTTCCTTCTCTTACTCTCTCCTCATATATTTTGTTTTTTAAAAATGATTTTCTCTCTCATCAAATAGAGCTGATTTCCTTTTAAAACAAGTCTGATCGGCCCGGCCGATCACCACATCGTCCAGGATGATGTGAACAAAATTCAATCGTCCAGGACGATATCTCAGGACGATAATTAATTTCTTGGACGATTTTCTGTCTGACTTGTGCCATGCTCTGATCGTCCCAGGTTGATCCAAATTAACCTGGACGATCCACTCCTGAAAATCAGCTGTATTCACTACATTGATCATCCTGGACGATCCTGGGAGGAAAATCAGATCCAGAAAGGAAAAAATCAAAGGAATGAGCTCTCACACGAACTTCTATTAGGCCACCACATGATGCCAAGAGTTCTACCAGAGTACCACCCTGCTGCAACGATCTTTCAGACCCCTCTCTCCTGCCGACTACTATCATTCAGACCTCCGTCGCCTACTATGGTCCTTCCGACCATGATCACCAGACAATGGTCTTTTTGACCCCGGTCTCCTACCAGCTACGGTTTTTCGGACCTCTGCTTCCTGCCGACTACGGTCCTTTCGGCCCCCATCACCTATAATGTCCCTTACAACTAAACAAATATGTCTATGTTGATTATTGTAACTCCCACCATGTAATGCACTCTATATGACACACATTTGTAACATCAAGCCAAGGCCTTCTCCCTAAGAAGGGCCTCATTTATAATTGACTACAAATACTAGTAGATTTATTCAAACTGGGCTAGGCCCCGTAGTTTTTCCCCCTTTTCAGGGATTTCCACGTAAAAACTCTAGTGTTTCTTATGAACGCTACACCCTATCTCTTATCTGCTTGTGTGTTGGATCTTCATACAACACTAAGACGTTAAACTATATATTTTCTACCGCCACGAATACTCCAGGACACAACAGTTTGACGCCTTCTGTGGGAAAGTGATTCCAGACTGGGGGCAATTATTGCTCCAATCTCAAAAGATTGACATTATCAACTTCCTGACATCATTTCATTGTTGCATCAATATCATATGAATAAGATATGGACTCAGGGGCAACTTTGACTCCAACAATGATCAAGAAGATCCCTCTAATACTTCCAACACCAAAATGATATTTTAGGAAAATCTCAACAAATGCAAGGATACTTCTGATCAATAATAAGCTTCATACAGTCCCCTGCTGGATTTCTACTACTTGGCCAAGGTCTTGATCTCAACCTCAAAAAGGCAGTAACGATCTAAAGATAGACCCTTTTTTATATTTGATTCAGGATACACGCAGCGTTCGCCCTCTCCCAATCAAGAAAAAATCAATCCCAAGGGGATTCATTCGACCTCTTCCATACAGGTTAACGTCATCGAGCAAAGGTTCTGACATACAACCTCGGATAGGTCTTACATCCTTGATGAATTCTTTCTACCTCTTCCATACAGATTAACATCATTGAGCAAAGCTTTGACATATAATCTCAGATAGGTCTTACATCTTTGGCGGATTCTCTCGACAAAGCTTTGATATATAATCTCGGATAGGTCTTACATCCTTAATGGATTCTCTCGACCTCTTCCACATAGGTTAACATCATCGAGCAAGGCTCTGACATACAACCTCGGATAGGTCTTATATCATTAGTGGATTCTCTCGACATCTTTCATACAGGTTAACATCATCGAGCAAGGATCTAACATACAATCTCAGATAGGTCTTACATCGTTGGTGGATTCTCTCGACCTCTTCCATACAGATTAACATCATCGAGCAAAGGCTCTGACATACAATCTCGGATAGGTCTTACATCATTGGTGGATTCTCTTGACCTCTTCTACACAGGTTAGCATCATCGAGCAAGGCTCTGACATACAACCTGATAGGTCTTACATCATTGGTAGATTATCTCGACCTCTTCCATACAGGTTAACATCATCGAGCAAATACTCTGACATACAACCTCGGATAGGTCTTACATCCTTGATGGATTCTCTTGACCTATTCCATATATGTTAATGTCATCGAGAAAAGGCTCTAACATACAGCCTCAGATAGGTCTTACAGCCTTGGTGGATTCTCTCAACCTTTTCCATACATGTTAACATCATCGAGCAAAGCTCTGACATACAATCTCAGATAGGTCTTGCATCATTGGTGGATTCTCTCGACTTCTTCCATACAGGTTAATGTCATCGAGCAAAGGCTAAAACATACAACCTCAAATAGGTCTTATATTCTTGATAGATTCTCTCGACCACTTTTATACAGGTTAACATCATCGAGCAAGATTCTGACATACAACCTCGGATAAGTCTTACATCCTTTGTGGATTCTCTCGACCTCTTCCATAAAGGATAACGTCATCGAGCAAAGGCTCTGGCATACAACCTCAGATATGTCATGTATCATTGGTGGATCTTTTTAACCTCTTTCATTTAAATTAACATCGCCAGAATGCTGTTGATGGAATTTTGTCGGGCTTCTCCACAAAGTTAAATTTATACCCGATGTCGGACTTCTGCCCGTCGCCAGACTTTTGTTGGGCTTCTACCCGATGTTGAATTTTCTCCCGTCGTTGAACTTCTGCCTCGTGGAACTTT
>NW_021318595.1:13420021-13445019 GCF_001605985.2 Dendrobium catenatum
TTAATGTCATCGAGCAAAGGCTCTAACATACAGCCTCGGATAGGTCTTACATCCTTGGTGGATTCTCTCGACCTTTTCCATACAGGTTAACATCATCGAGCAAAGCTCTGACATACAATCTCAGATAGGTATTGCATCATTGGTGGATTCTCTCGACTTCTTCCATACAGGTTAATGTCATCGAGCAAAGGCTTTGACATACAACCTCAAATAAGTCTTATATTCTTGATAGATTCTCTCGACCACTTTCATACAGGTTAACATCATCGAGCAAGATTCTGACATACAACCTCGGATAAGTCTTACATCCTTGGTGGATTCTCTCGATCTCTTCCATAAAGGTTAACGTCATCGAGCAAAGGCTCTGGCATACAACCTCGAATATGTCATGTATCATTGGTGGATCTTTTTAACCTCTTTCATTTAAATTAACATCACCAGAATGCTGTTGATGAAATTTTTTCGGGCTTCTCCACAAAGTTAAATTTATACCCGATGTCGGACTTCTGCCTGTCGCTAGACTTTTGTTGGGCTTCTACCCGATGTTGAATTTTCTCCAGTCGTTGAACTTCTGCCTCATGGGACTTTCATCAGAATTCTACCCGACGCTTGGCTCCCTCCCGTCGCTATACTTATGCCCATTGTGGGACTTTCATCGAAATTCTACCTGACACTGAGCTTCTTCCCATCGTCGGACTTTGGCCCATCGATGACTTTCATCGGACTTTTACCTAATGCTTTACTTCTACTCAATGTCGAACTTCTGCCCATTGTCGAACTTCTACTCGTCGACGGACTCCTGCCCGTCGATAGACTTTCGTCGGTCATCTACTTGATGCTTTACTCCTACTTGATATTGGACTTCCGCCTGCCATCGAACTACTATCCGTCATCATACTTCTCCCCATCGATGGACTTTCGTCAGAATTCTACCCGACACCGTACTTCTACCCAATATCGAACTCTTGCCTATCGACGGACATTCGTAAGGCCTCCTACCCGACTCCATATTTCTACAAGTCACCGTACTTCTCCTCGACGTCAAAATTCTACCAGACGTTGAATTTATGTACATCATCGAACTTCTACTCAACGCCAAATTTCCACCCTTCATCGAACTTCTGTCCGTCATCAACCACCTACCCAACACTGTATTTCTACCCAACGCTGGATTTTTGCTCTTCAACAGTCTTTTCAACCTCCCTCCTTACAATGCTCTCTCTGACCTCCATCTCCAACCAACTAACATCGAAACTCCGCAGGATCTCTCGAAGAATATAGGGAGAAGGGGGATCTCCGAGCTTCCTTGCAAAGAGAGGGGCCTTGGAGGACCAAGGCAAAGCCTCAATTGTAAGAATAGAAGGAGAAAGGGGGATCTCCAGACTTCATTGCAAAGAGATGGACCTTGGGGGACTAAGGGAAAGTCTCAATTGTAAGAATAGAGAGAGAAGGGGAGATCGATGTAAAATTTTCTTTACCCAAGGGGGTTATTTATAAGATGAAAAGAGGGGGGAAATTTTTGAAAAAGAAGGGGAAAAGGCTTCTAGAAGCTTTTTTGAATTTTCCTGAATTTTTCAGAATTTTCTGAAATTTTTTGGAATATTTTGGGTTTTTTTTTAGAATTTTTTGGCTTAAAAAATTTCATGTGGGCCCCATAAAAATTTTAAAGAAAAAAATTACATAATCGCGCGCTGGCACGGGATGCACAGTTTTGCGCGCAGCGCAAATGCCACCGCCGGTGGCACATGGCGCTCGGCAGTCGGCCGGCCGGTTCGGATGATCCAAATTTGACATTTTTTGGGTCCTCGAAAATATTTTTTGACTTTTCGGACTTAATTTTGGCACTTTTGAAGCTTAAAGGGGCCTTTATGATCAAGTTTGAGCAAGATTTTAAATTTTGGAACGCAATTTTTTACGATTCGACCAATGTGAAATGTTGACACATATTTTCGAACTCTTGAAACTTTGACGTCCTAAAATAGGGGGACAATTGATATATCATTAAAAAATTATCTTTATCGGGCACGAATCTCGAGGCAAAAACAAGCCGGAAACTTCAAAAATTAAATCCAGGATCACTTGAACTCCGATTTCAGCAAACTTATAATCAAACTGAGCATATTGGAAATACAAATGCAACGATACCAAATTTGGCTCAATCCGAGCCCAAATGAGTCCAAATCAAGGACCCAAAGAGTTGTTGGAAGCTTTGTACCATAGTTTGGATTACCAAACGGTATCCGAACTTGACGAGCTTATAGTCGAATCCAGCGACTCGACAAGACAAATCCAACGAGCCCAAGATCTATGAATTCTGAAATCATTAAGACCTCCAAATGTCTGACGAATGGTCCATGATTAAGGGATTCAATATCGGTCGTTCATCCAATCACTCCACATTTACCCTTGATCTCTCACCTATTTACGGGCCATGCCACTCCAGAAATCTATAAATAAACCCATCATTTCTCTTGAAAATGGACCAAAGCAAGAAGAGAAGAAGAGAATGTGAGAAGAGAAGGAAGAAGCTCCTCCTCGACCATCGCCAGTGTTTCGTCGGACCACCTCCGGAGCTTCGTCGTACCACCACTGGACCACCGCCTGACGTCGTTGCTCTGTCGGACCACCACTTGAGGCCCTCACCTCCTCTGGACCACCGCCTGACACCGTTGCTCCACCGGACCACCACTTGAGGCCCTCACCTCCACCGGACCACCGCCCGAAGCCGTTGCTCCGCCAGACCACCACTTGAGGCTTTCACCTCCATCAGACCACCGCCTGACGCCGTCGCTCTACCGGACCACCACTTAAGGCCCTCACCTCCGTCGGACCACCGCCTGACGTTGTTGCTTCGCCGGACCACCACTTGAAGCCCTCTCCTCCACTTGACCACCACTTGAGGCCCTCTCCTCCGTCAAACCATTGCCTGATGCTAGAGTTTTGTCGGACCACCACTTAAGAGCCTGAGCTCCGCCGAACCACCGCCTGACACCGGAGTTCCGTCGGACCACCACTTAAGGGTCTGAGCTCTGCCGGACCACTACCTAATGTCATTGCTCCGTCAGACCACCACTTGAGGCCCCAGACTTCTGCCGAACCACCACCCGAGGCCCAGACTTTCGCCGGACCACCACCTGACGCCCAGACTTCTTCCGGACAACCATTTCAAGCCCGAACTTCTACCGGACCACCACCTGAGGCTCGAACATCTATTAGGCCACCAGCTGATGCCCAGAGTTCTACTATAGTACCACCCTACTACAACGGTCTTTCAGACCCCTGTCTTCTGCCGACTACTGTCATTCTGACCTCTGTCGCCTACTATGGTCCTTCCGATCATGATCATCAGACAATAGTCTTTTTGACCCCAGTCTCCTACCAACTACGGTCTTTCGGACCTCTATCTCCTACCGACTACGATCCTTCCAACCCCCATCACCTACAATGGCCCTTTCAACCAAACAAACATGTCTATATTGATTATTGTAACTCCCACCATGTAATGCACTCTATATGACGCACATTTGTAACATCAAGCTAAGGCCTTCTCCCTAAGAAGGAACTCATTTGTAATTTGAAGGGTCACAATTCACTAGGGAAGAATCCCAAGTGGTTTTAATTTAAAAGGCTTTTAATTTATTGTTATGGACATTAATTTACATATTATTATACATTTTAAATATATTTGGCATGAAAAGGGTACCAAGAGGTGTTTATTAATACATTAAATAAAGTTATAATTATTAATTAATTATAATTATAATAATTAAAATGAAAGGTTGAGATTTGTTGAATAATTAAAATTAATTAAATGCACTAATTGGCTCTTAAATGCAATTAATGTAAACTTAATGAAAAATGTCATGCATTTAAATGAATGAATGATGTTAATAAATAAGTTAATTAAATGTATAAATAAAATAAAAAGTTGAGATTCGTCCTTAATAAATTAAATGGAAGGCTAAGATTTCATTTGGGTTGAATCTCAAACCACTTTTATATAATAGTAGAGATGTTAGGCTTAAGGCTTTAAGTTAGATCAAATTGAAAATAATAATAATAATGATAATTTATTTACTCATTATGTTCTTAAATCCCCATGAAATTTATTAAGATATAAACATGGATAATTTATCATTATGGTAAATTTATCATGATTAAGAGCTTGATCATTATTAATTTTTTTAATAAAATTCATCAATATCTTGCCCTTCAAATGCAACCAATTCATCAAGAGGAAAAGCAACAAAGACTAATTTGATGAATTTTTAAAAAGGATTGGAACTAAGAGAGCTAATCAAATCATTTTGAGCATTCAATAAATGCGTCAAACTATTCGACATTGCCCAGATTGATCCTGCCCGTGTGTGAGGACTCAAATCGGTGATTTACGACTACTTATGTTAATATTTCTCTTTTTATTCTGATTTATTAATTTTTAAAAAATGATTTTAATTATTAAATGTATAAATATGTAGAAATATTAAAATATTTTGGTTCTTTCTATTTGTAATTTAATAATGTTATCAATATATATAAAGTAACTTGAATTTGAAATTTTAATAACATGTAAATCTTAATTCCATCGATTAATTAATTAAATTGCTATTTTGGTTGAGAAAAGATTAATATTTATTTTAAAGTATGTATTATAAATTTTAAAAAATGTAAACAAAATTTAATTGTATAAATTATGAAAATAATAATTTAGTTATTTGTAAATATAATAAAGATTTAATCGAGTTTAATTACATATATTTGGTGCTTTTAACCAAATCGTTGATGAGTCCGAGCGTTGGGTGATTCGAGTGGAGGCTTTCAACAATATGATTTGAGTTGAGTTGTCCGTTATTAAGCTAAATTGAAAAACAAATTATGTGTAACTAATTTTTTAGATTTATTAGCATAATATTATAATAATTTGAAATTAATTCAAAACCTAAGTAATATATAAAGAATTTTGTTAGATTTATTAATATAATAAAATAAATAATTTTGTTTGAATAATATATAGATTATATTAATTTGGAACTAATTTGTGTATAATATATTTAAAATATTGTGAGTCATAATTTAGGCCTTGGAAAGATTTAAGAAATATATAAATCGGAAAATATTTAAAGAGTAATTATTTTTATTAGATTAATTTATAGATTATTATTGTTAATTGAATTATTTTATGGATGAAAAATCTAGATCAAGGTAATGATTAATTAAGGCATTCTCAAGAATTTAATTATTACATTATATTTAAACTAAATTTTGAATAATTGAATCTGTCAGAGTACTGTATATATAATCACTTTAAATTATAATGAATTTATGGATAATTATTTTAATTTTATATAGAATAAGTAGGTGAACTATATGTGAACACAAAATATGTATTCATTGAGAGTATTTAAAATATAATTTTTAATTAAATATAAAGAAAGTAGACTTCTACCACATTTAACTTAATTATTACATATGGTAATATTCAGTAAGTATATTTTATAATTTTATAGATGATATTTGAAAAATAAGATATAAAAATTGTTCAAAAGTTATTTATTGAATGCTGGAACTATTCATGGAATTGGATTCTTGGCAAATTATCATTCAAAGTTCAGGATCATGTATGTTTTATTTTCTTGTTCATTAATTTGTTGTTATTATTCGCTGCAACCTATCATAGTAGCTGAGCTGTAAAGTCGTAATGTACAATCAACTCTTATTGTAGCCATAATCGGTAGGTTACAGAGGTCGAGTGGACCCTAATCCATGGGCAAAGATGGTCCGAAGGACCAAAGTCAGCGAGCGATGGTCATCCAAGGGACTATAGTTAGCAGACGATGGAGGCCGTAGGAACCTTAGTTGATGGGTGATAGTGGACAAATGGATCATAGTCGACGGGTGAAAAAGGCCAATGGGACTATAGACAGAGGGCAACGAAATTTTAAAGGACCGTAGTCGTCGGGCAACAATATTGGGAGGGATTGTATTCGGTTGACTATAGAGGTCAGAGGGACCATGGTCGACAGGCGATGAAGGTTAGAGGAAACGTAGTCGGTTGGCAATGTTGGTTGGATGGACCTTGATCAGATGGCGATGATGGTGGGATAAATGGTAGTTATGCAACGGGCGATAAAGGTTAGAGGGATTGTAGTCGACGGGGGATGGAGGTTGGAAGGACCATAGTCGGCGAGCAACGTAGTATGATGGTGATATGAGGAATTGTAGTCAGTTGGCGTCTATGGTTGAAAGGAATATAATCGGTGGGTAACAGTGGTTGGATAGACTATATTCAATGGGTGATAGTGGTTGGAGGGATTTTAGTTGGAGAGCAATGGATGTCAGAGGTACCACAGTCAATTGGCGCATTACTCTGAGGGATTGTAGTTGGGGGGGTGACAAAGGTTGGTGGGACCGTAGTCAATGGGAGCCAGAGGTCAGAGTGACTTTATTGAATGGGTAATGGTGGTTAGAGGGACCCTAGTATGGGTGGCGACAGTGGTTAGAAGGCTATAGTCGACAGGTCACTATTGTTGGAGGGACGCTTATCTACGGGCGATAGTAGTCTAAGGGACCCTTGTTGTGAAGGGACTAGAGTAGATGAGCGATAGAGGTCAGAGGGGATGTAGTCGGCACGCAATGGAGGTTGGAGGGACTGTAGTTAGCGTGCGATGGAGGTTGGAGGAATTGAAGTCGACACGCGACGGAGGTCAAAGGGACCGTAGTTAGTGTACAACGATGGTCAAAGGGACTTTAGTTGGCAGGAGACGGTGGTCCAAGTATCATATTTGGTGGGTGACACAGGTTGGAGGGACCGTAGTCGGTGG
Organism: Dendrobium catenatum; assembly: GCF_001605985.2. NCBI lineage: Eukaryota > Viridiplantae > Streptophyta > Magnoliopsida > Asparagales > Orchidaceae > Dendrobium > Dendrobium catenatum. The sequence continues at coordinate 13,426,843 of NW_021318595.1, forward strand.
GCGATGGTGGGCGGAGGGAATAAATTCAAAAAGGATGTTGGTCGGATGGACCATAGCCTGCAAGCAATGGATGTCAAAGAAACCATTATCTGCAGGCAATGATGGTCTAAGGGTTCATAGTTGGCCGATGATGGAGGTTAGATGAAGGCTCAGTGGTGGCTACGAGACAAAGCTCTAACGACATTGGTTAAGCAGAGGTCCAATAACGGCGGCTTGGTGGCGAGGGTTCACCGGCGGTGCTGCTGAGATGGAGCGCTTAGATTGTTCGAGAGTTCTCTTGAATCTCTAGTTCAATATCTAAGCCTCCAAAATTTCCATCTCCTTTTCATGTGGGAAGAAGGGGGGCTATTCATTTATTTTGACAGTGGCATGTTCCATAAATATGGAGAAGATCCAAGGTAAATTCAAAGTTTAAGTTTCTTAATGATCTCAGAATAAAGTAATCTTAAGCTCACTTGATTCCTCTCATCGAGACACTCGATTTGATTATAAAAATGTCATATTTGAATATCATTTGATCATTTAATTAATGCTTTAAACTTTCAAATATTCTTCGTCCCTTGATTTAGGCCCATTTGGGCTCGGTGAATAGATTTTTTATGTCTTTCGATTTTTTCTTTTTGAGATGTTCAATTTGATTGCGAGTTTGTTGAAATTGAAGTTTGGATGGTCCTAAATTTAATTCTAAAAGATAACAACTTGAATATAACTCAAGATTCATGTTTGATCAAGACGATTTTTTATGACGTATCAAGAATATATGTAGAATCTAATATATAACAAAAATCTAAATTAAAACTATTCAATTTGACTAACCTCTCATATCAAAAAGCTCTCACACTTGATGAATTTGATGCATGCTTAAGGCTTGCTGATTTAGAATTTAAATAAGCAGCGAGACCTTCCTCTCGACCTTGCCTGCTCACAATTTTTGTTTGCGCGATTTTTTCGAATCTGGAATGAAAATTGCAGATATGGTCAATGACTCGTGCGAAATGTGCCAACTAAATATTGCAATCAATGGACTGTGCCAAAATGCTTGGCGCATTCAAACTGCGCCAAACATTTTGGCATTCCATTGAATGCGTCAACCATTTTAGTGCATTCACTCCATAAAACTCGTTTATTATCTACTCTCTCCGCTTTATATCATTTAATAAGGTGTTGCTCCTTGCAATTTTCCTGACTAGTTTTAATCAAGTAATATTTGTTTACCTAGAGGAAAGAGAAAAAAAAGAATAAGAAACTGTTAGTAAAAGCTTAAGATGACAATGACTTTCTAAAATAAATGAGGGAGCAGATTATAATGGTTTATGTTGTTCAACCTCCATCTAAAAGAGTGAGAATTTCACCTTAAAAGATAAAATGTACATAATATGGATTACATACATCTTATTCCAGCGAGCACTACATCTTATTATGGCGAGCTTAGTGTTGACAAGCAGTACACCTTATTCTATTGATCTTAAACCCTAATCAATGAACAACAAATGATGGATGACAAATTATCAAAGAACATACTCCTGAACACTGTCTTCCAATTAAAGCTTTATAATTGCACGAACCGCTCCTTTTATAAATTAGAAATGGAATTATAACAATGATGGTGTTGATCGACATAGAAAACAATTGACATATTCAATGCTTTTTTATCATAAAAATATCATTTTTGAGTGGCGAGATAATAGATGAGATAATCAAAGTTTACAGTGTTATCTTTTGTTGGTCGCCATCAAAATTTATACTTTTGCGAATATCCTTGGATTGAAAAGAGTAAACAACTTGAGTATCTGATCATCATAATAGCTCGCAGCCCCAAGATAAGTTTTTTTAGTTGGTGCTTAAAGCTAGTCTTGTCACATAAGATAATTCAACAAAGTTGCAATAAATGAATGGACATGAGTTCAAAGAAGGCCAGGCCATATGACAGATTCACATAAAATTTAATGAATGATATATCAATACCAAAAATGATGCTGAGAGTAAACCCTCCTAAACAATCAAGAGTAGATCGATCTTGCTTCCACCACCACTTCATTAAAAAAGCAATTATTTATCAGAACAATAATATAAAAGAGTCATCATAATAATGCAATGAACACATCATATCAATCAGCAAAACTCTACTCCAAACAAGCATAGAGAAAATAAAAATATGTTATAAATTTTTTTGCGAACATAAAATATGTTATAATAATAAACAAAAAATAAAAACAAACATACGACACGTGATATGACACATGATATTCACCCCTAATCTATCATGTCGCTAATGATTCCAAGCCTTTCTTGGGGCCCGCCAAGTAAATAAAGCCCAGGGACATTGGAACAATATGAAGAATTATTTTTATGATAATAATAATATATTTTATAGTATGTAAGTAGGGGGTGTCAATGTAGAACCCCAATCGAAAATTTAAATCGAAGCCGAACCTAAAATTTTGAGTTTTGGTTGACCCTAAGCCCAAAATGGATTGAATTTGAATTCAACAATTTGACCCGTTTCAAAAGTTGGGTCGAATTTAGGTTGACCCATTGGCCCAAAATTGACTCGAAAACTCATCTTGACCTGGGAAACCCAAAATTGACCCAAAAAATGGATATTGACAAATTTTGGACCCGAAAACTAATAGTTTTTTATTAGCATTGGGTCATAAAACTAACCCATTTGCAAAAAGGAGAATAGTTCGAGTTGACCTGAATAATGCCGAGTCAATTTCGGATTCGACCCAAACTTAACCTGTGAGCCAAAAAAGACACTCCTATATAAGAATATTTGCAACCATGTAAATAACATGTTAAACCTAAGTACAGACTATAAAACCTTATATTTTACAAAAAAAAAATAATAATAATTAAGAGGATATTAAATTTAATAAAAATAGTTCCGAATATTCCAAATATAATAATTTAATTAAAAAGACAAAATAAAACTTAATGAAAATTTTAATCCACTAAATAATTCATTTTTAATTAGCTGATTAAAAAAATTCATTAAAAATTTATATAGTTTTTTAGTTAAATATTAATTTTTTAATTTTTATTTTGAATATATATTATAAACTCATCAATTTTTACTTTATTTTGAAATGAATCATTGACTCCACTATCACAACACAACTGCATATCGATGATGACCATTATGGATTGACCAATGACCTCTACTATATTTCATCATTATCACCTTCAACCATAGCTCAAGCTCATCACCATCAACACCTAAACGAGTCAAGTCAAGCTAAAAAAAAACTATATAAGATCGTCCTAATGTATAACTCATTTACTAAAAAAAAAAAAAAATTTAGATGAAATAACCAAAAATTTAGATGAAATAACCAAATTGAATGTAAAATGGGTAATGTCCCAAAAGAGGATTATTATCAGGAAACAGCAAAATTTTATTATATTATAGCTTCAAACCCGAATGGACCCGACGTGCTCATAAAGCACTAACGGAGATTGATTTTTCATATTATATAGTAAACATGAGCGCTTCGTCCAAGTCTCCAACGGAACCAAAAATAAATAAACCTCATTTAATCTAAGATAAAATATAATACACATTTTAACTAATTCCCCAAATGCTATATTATATTATATTATATATTTACAAAGAACAAACACAAATCAATAAGATAACCAGAGTCACAATAAGCCACACAGTGTTGCTTCAATCAATTAAGCTCAGGAGTTATAGAAAAGCTACACTGTAAGCAAAAAGAGGGGAATTCAGAAAAACACAGAGCTACCCTAGCCGTTTCTTTTCACTTTTTCCTTCTTTCTTTTTACATCATAAGATACACAAGTGAAAACATCAATTACTCAAACTTTATCTACCCAAATCTCTAGCTAAGAGCTAACGTTAACACCAGAACATAGAGCCACAAATCCCCCCCCTCCAAAAACAAAACCAAAAAAAAGAGAGAAACTTTATAAGATCGTCCTAATGGCAGCATGCTTACCTATGTTAGTTAGGCGGACAAGATCCAGAATGTCTAACTGGCGAGCGCCCATCTTCATCATCAGAATCACTTCCAGATGAACTCCCCGAATCTGAATCTGCAGAAACAAAGCTTATGAAAATGTCCACAAACCAATTGTTCAAAGAAAAAGAAGCTTGTTTCTGAAATCAAGTTACCACTGGAAGAAGAGGAATCGGTGCCAGAACTGCTGGAGCTACTGGCATGCCCATCATCCTTTTCAATCTCAACAGATGGATAATTGGTCGATGTCATCTCCTCACCAATGTCAATATCCTCATCAACAGGATCACCTTTCTTGCACCTCTTGGCAGTTGTGTCATCGGCAATAGGTGACTGGCAATCACAAAATAGATTTTAAGGAAATATAGCTAATAAATATTTGTTCATAAATTAATTTAACTTTGGAGTACCTTGTGGCTTGCATCAGCCGGAACTGATGGTTGGGCAGCTGATGAGGTTGGAGCAGAAGAGACGATGTTTCCAGCTAAGGCTTCTTGCCTCTTGATCTTGCTCAGCGTCTTCTTGCAGTTGTAAACAAATCTATCCAGTTCCCAAAGCGTCTCTGTATCCATAGTCTCGAAGTCTAGAACAATCTCATCGCCATCTTGTTGAGTGTCAACATTTCTCTTTTTGACAATCTGTAATACTTGACTCATTTTCTCCTCTGGCAGGCTTTGTAGCCCAAAGCTTAATTTTTGCCTCTCTTCAAAGCTCATAGGTCTCTTGTTTGGATCTTTGGCCTTGGGCTTTGGTAGCTTTGTTCCTATCGTTCTAGCAGTGATGGGATATTGCTGCTGCGGTGGTTGAAGATGGTGAGGTGATGATAAAGAAGCCGAGCCAACTTGGTTAGAATGGATTCGCTGCTGCGGGTGAACAGGAGCCGGCGATCGAATTGGTGGAGGAGATAGAACAGGTCTCAAATCTGCTCTCATTGAATTCTCAGAAACCGGGTGGGGGTTCCAAGAAGAGCACAGCTGCTTCTCTTCCATTTGCTTGGCAATGCCAACCAGCTGCTTTTCATACTTGGCATATGCTGGTCCAAAAAGACCCTCAAACTGACGGAGAAGCATTGCTGCCAATTTATGTACCTCATGAGCTTCTGGATTATAGATAAGAGCATTGTTAAAGGTCAGTCTGATATCCTCTGCAAAATCTAAGGGTGTCTTATACAAGCCATTTTTTAACTTGGATCTAACTGTCCCAAGGTCCATTGGATGCTTAATGATCAGCCGGTAGTCATGCAATCCCATCCCCTGCACATCTACCGGGGAATTAAACCACATACCTCCCTTATGTTTCATCAGCCTTGCCAGGATCTGTGTGCACTTCTTCATAATGGCTGAAAGAAGATTCTTGGAATCCAACGCAGCTCTTGGAGAGAGAGTCGACATTGCCATCCCAAACAATTCCTTGTTGGGCAGCGGAGACAGATGTGCCCTTTTGGCCTCTGAAACTTTGACCTCCTTTTCGCTGAAAGACCCAGGCTGGGAAAGATGGTTCTGCTGAAGTGCAGCAGGGGATGTGACCTCACGGCTGCTGCAATAGATCCCAGAAGCAGAGTATCCCACAGATCTAGCCGAGGATTGGAGCTCTCGTGATTCAATCCTGCTTGTGACGCTTCGGACCTGCTCCAGCTCAGAAACCAGCCTCCGTTTCAAATCCCGTAGATCTTTCTTTGACAAGCTCGAGATGTTGAAACTGACATAGTTAGCAGAAGCGCCTCCAAATTCAACAGCCCGGCTGATTGGTTCCCAGTTAAATGAGGAGGAATCCTCAGAAAAGGCAGGTCCTGCCGCAACAAAGGCGTCATCTTTCTCATTGCGTTGATTAGTTTCATAGCCGCCTCGGACGTTAGGATAGGGTATGTGGTTAGGGTTAGAGTTAGGGTTAGGGTTAGGGTTTGCGTTGGGAAAAAGCCTTGGGCTATGATTAGAATTAGGGTTTTTCTTCATATAAACCTTCTGCTCTCCCCAATACGACTCATTCCGGCTTGCCAGGATAGCCGAGGCCATGCAAGGAATCGGCGGCTTCTCAGACCGGGCTGGATCCGGCGATCATAAACACCGTTAACAGCCAGATTCTCATCTAGAGCAACCCCAACCTATGCTAGGCCTGTATTTGGTACTCAACGGCCGGAGTAGAAGCCGGCCGGCAACCGGCAATTAAGGAGTAGGCCGTCGATCTTTGCGAGAGGGAGAAGAAAAGATGGAGGCGATCGATGGTTCCTTCATAAAGGATACAGAAACCCTTCGTTTCTTAAGCGATTGGTGTGGAGAAAATTGGAAGGGGTACACCGCCTCTTAAAGCAATGAGATCTGACCGGCCTCATCACGGGCAGATCATTGGCCGTCTATTCAAACCGGATGTAAAATCCAACGGCTTTGATCTTATTGCTTCTACCCGAAGTCCTGCCAGTCCGATCTGTCACGGACGGTGATGATCCGCCTTTCAAACACGTGGCGTTCATCGAGTATTGGACCGATGCTCCGGCGCTTTTCCTTTTGCCTCGCCGATGTGAATTTAGCGTTTCGATTGGATTTCGCGTGAATTTGAACCAGACGACTTGCATTTGGGGTCCTCTTGATGGAACAATTGAGCGATGTTGAGGGACCGATTTAATTGATCATACAATTATAACCGCGCGCCACATAGATGCAGCTCTATCATATGTACACGTGGTTCGTGTTCATAAGTGGAGAGTGTGATGGGTCTGTTTGCAGGTGTTTTTAACATGCTTATCTACTTATCGCTCAAATTAATTTGCCGTGGTTTTATCGCAACTTGACAGCTGTTGTACCGAGCGCGAAAATATCTCTGCAAGGGTGAGAGTGAACGCGAGTTCGCGACCAACTATTTGGACCATTCTCATTGGGTGTGGGTCCCAATTTTGGATCAATGAGGTTGGAATGACTTTCTTAAGAGTTGTGTCGCAAGGAAATTGGAAAATGCGGTCATTACTTATTATTACATTTCAAATTAAGATTTTATTAATGTAAGATATAATTAGATTAACAAAGAAAATAAAATTTAGAATTTTTTACAAATTTGAAATGCCAACCAAAATTTAATAAAACAAAAATCAAAAGCATTCTAAACATGACTTTAAAAGAGCAAAATGTTACATTAATATCTTATAAATGATATCATATAATGCAATTACATTTCTTGGTTTCCATTAGACCATTCAAGTGGATGCATATGCTATTGGTATCAAGTCCCAACCTAATATATCACTATATCTTAACAGGTCATATTGAGTCAGATTCGTGATAGATGAGTTGCCTAATATCTAATTGGAAAGATTTTTTTTTTCCAAATTCAATTTTAACAATAGAGACACTAAATCATTAATATGCCCAAAAAACAATTTATACTTCTCAGATTTATTTACATCAAAATATTTTGTACAATAATCATGATTTTTTTTCAAGCATCTCACCCAATACACAAATATTATGATTACAAAAGAATTTAATTATAACATCAGAAATAAAATATCTTTAACATCAACACCTCTAACTCACTATATTAGAGACTTCCCCTTTCCTAATACATATAAACATAAAGAATGAACGAACAACTCAGTAGCTTATACATGACCTATCCTTGTATTTAATATAATGTAGTAGAATAATATGCATGTTATCATTAATTGAATCATAAAAGCCAGTTATGTGCTGAATCAATGTCTCTCTATGCTACTCTTATATATTTATCATATAGATTGCAGTCATGATCAAAATCATTATAGTAGAATCATATGTACATGTGTCATATGCAATAATAACCAAAACTTTTTTATTTTTTTATTTTTTATTATAATAACCAAAACTATAGTATTAAATTCATACTCTATTTAGGGCATTGTTTTATGTATGTCCATTAAAGCCACTACTTTTTATTTATTAAATAAAGCCAATGAAATTAATCATATTCATCAAAACTTTCATTAAATTTCATTTATAATAGTTGCAAGTTCAATCAATAAATATGTATGTCAGTCTTTTCTTTAAAATTTTTTGCTATAAAAGAATAAAATATAAAATACAAAAAATTAAATATAAAATTTTAGGATCATATTAGCCTCACACTCCACTACGTCCTGACCCATTCCTAAAAAATATGTAAGAATTATATAGTGAGCTAATAGCTAAATAGATTACCATAACCTACCACTATAATTAATGCAAAGCAATATAAATAATATGCATGTCAATATAATCACATAACAGTAATAACTAGTTGAGTCAACATAATCAGTTTCATCCGTATGCTCAACGAGAATCAATAAAAATAATATTTCTCAAATTTAACAATTAGTAACTCGATAAAAGATTGATATATTTTATCATTCCTATACCCATGCCAAGTTGCAATGCAATTGTTATGTTATGAATATATGCATTTCTATAAATTATATTTTACTTCAATATATATGGCATTTCATATATATACATATATATAGTATACTTGCATTTGTCTTGTGCATATCATACAATTTCAATGCATGCATATCTTGTATTTCTACCAAATGTAATATGTCGTATTCTCATGCATTTCATGTATGTCATATGCCCTTATATCAATCATATATCTGGCTACCTATGGTATTTTTCTTGTTTCAAGTCCTGTAGGCCCTTTCGACCAAATAGGAAGTAGTCTTAATCATATCAATATTATTTCTAGAATTAGTCTTATATCACATATCACAAGTCAAGTAATTTCATGTAAGAAGTTGTCACTTCTTACTAGTCGGCATGTCATGTCATGTCAATTAATCTTCTTATACTTCCCATTTTATATCATATAGAATTCCGTCATAAATCTTATTTAAAGGAAAGCCTGTCAGTCCACTCTCTTGTATAAGAGAATTTGTCTCAATCCAACCTAAATTAATTAATCATTTTCAACGAGCATTTCTTGCTTTAACATACATTTCATATCATGTAAATTATAATAATAAGCACCATGTACACATCATACAAAATAATCATAGCATGTATATTCATCCAGGGTGCTCATCAATATGCATCATTATGCTAGAATGCACATTAAACTGGATACAATATGAATTAAAACATATCATGTATTTTATGTCCAACTACAATATATACTAACTCATAATTATTTTGTACTTGATATTAATTTACTTATTTCAATTAAAATGATATATATCCAAAATCAACTGATGAAATCTAAATATAAACTGGTTAAAATGTTCATGGTGATGATATCTAACATTTATCAAATGTTATATGGTGAAAGTTCATTAGAATGAGATATATTATATTTTTATCAATTTTTAGAAAGAAATTAGATAAAACTGAAAATCACTGATAAGAGAGGTAGGTTTAAAGTAGTTTATAATGATTATAATACTTCTTATAACTAGATCGATGAAAAATATTAGCCCAATCCCCACTTTTACTCTCCTCTTTCGTTCTCTCTCTTCCTTTCTCTCCTCCTTTCTCTCCTCCATCTCTCTTCTCTCACTAGGCATGCAAAGGAATGGGAGGGCATGATATGGGGTGAGGGATTTATTATAATGGTTTTTTATATTTTTAATTAAAAATTACTTTTCTAACCCAATTTCATGATGCTTAAGACCCCAACGTCATTGTGCACACTCAAATTTAAAAAAACTCAAGAGCTTAGCATCATAGTGTTTGGTAGGCTTAGCACTACAATGCTTCCTTACTCAATTTTCTATAATTTGATGAAATTAAACTTGAAGCTATTATAAACTACCCACATTAGAAAAATATTATCCTCGATATTTCTCACTATGGATTACTAATAAATATAGCAAAATTACTTATCATTGGTCACACCAATTACATCAATCTAATCATTTCCTCACACACACACATGTTAATCATTCAATCATATAGTATATTTATTAATGTATTTCAATTGTGATAATAATATTCAAAATAGATCATTAGACCAATGGACCTCTCATGTGCTTCTCTAACATCTTATTGACTCAAGTTATATACCCTTAGTTGTGCTGATGGTGCCATCATCACTAACGGAGTGGATTACCTTTGACTTCCACTCATATTTTTAAATCAAGCTTTCTTATAGAGCCTTAATTAGACATCTGAAATCATGTAATTCTTTGTCTATATGTCTGTCTAGATAGTTCCATTCTATACCCTAATATCTATTTATTTCCTCTTTACGGCCAACCCAACATCATGTTTCCACAACTAAATATTATCGTGTGATAAAAAAACACTGTCATGTATGCATCATGCCACACTAAAGGCACTCAGGGATTTATTATGATGGTTTTTAATATTTTTATTAAAAATAATTTTTTAGACTCTGTGGTCAGGTCATGTCAATAAGAATGGACATCATGAATATCAATGCAATTATAACATGTGATATAACGATCAACCCATGTTATCAGGAATGTTAGTATATCATCACATGCATATCTAGACATCAAATCATATTAGAATTATTATTACGTATATGATGTATCTGTTATATATGAATTCACAAACTTAACACTCTATGTCAATTAAGGGTGTTCACTAAAAATTATGCAAGTGCACATGTCATGTCAAGTACTATATAGGCGAGTGAGTGTCATTCCCACGATGATAAGGATAATCTCAATATCACTATGTTACCACTCATATAAATTATTTAATTTATATCATCATTTAAATTAAAAGAGTGTGCTAATGAAAGTTATATAGTAAGTTTGCAAAAAGAAATTATATTTTAGTGATTCTGAACCTATGACAGCTCAGAACTCATGAATATAAAAGATATACCTCCTATATTATTGTTATGAATTAGATGATAAATACTCTTCATCTTTATCGAGCTTGTTGGAGTTTTCAACCAAGATACACTTAATTATATTGATTACATGTCCTTTCTGATTCTAGAACTCTAACCAACATATGTCTATTAATTTGGTGATCATGTGGGCCATTACGTGGGTGCATGAATTATATTTATTATAGCAGCTAAAATATGCTTAGGTTTTCTTTGACATGCAGTACCCACTAAATACATAAGTGCACATGTTGATCAAGTAATAAAGTGATAAGAGAGGATTTCGATCCCACGAAAAAGTTTTATGTTATCATACAAATGAACTAATACTGTCTACTACAACTATAATGTTTATCCTACTGAATAAAAATAAGGGTTTAGATTCTATCTTTGTTGGGGAATGTAGAAGAAAAGATAAGGTTTTAGATGATTAAATATTTTGGACTAGTGATTGTGAATTACCTAAGCTTTCCTAAGTATACTATTTTATGTTTGATATATGCATCTCAAGATCTCTGTCAAGCTTGTTAGGATATGAACGAAGATTTATGACCTTCCTATAAAGATTATATCTCCATAAAACCTAGAACACTAAATATCTATGTCAAGGCATAAAAGAGTTTCATTCCAATACTCCAAATTGTTCTAATTTTTCTCAGTCAAGGCATTATATCACATTGAATTTTAATTATACACATGGACATTATATGCATTAAATTAAGAATGGTAGATATTAAAAATATTCATTATTCTTTTAAAGCATAAGAGTCTACATTAGTACTTATAAAGGATTCGCATCATTAGCTCAAAACTAGAAAATTAGTTAGCCATGGAAATAAAAGAAAGCAAACCACATTTCATTGCTTGTATATAAGAGAAATTATAAGACTAAAAGTGAAATCAGATGTAATCGGGATAGTATAATACACTCTCCACATGCCTTTCTCGTCCAAATATCTGATTGCTTACAAATAGATGGACTAACGATCTTCAAATGTAGTATCTTTCTCTCCCCGTAGCCTCCCTTAGACTTGATTCTAAGGGGCCACTACACTTGAGCACTTAAGACTCATTTAAAATATCAAAACCCACTAAAATGATAGAATTTATAGAACTCTCTCAATAAAAATATAGAAAAATTATTTATTTTAATTACATAAAAGGACTCAGGTGCCATGGCGCTCGACATGATTGCATCATGATGTTATAGAATGAACTAGTGCCTTAGCTCTATTATGGTGGACTACCCCAATGCAACATCTTTCATCAATTGATTTACCATGGTGCTCTAAAAGTTTAGCACTACGATGATTGAATATATAATTCGGCGCTATGGTCTTATGCAGTTCAAAGCTCTAGTGCTTAAATTCTTGAGACACTAGCATTGTAATATCCTGATCTGGTGCTAGGGTGTTGGGGATGTTATGATACTAGTAGCTAGAGCACTATGGCACTATTCAACACATATGAATTTTTCTCCCTTTTAGATACATTCCTACACAATCAATTACTAAAAATAATATTTTTACTTATATTTAAGATAGTAAAACACTATAAAATTTACACTTAAAATCTATGCATGAAAATATTCCATTTTAAATCCCTTATTTGTTTCCATTACACCTCGACCAAAGATTGATTACACTAAATTTTAGATTCATGCGAGGCCTCTACAAAAACTAAATGAAGCATGAAGGATTTAAAAATAGCATATCATGATTCATATAAGTAAGATATACTCTTATATATACATGGTTCTCAATATATCATAAGCTTAGAGAATTAATTCAACCAATAATTATATTAAAATAAATAATTATGCACCATTTTAATGATAAACTAAAGCACAAGAAGAAAGAAAAGGTTAAATATAGCCAATAAGTTCTTACAAACATAAATTCATACTCTTCATTCCATTAAATTTACTTTCCTTGACTTGCACTCTTTCTCTCCCTCCCATATAGAATTTACCTAAGACTAAATATAATATTACAAATGGCCAACCTCCATACTAATTTAACTAAATTATTTATAATTAGCACTTATAATTAACATTGGCTCTACAACATTGTTAGTGGTAGAGCTGCTGTGTTGATGAATCGAACTAGTACTGTGGCATTGATAAGGTCCACCATTATGTTGCTTTGACTAACTCAACATGTTTCCCTATGGTAACTAAAATAGATGCTATGTCATAACGTTACGATAATTGGTGCTACTTCTTGTACATATTAGATGATATTGTGCTCTGGTGGCATGAAAACGTTGGGGTTTTCATCCTCTATTGCATCTTATTATTTATTTTTTGATTAATTTAAGGGCAGAATGTTGGGCATTCCAATGTCCGTTGTTGTGGCACTAGACATTTTTCTTCTAGTTTTTATCTTTTCATGTAAATTTTCCTGCAAAAATGCATAAAGTTAGGCAATTTTTAAAGCAAAACAATATATTATAAACATAACAAAAGTTTCAGTGACAAATTCCCCCAAACTAATCTATTACTTGTTCTCAAGTAATCCCCATACACTTTTTAAACAAGCGATCTTATTTTTCTAGAATGTAACTCTTGAATTTAAAATTAAGAAATTATTATCTTAATGGTGGTAATATGAGTAATTCAATGGTTAATAACCATATTAATATAACATATAATAGGTGTTACGGATCTATTTTTATGGATTATGATTTTGATGATAACAAACACTCTTATTGCAAATACTCTTATTTCTCTACGACTTCCTTATTTACTGACATTGTAGGTCCACAAGATCAGACTGTAATTTGGAACCAGCTCAAGATTGGGTAGACTAGGTCTGAGTCAATTTGTAATCATTTTCCTTTCTTGAGCTTATTGTAGGTGGTGTGGCTCCTGATACTTTGTAACTTGGAAGATTCTCTGACTGTTTCCTAATGTTTACTGTTTATCGTCCTGGACGATCGGTTCAAAACCAGAAACCCAGATTAGGGCATCCTTATTAAAGCAACCGTCATTATGCAAAAACATCATCCTGGACAATTTTGTATCGGCCAAGACGATAGGCCTAAAACAGAAAGAATCTGCCACCAGATCTATTATGAATTACTTATTTTTGGACATCGGGACCGTCCCGGACTATAAAATATCGTCCAAGATGATCTAGGACATTTTTTCCAAAATTAATCTGGCATTTAAGGAAAGAAATTATGACTTGATTGGATGATCAAATCATTCTGGACGATCGCAGGATCGTCTAGGCTGATACGCTGGACGATTGGACATCGGACAGCTCTTTTTCAGGGCGATGTTCAGGACGATATTCCATGATTTCTACTGATCGTCCAGGATGATATATTATAGTCCTGGATAATAAGAATAAATTTCTTCTGATCGTCTCAGATCGTCCCGGCTGATTGGGCTTAAATTTTACTAATCGTACAGGACGATATTTATATCATCCTAGACGATAAAACTAACAACTTGCATTAATGAGCTCATTTTGAGATCTTCTATTTAAACTTTAGCAAGGCATTTTGTAAGCATCTTTGACAGCTATTGTAGCTTCGTTCTTTTGGGGGGAATTTGAAGATAGAGCTTGAAAGGGAGTGAGGAATTGGTGAAGTTTGAGAGGGAGAAGATCCTATGAGGGGGGACTCAAGGGAGTGTGGAGGGGGATTCCACATGGTTGCAGCGGCAGGCTTGCACCTTAATATCGTTGGATTCAAGACTTGTCTTGAGGAAGTTCACCAAAGAATAAGATCTCTTTAGTGTCAAAGGACCAGGCGACTCCGCCGCACCGGGGAAGATGAAAGTGATTTTGTAAGCGCTTCTCCGCCTAGCTATGGGGGCTAAAAGAGAGACACTTTTGTAGTGCAATACTTGGAGGGTGCTTCCAAGGAGTGGATGTAGTTCAAGGTTTGACCGAACCACTATAAATCCGGTGTGTTCTTTCATTTATTACTTCCGTATTTAATTTTTGCATCGTTGATTTCTTTATTGTGATTTTGGTTTGTTGTCTTTGGTTTAAAGATTCTTAAAATACCAATTCACCTCTCTCTTTTAATTAACCTTGGGCCGGTTCATAGGGCTTAACATCCCTAACGAACTTTCAAGTGGTATCAGAGCGGGATTCATAAAAACTGAGTTTGAAAACTTTTTGAATTTTGATCCATTGCTAACTTTTCTAATCGTACTATTATGGAAGGTTATTCAATCACCAGACCACCTTTATTTAAAAATATTACTTTTGATTTTTGAAAAATTTGCATAACTATTTTCTTGCAATCGATTGATTTTTGCATGTGGCATATGATTTTATCTGGTTATTTATCACCGTCACATGTTATAAATGGAATTAAAATTGATATTCCTTTTAATCAATGGAACAGGGAAGAACAACTCAATGCTCAATTGAATGTAAATTTATTAAATTATTTTTTCTGTGTTTTAAATTCTTAAGACTTTATGTTAGTATCAACGTGCACTACTGGTAAAAAAATTTGGGATAAACTACAAACCATATACGAAGGCACTAGTGAAATCAAGCAATCTAAGTTGAATATGTTAATGCATGATTATGAACTATTTTTCATGAAACCTTATGAGACGATTTTATACATGTATACTATAGGTTTATTCAAATTATGACATCATTGCATGCTTTAAGAAAAGAATTTTCAAATTTTGAAAAAGTTAACAAAATTCTTCGTTGTCTACTAGATAAGTTTGATGCTATAGTAGTTGCTATTTGTGAATCAAAAGATTTGAATAAATATTCTATTTATAATTTTTTTGGCTCTCTCATTGCCTACGAGCAAAGTTTGGATCAAAGACTTATGGATACAGGTGAAATGATTGTTCTAAATGCTGAAGACACAAAAAAAGATAGCTTAGTTGGTAACGAAAGCAATGACTTGTCAAGCAAATTAAAAAGCTCACCAAAGCATAAGCATCAATAAAAATAGAATAAAGGTAAAAATGGTAAGGATGTTAATATTTTATTCATTATGTTTATGTTATATGGATTTGGTTTGTGTGTCTGAAAAATAAAAAATTTTAAAATTTTTTTCTTGGTTTAAATTGCTCCTTATTCATGTCTATTTATTTTCATCAACTTCAGGGGCGAGTTTAGAGATTTATTTAAATTGAAATCATACAAATAATAATTGTTTGCCATCATCAAAAAGGAAGGAGATTTGTAAAATAATGCTATTTGCATGCATTAACATTTTTGCAACTTATGAAGTTTTGACGGGTGATTCCAAACAATATTGGTTCAAATGTGTATTATCTCCTAACAATTTTTGGAAGAATTGTATTTGCTCTTGTGTGTACTAACATTTCAGGAAAAAAAGAACTCCAGACTACGAAGACTTCAAATTAAAATCAGCCATGAGATACCTTGAAATTTTGAAGCTTGCACTTTGCTTAGAAATCAAATTGAAAAAGGAGTGATTGTAACTTGAGTGAATAACACATGCACACACAAATAAGGAGATCATATTAAATTTTATTGATCCGTACAGGCATGATTTTCGTTCGTACTGGACGATCAGACAGTTATCTCCTATAGAGCATATGGAACGAATAGGAACTTGCCTCGAAAAAAATCTAAGTCCTATTCGTCCAGGACGAAAATAAAATATCATACAGAACATCCGTCCTCTGTAAAATTTTGTCCAGACGAATTAAAATTCGTACAGGACGATCAAGTTCCTCTGTAAAATTTTCGTCCAGACGAAATAAAATTATCGTACAGGACGATCAGTTCCTCTGTTAAAAATTTTCATCTAGACGAAATAAAATATCGTACAAGACGATCAGTCCTTCTGTAAAATTTTGCGTCCAGACGAATAAATTTTCGTCCAAAATGATTAACCAACTTAAGACATTGTTCAGCAGTTTCTAGAATCGACCTTTGTAATAACCGTTTCGTACTGGACGAACCTAGTTCGATACAGGACGATCACCTGTACGAAGACATTTCGTACACATATTCAAATAAGGTCTTTTCAGATCGTTTAAATAAAATGGTCCAGGTACGATCCACGTTCGTTACAGTACGATCCACTGCGTACAGAATTGAATACTTGCAGTTTTTGGGCAGTTTTTCTTATCTTTTGTATAAATAGTCAAATTAGACTGCCACCCATATTTTTTGTCATTTTGATCTTCGTGCATCTTGAGAGGATACCAAGGAGAGAGTGAAAGAGCATTCAAGGAGAGGATTCCTACCACTGGAGCGAGAAGGCTTCACTTGGAGTTTAAAGGTAAGAGCTCTTTACTTGTTGAATTGAAATTACTTCACTCTTTTCTTTCTTCCTTCTAGATTCTTGTTGAGAAGATCTGTCAAGGAGATCCTGTTCTCTGCCGACACTAGGAGAGTGTGAAAGGACAAAGGGTTCTCTACCTACACTTGGAGAGTGTGAACAGCGAAGGGTTCTCTGCCCCACACTAGGAGAGTGTGATAAGACGAAGGTCTCTCTGCCTACACTTGGAGTGTGTGAAAGGATGACGGATTCTCTGCCAACACTGGGCTTTGTGTAAAAGGACGGACGGTTCTCTCTGCCGCCACCGGGGAAGTGGTGAAAAGAGTTGTTGTAAAGGCTTCTCCGCCTTGCTTGTGGTGCAAAAGGAGAGTCACTATTGGTGGTTAGTGCAATACTCAGAGGGTGCCTCTGGGGAGTGATGTAGGTCTGGTTATAGACCGAACCACTATAAATCTGGTGTTCATTTACTTTACTGTTTTTACGTTTCCGCACTTTTTTATTTTCAGTTTTAAAAACTATGTGGTTGAAAAACATTTTTCTACAAAATTTAAAAAGAGATCTATATTCAGTTCAATAAATTTTTTTTTTAAAAAAAGGGGTCTTAATTTTAACTTAGTTTTTTAAACTACCAATTCATCCCCCCTCTTGGTAGCCTTGGGACATTCACTTAGGCCTTAGCAACCTAAGTATTAGACTCAACAAGTGATATCAGGAGCTTTCGTTTCAAATTATAAGTTTGAACATACTTTTTGATTACGTAGATGGCTACTTTCGGAAACCGGAACACACCTGAGGGTTACTCTATAACTAGACCTCCACTGTTTGACAATATTCCTTTTGATTTTGCGGAAAACACGCAATGGTCTTACTTTCTTACAGTCACCTTGAGTTATCGCATGTGGATGCTTAGTACAGGATGGATACACAAGCAACTAAACTAGATTAGTGATGGAGTGATGATAGAAATACCTTTTACTGATGGAGTGTAGAAGATTCTACTTCCTAGTTATTTGTGAATCAAATTTTGAAAAACTAAAAAATTCTTTCATTTGCTCACTAGATAAGTTTGATGCTATAGTTATTTGCTGAATCAAAGATTGAATAAATATTCTATGAATAATTGATTGGCCTCCACTCATTGCCTTATCGG
>NW_021318595.1:13445029-13456231 GCF_001605985.2 Dendrobium catenatum
ATTTGTGAATCAAAAGATTTGAATAAATATTCTATTGATAATTTGATTGGCTCACTCATTGCCTATGAGCAAAGTTTGGGTCAAAGACTTGTGGATGCAGGTGAAATGATTGTTCTAAAAACTGAAGACACAAAAAAATATAGCTTAGTTGGTAACGAAAGCAATGACTTGTCAAGTAAATTAAAAAGCTCGCCAAAGCATAAGCATCAACAAAAATAGAATAAAGATAAAAATGATAAGGATGTTAATATTTCTTCTGACGTTATTTGCTTTAGTTGTAAGAAGTCTGGATATATGAAAAATTAGTTCCCTAATTTAAGAATTCTTCCTGTGAAAGAAAAGGGTAAAGTGAAGCAAATTTTAAACTGGAGAAATAATGAAAAATAAAAAATCTCCTAGGCAGACCTGGTTTCTGAAGCATCGGATCAGGAGAAAGATAATGGTTAAAAGCCTTGTTTGTATGTTTGTGTTGTGTTTTGTTTTTAGTTATTTTATTTTTATTTTATTTTATTTTGTGTTTTTGTCTTTTTTTATACTTTGATTTTTTTTGTTGCGTGAAATCTTTTTATGATCAACACACACATTCACTTTTCTAAAAATAAAAAATCTACTTCCTGTTTTTCTTGAAATCTTTGCTAAGTTGTGATTGACTTCTCTAAAAACATTCAAAGGAATGAAACTCGTGTTTTTTACTCTTAATCTCTTTTTCCTAAAAGAGGTTATTCTACTTTTAATTTAAAATCTTTTTCATATTTTAAATTAGTCTTTGAATCTAAAATTTTTTATCTCATATATTTTATTTATCACATAGGGATCTTTTACAAGTTGTTGAATCTAACTCATAATTTTCTTAATCAAGAATTCGCTTTGTCAATATGATGGGTTTACTTTTATTTTTAAGATTACATAAAGGTATCATATTAAAAAAAATTAGCAAATAATGCCAAAAATAAAAGATGCATAAAGATGCCAATTTAAAAAAAAACACAAAGTGTATCGAAAATCAAAAGATGCGCAGTGCGCCAACCAATTGTCAAGAAGCATAAAATGAGCCTACAAAATTTAATGCTTACCATTATTGTACTTCTTAAAGCTTAAGAAAATCCTTGATACTTTCAATACTTGAGTTTGAAAATCTGGATTCCTGATTCAACAATTTGTGCATTGATCTTCTATTAGATATATTTTATGGAGAAGTTTTGAAAATGACTATTTCTTTCTCTAATTTATTTCATGATCTAAATATTGAATTAAAAAGTTTTTGAGCCTTTTAAAATAACTAGAGTTTAGATTATCAAATTCTGAATTTCTAATCTTTTTTGGGCTATGTGTTATCAATATAATTTTACTAAGTTTTTAATTAAAACCAAGAGGTAACTTTCTCATTTTAAGAATATTTATTTTGTTCACTAGATCAGGGATCATTTTTGTCTTTTAATCTTTTTATTTTTATTGTTTGTGCCCCTTCTCTTTTTGATAATGTCAAAGGCGGAGAACGTACAATTGAATTTGTATCATTTTTCCTATATTTTTTCTTTCAAAAAAATAAAAAAATAACAATTTTTTTTTATCTCCCCTATTTTTAAAGTTTTATTTTAGTAAGGGGGAGATTACGAGAAAATGTTTTCATCTTTGCAAATTCAAAATTGCAATGTTTGCCATCATAAAAAAGGGGGAGATTGTTGCGGATATATTTTCATGGATTATGATTTTGATGATAGCAAACACTTATTGTAAATACTCTTATTTCTCCACGTCTGTCTTATTTACTGACATTACATGTCCACAAGATCAGACTGTAATTTGGAACCAGCTCAAGATTGGGTAGACTAGGTCTGAGTTAATTTGTAACCATTTTCCTTTCTTGAGTCTATTGTATATGGTGTGGCTCCTGATGCTTTATAACTTGGAAGATTCTCTGACTGTTCCCTAATGTTTACTGTTTTTGGTAACATCGTCCAAGACGATATTTATATCCTCCTGGACGATCGGTTCAAAAGCAGAAACCCTGATTAGGGCATCCTCATTAAAGCAGCCGTCATTATGCAAAAACATCGTCCTGGACAATTTTGTGTCGGCCAGGATGATAGGCTCAAAACATAAAGAATTTGCCGCCAAATATATTTAGGAATTACTTATTTTTGGACATCGTCCAGGGGATCATCTAGGACTATATAATATCATCCAGGACGATCCAATATATTTTTTCAAAATTAATCTAACATTTAAGGAAAGCAATTATGACTTGATTGGACGATCAAATCATCCTGGACGATCACAAGATCGTTCGGGCTGATACGCTGGACGATTGGACATCGGATAGCTCTTTTTCATGGTGATGTTTAGGACGATATTCCATGATTTGTACTGATCATCCAGGATGATATATTATAATCCTGGATGATAAGAACAAATTTCTTCTGATCGTCTCAGATCGTCCCGGCTGATTGAGCTTAAATTGTACTAATAGAACAGGACGATATTTATATCGTCCTAGACGATAAAGTCGGCAACTTGCATTAATGAGCTCGTTTTGAGATCTTCTATTTAAGCTTTATTAAGGCACTTTATAAGCGTCTTTGGCAGCCATTGTGGCTTCATTCTTTTGGGGGGAACTTGAAGAGAGAGCTTGAAAGGGAGTGAGGAACGGGTGAAGTCTGAGAGGGAGAAGATCCTGTGAGGGGGGACTCAAGGGAGTGTGGAGGGGGATTCTATACGGTTACTCCAGCAGGCTAGCACCTTAATACCGTCAGATTCAAGGCTTGTCTTGAGGAAGTTCACCAAAGAAAAAGATCTCTTTAGTGTCAAAAGACCCGGCGACTCCGCCGCACCGGGGAAGGTGGAAGTGATTTTGTAAGGGCTTCTCCGCCTAGTTGTGGGGCCTAAAGGAGAGACACATTTGTAGTGCAATACTTGGAAGGTGCCTCTAAGGAGTGGACGTAGGTCAAGGTTTGACCGAACCAGTATAAATCTAGTGTGTTCTTTCCTTTATTACTTCCGCATTTAATTTCCACATCGTTGATTTCTTTATGGTGATTTTGGTTTGTTGTCTTTGGTTTAAAGATTCTTAAAATACCAATTCACCTCTCTCTCTTAATTAGCTTTAGGCCGGTTCATAGGGCTTAACATCCCTAATGAACTTTCAATAAGTAGCCTTATAATTCATCTCAACCAATATTTCTTGTAAGTTCAACTCGTAATTGTTTTAAGTTTAATTTTTGACTAGCTCATTTAAGATTACTTATATTAAATTTTAGAAAAAATCATATTAATTTAATCTTCAATCAAATTACAATTTTCTTTATGTACCATATTTCCCACGTATTTTCTTAAATTATCTCTTCCTTTGATCCCTTAGGTAGAATTCAGACTTTTAGTTATAAAATTTTTATGTTCCAATACTTAGCTTTTCCCTTTTGCTTCACCTCTGTTCTTCTTTTATTTTCTTTTTTTTTCCTTTCTTTCTTATTATTCTTTCATTAAGTACTTCTTAATAACAATGTGTAACTATTTGTCTCTCTCCCTAGGGTAACCTAAGTTATCATTATCTAAGCTTCTTTTCAAAACTTATAATTCCATAAATACATGCATATAAAAAACTTTAGAATTAATCTAAATTTTATATTTTCACTAAACATTTAATCAATAAATCTTATAATAAGTACTCAAGTGCTTAAATGTTTTTTAGGAGTTTTCTTTATTAGGAAGCATTAGTTTTTATTAAATGTATTAATTAGTTGTTGTTCAAGCTATTTAACTTCTATTATTTTCCATCCTATACATAATTAATCATTTGAAGTTTTTCTTTTTGTTTTTTTAAACAATCACAAATTGTACCATTTTAACAAATATAAGATATAATAAGAAATATTCTTGAGTGCATTAAGATTTATGAAAGGAAGTAATAACCTTTTTATTGCATTGGGAAATAACAACTGCTTTTATTAATATAAACCAAACATAAGACAATATACATTTAAAGAGAAATTAAAATATAAATAAAATATTAGAAAATATAACTAAATAAAAGGAAAATTCATTCTCCTTCACTCATCCTCCCCTTTCTCCTCCACTATTGTTATTGGTTCTACTGGTGCTAACTTGAGCCACTTGTAAAGCTCATAAACAGGGTACTATAGAAAAAACTAGCTAGTCTGGACCTTAAAAGTGCTAGAATTTTTTAAATATTCTAACTAATGCTTCATTGAACTCTAAAGTATATTGGTACTAACATTTCTAAATATCAGTCATATAAGCTATTGCTCATTCCCTCGTACCATTATCTACTCTCCTCCATCTAACTATGCATAATAATAACTTGCTCGAGATTAGACACCTAATCTCTTAATGTCCTACAGGCTCTAGGCTTGGGCTTGCTGGGCTGATTAGGTTGGTTTCTTCCCACCTCAATTTTTTGCGAACCATATTCAAGCATTTGTAGGACAAGATTGAACCTCTAAAGATTCTTAGTTTTTCTCTAATATTTGGACTTGAATAATTCCTCCATGATTATAAAACTCTCTACTCAAGAATAATGGAGTTATCCACAAAATTATTGTATTATTCCTTTGCATTATCACTAATAAATCTTCAGGCATCATAGGAAGCAAATTCAGACCTCTTCCTACTGACAAAAATCCTTGGGGTCATCCTAATAAGATCAAATGAACTATGGATCTAAAATGCAAACACAAGGAGGCTCTAAGAGTGTTGGAGTGTAAGTAAAAATGAATTAGCAATCCAAATCCTATTAACAAACTAATTAGCATTGTGATGCTGGCTTGTGTAGTGTTGCGGTGTTAAGTCAATCTAGTTAGCACGGGTATTAACGTTGCTGCACTTGGGATAGGTAGTGTTGTGGCACTCATATAGGAAATTAAAATCACATGCTTTTTGAACATGAGCCCTCGTGGTGCTCAACACATGGTGGATTTGTGGTGCTCAAAGCAACCTTTGTCATAGTGCTTTATCTATCCTATTAATATTTTAACCAAGATCTATGATGCTAGATGGGGCACTTTAACACTTAATCAAGTCAAAATCACTGGAGAGCTCAATGCCACAGCACTGCATGGATGGCTCTACAGGGCTCCAGAAGGAAATTTAGTATTGTAATGTTGGATTCTTCCAATGTTATAGTGCGATTAACTTAATTAAATTTAAAATAAATACTACTACATTGTGGTTCTTTAGGGTATAATACTCTAGTGCAAGGTTGAATTTTTCAAATTAACTCCTAACACCCTTCATAAAGACTAATTCTCATAATATTGATGCAACTTCGATCAAATTAACCAAAGGGTTTTCTAAGCATGAAATAAAACATGAATAACAAATAAAGATGATAAATTAGGTTGCCTCCCAAATAACACTATGCATATAGTCTTCAATCATTCCATTCTAAATTTATATCCAAGATGAGTCAGCTCTACAAAACTCCTAAGGTGATCAACATCTCCTCATATATAGGGTGTCAATCTCTGATCGTTAACCTTAAAATTATGGGTAGTTTTTTAATCCATGATATCATTAACTCTATAAGGACACACTTTTATAATAGTGAATGAGCTTGACCACCTAGGCTTAAGCTTCACAGGAAATAATTTTAATCATGAATTATACAACAAGACTCCCTATCCAAGCTCAAATTATTTTTTATCGAGCTTAAGATCATGCCACTTTTTTTTATATAATGTGGCATTCTCATAGTCATCTTTTTTAAATTTATTGAACTGTATCAAACTTTTTTCTTCAGCATCATTAAGGATATAATTAAATTATTTTACTACCCAGAAAGCTTTGTACTCTAACTCTAAGGAAAATGACAAGCTTTTCCAAAAATCAATTTATAGGGATTGAGACATTCCAATTTAAGTATTATAAGCAGTCAAGTAAGCCTAAAGTGCATCATCCTATCTCAAGGACTGGTCATTCCTATTTTAACTAATAGTTTTTTTTTTCTAAAATTCTTTTAATATCTTAATTATTAATCTCCACTTAACCACTAGTTTTGGGATGACAAACAATTATTATCAAATGCTTAATTCAATATTTGGAAATTAGATTTTCAACTCTTTTTTTACGAAATGACTACCCCCATAACTTATGATGACTCTAACCACTTCAAATCTGAAATATGTATTTTCTTTAGAAACATAAATAATATCTAAGCATAAGTTTTAGGATTTGCAATTGCTTCTATCCACTTAAATATATGGTCAACAACTATTAAAATATATTGACTTCCAAAAGATTGAATAAAAGGACCTATAAAGTCTAAACCTTAAACATAAAATTTTTTAACTTTACGCTTATAATTAAGGAGCATTTAATTTCTTTTAGAAATATTCCTACCATCATTTAGCATAATTGTTTATATCCTTAAATAGGATAGACCGATAAAATCTAAATCGAAGGATCTTAAAAGACATTTAAACCCACTAAAATGCCACCATATGCAGAATCATAACATTGATTAATGATAGATTCTATACACCACCTAATAATTTGAACCTTACATTCCCTAAATAGATAAGGCTCATCCTAGGCATAATTTGGCATCGTGTATGAATTTACGCATTTGGGTGCAAGGCATGTCATGGGGAATAACCCTACTAATAATGAAATTAACAATGTCAGCATACCAATGCATACTCCAAAAATGTAATGAAAATAGGTTTTTATCAAGAAAAAAATCATTAATGTCATTACCATTATTTTCAAACTCTTCCCTCTCTAATATATACAAATGATCGGCCACCTAATTTTTATAATATTTTCTATCCAAAATCTTTACATCAAATTTTTATATCAATAAAATCCACCTAATTAATATGGGCTTAGCATCTTTCTTGGTTAATTTGTATTTGATGGTAGAATGATCAGTGAAAATAATTATTTTGGTGCCAATTAAATAAGATCTAATCTTATCAAAGGCAAATACTATCACTAATAACTCTTATTTAGTTGGTGTACAATTAATCTAAGCATCATAAAGAGCTCTAGTAGTATAGTAAATGGCATGAAATTTCTTATCAAGCCTTTGCCCTAAAACTACTCCTATTGCATAGTTATTAACATTACATATTAATTCAAAATTAAGAGACTAGTGAGGAGAAATGATGATGGTACAATAACTAAGCAATTTTTAAGCTTCTCAAATGCAGTTAAGCAATAAGAATCCAAGTCAAAAGGTATATCTGTTTTAAGAAAATGACATAGTGATTTGGTATGTTTTTGAAAATCTTTTATGAAATGCCTAAAATTTGGCATAACCTAAGAAACTCTGAACTCCCTTACTAGAAGTAGGAGGTAATAAATTCTCAATCACTTGGATATTTGCCTTATCAATCTCCATACCCCTCTAGGAGATTTTGTGTCCGAGGATGTTGCCTTCCTTTACCATGAACTAACATTTTTCCTATAATATTTTCAAAACTAACTCTAAATGATCAAAGAAGATATTGAATGTCATTCCAAAGACTAAAAAATCATCCATGAAAATCTCAATGCTCTGCTCTATTAAATAAAAAAAATATTTACATATACATCCTTAAAATATTGTAGGAGCATTGCACATACCAAAAGGCATACACCTAAACACAAAGGTTTAATAAGGACTAGTGAAAGTTGACATATCCTAATCTTCTAGAGCAATGCAAATCTTATGGTAACTAGGACAAACATCTAAAAAATAGTAGAAAGGATGCCCATCAATCTATGTAATATTTGGTCAATAATGGGTAATGGGATATTATCCTTCCAAATGCCTTTATTAAGCTTTTGATAATCAATACAAATCCTCCACCCAGTCACATTCTCCTTTCTTAGGGATGAACAATTATTACGTCCTCCGACCGGACGCAGAGGAACGTCCGGTCGGAGGCCAAATCCCGCCAAAAAATGAGTTGTACCGAGCAAATACCGAGCAATACCAAACAATAACGAGGAATACCATCATTTGAAGACCCAATACCGAGTTATACCGAGCTAAATCGAAAAATACCGAGTTATACAAAATTTGTACCTAGTTTTTCCTAGAAAAACTAGGTACAACTCGGTATTTCTCAGTACAGCTCGGTAAAACTCCGTATTGGTCTTCAAAGAGCGGTATTTCTCGTTAATATCAAATAATACCTAGTTGTACCAAGCAAATACCGAGTTTTTTGGCGGGATTTTGCCTCCAACCGGACGTTCCTCTACGTCCTTACACCGGACATAATAAAAGTTCCTTAGGGACAGAGTGAATGGACTATACTTCTATTATATTTGGTCACAAAAGGAACCAAAGATATTATATTCTACAATCAAAGGTGAATTTTGGGGTGAGTTGATTATAAGATTATCTAATTTTTTTTATATGGTAGCTACTTGTGCAGTTAAAATTGATAGAATCTAATTCATAAATATTAACTACATTCTTAGGATTAACTTATTCATATGACCATTGAAAATTATTGATAGACATATCCTCAATTAAAGTATATGCCTCATCAAAGAGCTTTGATATCAAAGAATCACTGGTAGCAGCATTAGTAATTGATCTAAGAGAACCTATAAGATCGTTATAAAAGGTTTGATTGATTAGCCAATTAGGGAGGGAGTAGTGAGGAAACTTCTTAAGGAGTTCTTTAAATCTCTCCCACGACTCATAAATGGATTCACCATCTAATTGAATAAATTAGGTGATATAATTTCTAAGCTTAGCAGTTTTAAATGGGGTAAATTATTTTACAAAAAATTTATGGTCTATGTCATTCCAAGTTGTAATTGATTATGGGGGTAATGAATTTAACCATATATTAGATTTATCCATAAGTTAGAAAGCAAATAACCTAAGTTCAGTAGTATCATCAGAAATATCATTGTATTTAAAGGCCATGCATATTTCAAGAAAATTAACTATATGCATATTAGGATCTTTTATTGGAGTTCCCCCAAACTAAGAGTTTTGTACCATTTGAATTATTGCAGGTTTTAGTTTAAAATTATTAGCTTGAATGATAGGTCTATTTATGCTTTGATGAATGTCTTCAATAATAGGGTTAGTGTATTCCCTAAGCGGCTTAAGTTGATTATTTTATGGAATTTGTTCAACTATTTTTAAGGCTTTTTGCAATTTTTGTTTTTCTAATTTTTTTAAGTGTCTTTTAAATTTCAACATCAAATAAGATTTCCACTCATTATTTATTACTACATGGCCCTATAAATATTATTAATTTACTAAGGTGTAAATTTGTTCAATATAAGTGCACATGTTGTATCAAGTAATAAAGTGATGAGAAGGCTATCGTTTCCATGGGGAGTTAGAAATTTTTTAAATTATTTGAATATTGCTTAATAAAATTAGTTCATTTATTTAACGAGATGATTCAAAAGCAAATAAAAAGAAAAGTATAGTTGTAAAAGATAAATTCACTAATTGTAAAATCTCTAAACTTATAATATTTAAAAATGCATGTTTGCATAAGTGGGTTTCTACCTACTATTATTGTGAATAAGAGCATCAGCACTCCTTAAAAGAAAAATTCACTTATTGTAAAATCTCTGTCAAGCTCATTGAAGAATCAGATATCCCAACTACAATTTTACTATCTCCTTAAAATCTCATAACCCTGACAACTAGATTTCTATGTTATGAAAGATTTATATTTTAAAACTTCTAATTATTCTTCTACTCCTCTGTCAAGACTCTAAATCATAATAGGTGTTAGATTTATGTATGGCCTATACATAAACTAAATGAAGCTTGGAGGAATTAAAAATAGATTGAAGTAAATTATAAATATCAAACTACTTTATACAATTCATGATTCTTAAATAATTATAAATTCATAATAATGAGATTAGCTACACATGAAGATACAAATAAATATCACAAAATATTTTCATTTCGCAGTTTTTTTCTTATCAAATGTCACAATGAACCTTATGACAGAGATATATATGTGAAGTCTTGTAATCAATAGGATCCCTTATGTTAAATCAATGAAACTTTTTTGGTATTGAATTTATGATAAAGATGAAGGTATGCATATTGACTTGTTAGTGATATTATGTTCTCGATAGAATTGCAGGGTACATTGTAAGATTTGATTACAATATATTCTTTTGTAGCAATTGATTCACACTGCAGCTTTAAGTCACTACTTAGATTTCAAGCATTTAAATCAAGCTATGATCACTCCAATTTTGGCACTTGGGAATTTCAATCTTTGTGGGATGATACTTTTACTTGTGTGATTAAGTGAAATTTGCACTAATTGTTGGGAGCTTCTTTGATTCATGTTGGTCATCTAATCATGCATCACATGATCTTTAGGAGTATATAAAAAATGAGTGCAAAATTTTTAACTCCAAACTCACTTAATATACAAAATAGTCTTTTTAAGTTGTATTTCTTATCATCAACATAAACTTATAAATAATTTTGAATAATAGGAAGAAAATATTTGAGTTATATTTATTGAAGAAAAATGAGTGAAAATTGATTTATATGATTTGAGATTGTATAATAAATGATGAAAATTATCCTAATAATTAAATGATTTGATAAAATTAGTTCTGATGATTAAGAAGAAAAATTGGTAGACTTAAATTTAGATAGATGGAAGTTGAAATTAAATTTCAATTATATGTTTGACTTCTCAAGTAATAATAAACCAATATCAAATGAAAAATCATGATTCATAATGTTGACCCAAGTAGTTGGGATAAGGTTAATTAATGATGATGAAAAATATAAAGGTTAAAATGTTTTTTTTCATCTTCTCTTTCATCCTCTCTTTCATCCAGTTTCTGTTGTTTATATATATATATATATATATATATATATATATATATATATACATAGTTACTATGAATATCTACATCTAATCATGTTTTTAAAATTCTAGATCAACATTGCCAATTGCACCGGTTTAATTATGAGCAGAAATCAAAAGATGTTCCTAGTCCATTTAAAAACCAGTTTTCTCACTATGTGAACTGGGTCAACCAACCATTAGTTTCAATCTAGCAAATCGTGACTGGTTCAATTTCTTGCAACATGTTATTCTGAATTATTAAATAATTTAAATAGAATTAATTTAATTATACTTTTCAAATAATGTATATTTTAACGATTTTAATTATTAAAATTCAAATATTTACTTGTAAGAGGAATTCTATAAACATTCGTGAGTTCTTACCAGGACATCAACA